>NC_057813.1:669331002-669649554 GCF_018294505.1 Triticum aestivum | reverse complement strand
CCGACCCCCCGACCCCGAAACAGCACCCCGACCACGGCACCCCGACACCGACACGACACCCCAAACCCCTGACCCCGAAACAGCACCCAATCCGACGCATATGCTTTGCTCCAGATCCGACGCATAAATTTCGTCAGTGCCCCCTGTTGTTCTCCGGGTACACATCCTCTCTGTTTATTGCAGAGACGTGTATCAGGAGAATAGCGGGGAGGTGCTGCCGAAATTTTGCGTCGGATCTGGAGCATAGCATGGGCAAATGAACCCAATCTACACATACTCGGGTGGGATTAGGACCTATCATTACCTATTAGAGTGTAGGTTGCATGGACGTAATAAAATTGACAAAGTAGATCAACTGATGAATATATACATGGTGAATTATATATATAATTGTTGTGTGTCCAGTGATGATGATGATGATTATAGTGATGATAGTGATGATGATGATTATAGATTATAGTGATGATGATGATTATGCATTTATTGATGATACTAATCGAGATTATTAGTAGTGTCAGGTATTCAATTTTTTTATGTTGTACTTGATGATGATACACTTAAGTGATATACATATTATTATTCATGTCGGTACTTTTTTTATGTTGTACTAATTTCGTTTATTCTTTGTCATGGCAGGTGTTGAAAGATGGTGGGCGCTGGTCGGGAGCGCGCCGAGGCCCCTTCTTCGTCGGCGCGTGGTGCGAGGTCTTCCATTGCACACACACCTCTCCGCCGAGCGTTGCTGGACAGTATGTCGACACCACCGGGCCCTTCTTCATCGACTGCGGTGCCCAGCAGGGGACGAGGTAAGAAGAAGAGAGGAGGTGGAGCACGTGGTCGCGGGAGAGGAGGTAGGGTGACTCTTACGGCGCCTTCCTCGCCGCCACCCCCAGCTGTTTCACCCGAGCACGTGACTGCTAGGGTGGACTCGTCCGAGGAGGAGGCTACACGGACTCCGGTCCACGAGCCTCCGGTCCACGGGTCTTCGGCCCACGAGCCTCGGGTCGACGGGCCTTCGGCCCACGAGAGTTGGGCCCATGAGACCCCAGAGGAGCACACGTTTGGATGGGGTACCTGGTCGGGTCAGCCTGAGGAGCCGAGTGGCCATGCTGATGATGGCGGGGAGCCGAGTGGCCATGCTGATGATGACGGGAGCCGACTGATATTGAGGAGGAGGGGGGCAACGTCTACCAGCGTGGTGCTACACGGCTCCCGTCCGTGCCGGCGACCCGCGAGCAGAGGTGGTTGATTTTCCCTGATGGGGAGAGGTAAGTGCATTTAATCTTTTTGTACCTTCTGCATTCACGTTTCTTCAAATAACTAATGTGTTGGCCTTGTCATGCTGCAGGGGTTGGGACCACCATGAAAGTGTCCGCCGGCCCAACTCCGTCCTTGGAGTTCTGATTCGGCAAAACTTCCTGGGGTTTGTCACGTTTCCTGGTGAGGGTCGGCTTCCGGAGGTTGGATTGAGTTGGGAGCACTACTTGGCTGCCCCGGCCCCGCCGGGTGAGATTATCGACGGTGTCTTGTGCAAGACGAGGGCAGACGTGGTGATCAGAAAGTTCTGGGTAATTTCTCCTTTACACAGTTAAAAATCTTCAACTAGCTAGTTATTAATTGTACTAATCAATATTGTCTCATTTGATTGCAGACATTCTACAGGTGTGAGGAGGGATACGAGGAGGAGGCGGCAGATGTTATCGACAAGGAGTGCCAGCGCCTACTTCAGAACTTACGGCATGAGGTTCGGGTGCAGGCTGTTCGAGACTACTACGCCGGGCGTGGTATCAAGAAGCCCAAGCAGGAGTGTCGCGATAAGTTCTTGAGTAAGGAGCAGTACATGAAGGTAATTCTTAAGGCCTTGTACTTACTTCCTTCATTTAGTAATTCATAGCCGTAGCGCTCAAGTTTCTATTTGCTAACTTAGGCCCCTCCGAGATGGTGTGCGGATCGGATGGATTGTTGGGAGGTGTTGGTCAATGCGTGGTGCTCAAAAGAATGGCGGGCCACCCACAACGAGGCCAAGGACAAACGTGCCCAAATGGAAGGTGTGCCACACCACCAAGGCAGCTCCAACTTATTTCAGTACGGGCGGAACTGGGTATGTGGTTTGCTTCATGATTCATGCAATTCATTCATCATGCTAGCTTTAGCCCTTTAATTACTAATTTACTTTGTTTCCCTCTTTCAGGCACACTACAATAAGGCGGATAAGGTGCCAGAGGTGTACGACCTGTATGCCATGGCCCACACTGGCCCTTACAAGAAAGTCAAGGCATTCTCTGCGTCTGACCTCGATGATACAAAGAACTTCACCAACATCTCCGCCCACGACAAGCTCGTGCAATATAGAGATCAGGGGAAGGCGAGGAAAGGGGAGGACTTTAACCCGAGCCAGGGTCCCATTGATACAGAGCTGCTGATGATATCTGGTGGCGGGAGGTCCCATGGCTCCATAGCCATGGGAGATGGACTTATCCGTTGTCCTAGCACTCTCCCGGAGATCAAGGCGCGCCAGTCGAGCTCCGCTCCTGAGATAAGGCCTCGTGAACGGCCAGTCCAACTCGCCTTCAAGGTTAGTTATAAGTACTCAGCTATCTTTCTCCATTACATTGTGTGCGCTTCCATCAATGATTACAAATGGTCATGTGAGTGGTGTTGCAGGCTGCTATACAGAGTGAGAGAGATAGAACGGAGAAACTTCTGGCGGAGGCGGCGGAGAGGCAGCGGGAGTTGGAGGAGAGGACGACAAAGATGTTGGAGGAGGAGAGGGCACGGAATGACATGCAGGCAAGGGCCATGTACGAGCTCCTTGTGGTAAGTTTCTTCTGCAGATTACTTGCTAGTCTTAACATTTGAGTCTCATTACTAACTAGTATGACTCTGTTGTGAAAACCAAATGTGCAGTCTGTGTGCGAGAAGTCCGGTCAGACCGCTCCGCCGATGCCAGTGATTGCTCCTGGGAGCACGGTGAGTTTAATTAGAATGGACATTACTTGCTAGTCTTAACATTTGAGTGTCATAATGCTAACGAGACATTGGAAATGATCTTTGGTGCAGCTTAACTCCAGAAACGCATCGCACGATCCTTCTCCAGCTACCGGCGCGAGCCAGCCCGCTCGTACACCTCCCTGATCACGGTAAGTTTCTCTAGTGTTTTGCTTAACAAATGCATAAAGACCTAGACTTAGCTTTATTTCCTCCAATATGCTTACCATAATGACCTAGAGTTAGCTTCTTTTCCTCCAAAATGACTTAATAAGCTTACTGACCTCATAAACCATCCATTCTACCTAAGTTAGCTCTAAAACGATATGTACTTAGGTTACTTATGTCAAAAATTGCATAATTAGCTTAGTTAGCTCATAAACGATCCATTTTACCTAAGTTAGCTCTAAAATGACTCATTTTACCTTAGTTAGCTTACAAGTGATCCAATTTATCCAAGTTAGCTCTAAAATGACCCATTTTACGTAGATTAGCTCCTAAATGATCCATTTTACCTACGTTAGCTTTAAAATGACCCATTTCACCTAGGTTAGCTCCAAAATGACCCATTTCACCTAGGTTAGCTCCAAAATGACCCATTTCACCTAGATTTGCTCCTAAACGATCCATTTCACCTAAGTTAGCTAAAAACGATCCATTTCACCTAAATTAGCTCTTAAATGATCCATTTCACCTAAGTTAGCTCAAAAACGATCCATTTCACCTTAGTTAGCTCAAAAACGTGGCACTCACCTTAGTTAGGTCATAAACGACCCATTTCAACTAAGTTAGCTCATAAAAGCTCATAAATGATCCATTTCACCTAAGTTAGCTCAAAAACGATCCATTTCACCTTAGTTAGCTCAAAAACGATCCATTTCACCTTAGTTAGCTCATAAACGACCCATTTCAACTAAGTTAGCTCATAAAAGCTCATAAATGATCCATTTCACCTAAGTTAGCTCAAAAACGATCCATTTCACCTTACTTAGCTCAAAAACGATGCCCTTCACCTTAGTTAGCTCATAAACGACCCATTTCAACTAAGTTAGCTCATAAATGATCCATTTCAACTAAGTTAGCTCATAAACAACCCATTTCAACTTAGTTAGCTCATATATGATCCATTTCACCTAAGTTAGCTCATAAATAACATATACTTCTTGTTCTAGTCTTCTTCTTGTTCTAGTCACCTATTTCTTACTTTCTTATTTACCATTTTGCAGATTTAATTCACTTCATGGAAGCTAGCTTGCTATGATGGAGTGCTTGCTTTTCCTTTGATGAAACTTTGCATTGTATCTAGCTTGCTATGATGGAACTTGCTATCTTGATGAAACTTTGCATTGTAATATGTATATGGATGGAACAATGTGTATGGATGGAACTTGCTTATGTATGAACAATGTGTATGGATGAAACTGATGTGATATGTGATATGAAACTTATGTGCTGGATATGTGATATGGAAATATATCTATATATGTCATATATATTTGCTGCGAAAATTGTTGGATTAAAAAAACAGAAAAAAGAGACAATATGCAGGCTCTTTGCAGTCTGCCACCGACGGCAAAGGGCTCTTTGCCATCAGCAGCGGACGGCAAAGAGGCCACATGGCAGGCAACTATGCTTCCTGGGAGGCTGACCAATTTGGTCAGTTTCCCTACAGTGGCTGACGGCAAAAGCTTTGCCGTCAGCAGCGGACGACAAAGAGAAAAAGTTTGCCTACAACGGCGGACGACAAAGGCCTGCCGTGTAGTGACATCGGCTGACATCATTCGGCGGACGACAAAGGCTTGTCATTAACCACCTAACGGAGTAACAGCGCATTTATTGCCGTGTCCATTCTTTGTCGTCCGCTGCTGATGGCAAAGGCCCCTTTGCCGTCAGCTGCCCGAAGCAGACGACAACGTAGCTCTTAGTCGTCCCCTACTTTGCCGTCCCCTTTTGCCGTCCACGGCAGATGGCAAAGACCTTTGCCGTCCTCCATCCATGCCTTTGCCGTCCGCCATGGCGGATGGCAAAGTAGCTGATTCCTGTAGTGGCTTAGTCCGTAGAGATAGACATATACACAATCATAACCTCATAGGCTAGACTTCTAGGGTTTAGCCATTACGATCTCGTGGTAGATCAACTCTTGTAATACTCATATCATCAAGATCAATCAAGCGGGAAGTAGGGTATTACCTCCATAGAGAGGGTCCGAACCTGGGTAAACATCGTGTCCCCCGCCTCCTGTTACCATCGATCTTAGACACATAGTTCGGGACCCCCTACCCGAGATCCGCCGGTTTTGACACCGACACCCGGCTTTAATAAGGGAAGGGCGATGATGGCAACGCGACTTTGGCTCGTTTCAGTTCTTATAGTAGTTGCTAGGTGTTCTACGGACCTGGATGTAATTCTTACTTCTGGTGTTCTTTGTACTAACTTGACAGTTGATGATTAGATCAAAAGTTTTCTCCAAAAAAGTTACAATTTCAAGAGAGACCAGTGACATAAATTGACATAAACTTTTCTGCACCCTTCTGTAAACTAATGTAAAACGCTTGTGTGTAGTACTTTTCTATCCCATCTATACCAATATAAAAAGACCCAAAGGGGCAGATCCAACACATCTTGGCCATCCAATCATGTTAATCTAACGGTCTTTATTATTCTAACGGTGAGCGATTAAACACGTTTAGAGCTAAACACTCTTTCCATTAGCTGATGACGTTCCTATCGCACAAAAGGAAACTCACGGGGGAACCGCCGCACCATCGTGGACGCCTCCTCTCTCCGCCTCGATCGCATCGATCCGCTTCCCCCATCGCATCCAGCTGCCCACCGAGCCGTCGCGCCTTGAGGACGCCGCCCCCATCGCCTCGATCTGCCACCCCTTCAGATCTTCGTATTGCCCCCACCCATCGCCTCGCCTGGCCTCGACCGTCGTTGGCGACGCCGTCCGTGAAGCCGCCTCCTACACCGCTTGGCTGACCGTCCATCAGGGACGCCGCCTCCTACATCGCCTGGTCCGCAGACCGTCGGGGACGCCGCCTGGCCAACCATCCGGGAGGGGGAGGCGTCGCCTAAACCTCCTCGCGGGCCGTCGGGGATGCCGCCTAAACTACCTTCCCATCCATCGCTGCCTAAACCGCCCTATGTTCACATCTCCCCCTCATCGAGTCGCCTTCAAGCACACAACCGCTAGGCTGGAGGTCTGTCATCTCTGTTTTCTTTCGTTCATCTTATTTTTCCAGTGACGTGTTGCTTCACATTTGAAATTTTTCTTCATGTGTGACATATGATTCACCTTGACAAAACTAAAGCCAGCCAAAGCAAGCTTGTTACTAGAGTTCTAAATAAACCTTCCATCGGTTATTCGAATGCAGACATTCAGCTGTTAAGCTTCATTACCAATATGACTTGCATTGCTTGTGTTTTTGGCTCACCAATGATCATATTATATTGATTTCCCTGATTTTGTACACACATCAAGTAGATGAAAAAATAGTCATTCGGGGTGCTTCTCCGTTGCGATTAGGGAATTGTTCCCAGTTTTTGGTGCAATGTAGCTATCCTGGACATGCCTCTTTTCCATTCATCCATCGGTGGAGATGTGAAGTGGTGAACCACACATGGGAAGCTCGCCGGTTGGAACTATCTACATCTCAGATGCCAGGCAAAAGATGGACAGAGCGGCGGATGCGGCGGCAGAGCAAGCAGTTAGGGATCCACAACGAGTATTCGAGTTAGACATGCTAGCCCTGTCCAATCATTCATTTTTTGGCTTCTCTAATATTGGAAGGGGATCATTGTGACAAGAGATTGTCCAACAATTATGTTTGCCGTTTTTCAGCTGGCATAGAGGGGATCAAGGATTCCTTTGTTGTCTTGTGCAATCAACCTTCAGGAAGGAACCACAGTTGATCTTGTGCAGTTCAAGACTCGCATCAAGCGTTGCTGTAACAGTTCCTAGGCACTTGGCGGATGCCCCAACTATGATGCAATGCAACTCAGCGTATAGCTTCCTGGACACCCACAGACTTAATTGTTAAGGCTGTTATTACTGTAATCAGGCACTACGTACGACCATATGGGAATGTTTTTTTATCTTCTTTCTTTGCTCGCAGATTTGGTCATTTGGATAGCACATTATCAAGTGGTCTTATTTAAAGTTTAGTATAATATGAGATACAAGACGTGGTCGTTCAGAAAAGTGCTTTCACATGACAGTAACAGTATGGACGTAATACCGTAAAAAACAATATGGAGGTAAGGAGGAGTTGTTTGTTGGAATCAACAGTGGACCGTACGTACAATTCAGTCATGTTAACCTGCCATGTTATTTGCTATTAGCCAAATCTTAGACAATTTTGTTGAGGTTATTTCTTTTTTCATAAGTTGTATTAGTTCTCAAGGCACCCGGTTCTTTTGTCTATCTATATATCCACTCAACCTTGATGCATTTTTTTCTTAGCTCTGCTTTTCATTGGTGCCTTAACATTCACACTCATATAACAAGTGTTGAAATTCTAACATGCAAGGTTCTTGATCGGTTGACTGGGAGTCCTTTCCTACATGTTCTCTTATGCACAATTGTACAATTGGCTAGCTAAATGAGTGTATGGTAAATTTCAAATTCTTTTGTAGTTTCGTCTACTGGGATTTTAAGGTAGTATAAGCTTTGGTATTTTGTATAGAAAAGGGTGTTTTTTTCCTGATGTACACACTTTAGTCTTCGTGTTGTTGATGCAAGTAAACAGTTCGCGTAGGATATGAACCAGATACTCAGCCTTGCACCTGGTCAAGGCTAGCTTCTACAAATTCATTTTTGTTGTTTTTATGCATATTACCATACATGACTGTATGTTTTGGTATACATTTGTATTTATTCAGATCTGCCACGTGTTGTAACTCTATCTAGAAGAACTCTTGCAGAATTTTTTTTGTTTGATCTTCACGTGTGTTGCGTCTTCAACCATCAAAAGTATAGCTGGAACTACTGGGAGATACTGAACAACCACCTGGAATTACGAGCTTAGCTATGTTCATTTTAGTATCTGGTATTTTTTATTTATGGAAGGTATGCACTGCATGGTAAAAAGAATGAGTTCATGGTGTGTCATGTCACCTCTATTACACACTTACATTAACTTGTATACAAGTTAGCACATTATATTTGTTTTCACAATGCAATCTGAGATACATTATGCTCGACATTTTGTTTTGTTGACTTGTGTGTTAATCCCATCCCGCACACACCTCTGAATTGAATGAATGATTGATCTCACTGCTTTAGGCCATTGTTTTGAACTACATGGACAACCTGGAGCTATATCTCTGATGAAGCCACGTTGATATTTACGATTCACAGATTCCGATTCTTCAGAAAAACATTAAGTTATGGCTCATGCGAACTTAATCTAGCAGTTTGCTTTCCTGATATTGAATACTTGAGAGGTTTGTCTTGTTACACAGATGAAATGGATTTTCTTTTGTGGTACGATATAATCAGTTTGTCGATGTTGGAATTTGTGTGAAAAAAATAAGGTATATGTATCACCTGCTATTAAGTAAGCATTCATGGATCAAATATAGTGACATTAATTCACAACTTAACTATTCCACTTTGGAAAAATGACGGGATGATTGAAAGTGGCACATATGTAACAGTTATGGCACTTGCAATATGCCATTGCCAAGCGACACAACCATGGAACATTCTGTCAAGAAAAGAGTGAACAACCACGATACATTTTTTTCAACAAAATTTCATGGACAAAGAGGGCGTTTTTCATGAAATGTTTCCTTAGCCATAAGACGGAGGAAATAAACTTGGAGACAAGGGGTGGAGAACGACCCGAGTAAACCATTAAAGTTTTGTTCTGGATGCAAGATAGACAGCTAAATTTTTTCCCTAAGGATACACGTGCATTGCACGTGCAAACTTACTAGTTATTCAAAGAAGATTGAAACTACTAATACTAGTACAATGCCCGTGCGTTGCCACATGATTTTGAAATATTTTGCTGGAGTTATATAAACATAATGCATGTTAAATTTCATATGTAGAAAAAGAAGCTTACTGATCCTGCTTCCTCTTGCATTTGAACTCTGATCCTCCCTAGCATCAAAGTTATTTCCCTGAATGGACGTAGTTTGCAAGTGAATACAGTGTCAAATAAAAACGAGCGAACAAACTGGACAATGAAAAGATGGATATGCGTCACACAATGGTCCATGCATCATTCAGATTCTTGTATTCAATAGAATTATTACAAGAAGCATACCTGAATTATCTTCCCATCAGAAGTAGTCGTAATGTAAACCAGTCTCATCCATATGCCACTAATCGTATTCTCACTGACGGTGACAATAAGATGGACCTGTGAGAAAGGGAATCATTAGAAAATGTATTTAAACAAAGAGGATGCTCACACAACATAATACTGAAGTACATCTATTATATGAGGCTTGATTTGTGCAAAAACTTTCGTTGCACCAAATGCTATTGCGAAGCTTCCCATGGCAATCTTCATCCATTCAGTATCGTAGCTCGTCCAAGTCATCAATCTTAATGTTGTAACACGACAATCTTTGTTGATTCGTCCTCGCTATTTCCTCGTTCCTGCTTATGGTGTTTACGCTAGGTCGTGTTTGTGATGCAGCTTGTATGCCTGATGCCGAAGACAAACTGTGTACACCACATTGGCGACGAACTGTGTACTCCTTAGAATCACCCGGACTCCATCCGCTCGCACTCGCTCGCAGGTAGGGCGCCGTCATGCCATGTGGTTAAACCGTTGCCACGCCGCGCGATCTAGAGGTCCCCCGATGTGGATGGCCAGTCGTCGTGTGCTGCCCGGACGCCACCTGTTTCTCCGCTCCCTTGCTTACCCTACTCCAATCCCCTAGCCGCCCAACTACATGCATTGGTATTCTTCTTTACAGTTTGGATGGGCAAAGGAGTGGAGGCGGCCCGCACTTGGCCGCTCGCTGGGCGTCAGCGTCACCAGGGTAGCCTCCACCTGCAGGGCACAGGTGAGGAGGATGAGAGGCAGCATTGTCCGAAACATGGGAGGTGACATGATGGACGGAGGTTGCTCACATGGTGGCGGCGACGTATGTGGCGCGGGTTGAAAAGGTTTGGGTCTCGACGCCTAGGTTTGGGATCGTGAGAGCTGCTAGAAAATTTGTTCGTACATATGGGCGCATGGTTAGGAAGGAGTAATTATGTATGTGATGAAGATTATGAACGTGATTGATTTTGGAGTAATTATGCATGCGATGGAGATTACCACCCTTATGTATCCGAACGTCCCCCTACCCTTCTATTTGAATTTATTCTGTCACCAAATCTCTTGGCAGGTTTGAGATTGATTGCCGACCGTGATCTGATTTATTACCGTGTGAATTTTATTGCATTACCAAAGAATGTCCCCCACCCTTCCATTTTAATTTATTCTGTTACCAAATCTCTTGGCATGTTTGAGATTGATTTTCGACAGTGTCTGATTTATTCCCATGTGAATTTTATTGCATTATATCAAAGATTGATAACCAATTTAAACCAATGAAAGGAGGTGGTGGGAGGTGAGGCAAAAATAAACCGGTGAGACAAAAATAAATCATGGGTAAAATCCGATTTAAATGCGTTGTGGAATAAAAAACGGTGGAAAAAAATTAACCGGAGTGAGGCGAGACTACCAACTCAGACATTAGAAATAGAGATCGGAGTGAACGAAGAGCAGATAAAACAGAGCATGTGCACACAGTATGTTCGGTGGATAGGTACAAGTGTACCACATATATATACCTCGTGTTCCCACAGTGTGCTCCAAGAAGAAGGTAATGCAGACCATAATGGCTGCTCACCAACAAAAGGGTTTGCCAACCCCACCAGTATACATGCAGCACGTACGTGGCTGAGGGAGGGATTATTCATATTCATCACTGTATGAGAGATCAAATTAGGAGGGTCCCTTTCCAGCCCAACCGACACGTGCATGGGACCTTCGGCTTGCCCCCCATCTCTCCGTCCATTGTATACGAGTCCACTATTTGGTTGAACTCGCGCGCCCCTCCTGCGCACGGCTGGCCGGTCGAGAACAGTGCTGGCCCGTGAGGGGTACTACTACCACGGCCAAGGTCGCTACTGTTCAGTGTGGGCAGCTCTATAATACTACATTGGTAGGGTAGCACTACTGTTCACAGTTTTCTTTATTTCCAAGAATACGACTGTTCACCATCACTACGTAGGCTACCATATCGGGTTTGTGGATTATGATTGCTGACCTGGATTCCTGTTTGATTGATGATCTGTCACTGCTGCTTTCTTCGCTGTCGTGGGATGGTTAGAGCTAAGTAATTATCCAGAAACATGAGACGGATCGAAACCTAGCGTTCTCAGTGATTAGAGCATTCTGGCCGTCCGATCGATTTGCTTGATGCGATTTCAGCCGTCGGATCGAGCCGCTGAAAGACCTCGGCTGTCGGATCGAAATCTCGTCCCCCTGTAGCATGTTTGATCCTGCCTGGCTCGCGCGTCGGTTACTCCTTCCGTCTGATCGGATCTCGCTGACCTGTGGGGTCCTGGCGGGTGGGCCGTGTCCGTCAGCGAGCGGGTGCGCGGGTGCGGCCGGTGCGTCCATTCGTGCGCGCGCCTGTGGTAAATATCCCACGCCAACGCACGTAATAACGTGCCCCCGCTGAGGGTATTTTGGGTATTTCACCTGGTGGGTATCTGCGTGTCGTTGGGTGGATGGGTGCTTCTTCTCCTTCTGATCCTCACTTCATCGATTGGGTGAAACCCTAGCCGCCACTCCCCGTCCGGCCTCTCTCCTCCACTCCCCATCACGCCTCCTCTCCTCCACCCCCGCAGCCGCCGACGAGCTCTCGTCCCCTCTCTCTTCGCCGAGCTGGCCACCACCGCTGCTCTCTCCTCGCCATCGTTGGGAGGCATGTGCAGGTCGCCGCTCGCCTCCCTCCTGCTCCCCATCGGGACATGGCAGGAGGATGAGCGCCCTCCCTCGCGACCGCCTCAACGGGAAACGGCTGCCGCCGTCGCTGCCGACGAGGACATCTACCGCGACCCGTCCTTCTACTCCCACATCTTCATCTTCCCCATCTCCGACGTGACGGCGGGGGACGAGGGCGGTGAGGCGTGATGAGCATTCTGTCAGCGAAATCCGCCATTGACGGCCTCGAGGTATGCATCCCTCCTCCCCTTCTCCTTTTCTTATGGTTTTCTTCATTGCCATCCAGATCTGGTGCGTGTCATTTGTGCTGAAATTTTGCTCCCATCTGGTCTGCTGAAGGGTGCTACTGCAGCACGGGGAAGTTCGTCTACATCCACGACATAGGTTGTTTGTTGCTGCTGATGTTCCTCTCCTCTGCAGCCAAGGTGCTCTCCACCTCTATCGCCCATCTCCCATTTCTCTGTATGTATTTGATGCGTGTCGGATCCCAATATAAAGGTAATTTGAGGCATGCTATAGGTCATTTGTTTTGGGTTGTGACGTAGTCGTTGGATGGTGGATTAGCATAACTATGTCCCTGAGATTTAAATTTTGGATGAACAAACTTCGGTGCCTAATGATTTCAGAACCATTGTGGCGTTGTTGCTTGAGCCAGTTGAAGTTTTAAATCAATTGTCATACCTGCAAATAATTTTGATCTTGATAAAAAGAGCACTACAGTGATCCTCTGGCTTTTTGAGTATTACACTTGATACATGAACTAAGTCAACTCAATGTTGCACCTTAATACTTGACATGGTTGTCTGTTTTAGTCTCGCATTGATATTTTACTCTCCTGAAGTATGACTTGACGTTACAGATATTATTTCTGCTTACTGATAGTGGGGAAAATGTTTTTTTAAAGTACTAAACAGAAGTGCACTCTATGACTGATCCGTCAAAGAGCGGACCTGTTACTCGTGTCCGATGCATTTTTACCAACCGCCACGACCGTGCTCCTTTGAAGGTAGGCCCATTTCTTGAAGCCTACTTATTATTTTTGTTGTTGCTAATCTCGCTTCCTATGGACACCTCTACCAGATCCGCCACCACTGCGAAGCCCAGCTCGTGAGTGCTTCAAAGGTGAGCAAGAAAGAAGAGGATGTGTGTGGTGCTTTGGTACTGATATTGCTTTGTATCTGCGCTGACTAGAAAATGTGTGTGTGTGTGTGTGTGTGTGTGTGTGTGAGAGAGAGAGAGAGAGAGAGCTTTGCTGACAGGGTTTATGGTTCATAATCAATTACTCATATCTGGAGCCTCCTGCAAGTCATCATTTTGTTAATCACGGTTACTGAAACCTTTCACTTCCAGTCCATATGAAGCAAAAGAAAGTCATGCAGTATATTGCAATTATATTGTGATGATTGGCAGGGAGATGTTGCCGTGCGGCCAATCATCAAGTGAAACGATCGGACGGCCAGGAAGCCCAAATCGTTGAGGACCACACCGCCGCCGCCATGGATGCATCATATCAAGGTCTCCTTCCCCGCCCCTATTATTATTCTTCTCCTTTTCTCTCTCTCTCTCTCTCAATCCCTGATGTGTTTCGATTTGGTAGGCTTGGTTCCCAACCTGATCATGATGCATGTAGACGCACGCACACGTTAGGTCTTGTGATCTGTTTCAGGAACAACTGCTGCTGCTAGCCTTGTAGTTAGCTATGTGTTGTTCGTATGTATGATGTGTAGCAGGTGCTTCAGGAACAGCTATGAGCTTTTGTTGTTCTGTACCTTTGGCTGGACAATTGCACTGGTTATGTAGATGACATGTTGCATGTGCTTTGTACATGACTTATGTACGCTTAAAATCTACAATATATCCTTTTTAAGTTCTTGTGTTCTGGTGCACGAAAACCACACCTTTAGACTATGTAAGTGAATTGTTTGACTATGGTCACCTGACCACTGCTCCGTAGATGGTTGCTCCTTTTGCCATTAGGCAGAACATCTTCTGTTTTTCTCTATGAACCGCAGGTGCTTGAAATAAGATAACTGGTAGCCAGTTCTTCAATACGAACAACTGAGATAGATTTGAAACATGTTTTAGACGTTTCAGAGGTGGCATATAGTAGTTCATTGTTCGTGTATATTTTACCGAGACTACAACTGAATTTTAAAGCCACTGATTTAGGTTGAGCAAGCAAACCATATAAACGGGAAGAAAGTAAATTATTCTTTTAGCAAATCATACTAAGCTTTATTGATCCAGGGATTGTCTATAGGAATTGCAAAAAACTTTCAAGAGGAGCACCATGTTCGCAGATTCGATATGAATGATTGGTTAGTATATAGACATGGTCATACAATCTATGGTTTGTGTTCTTTCCCAAGTACAGGTCCATCCAATTACTTGGTGATTTAGAATTTGTCTTAGATCGGGGATGATGTTAAAATATTTTGCACAAACATAAGGCTTGCATTTGTCACATGTAGAAACAAAAGAGTTTCCCATAGGTACGCCATCAACTCTGTCCACAAGTGTAACAATCATTCTTGCATCAGGGGATGAGAAAAATGGATAATATATACACTCCGTCTGTCATGAATATAACCTTAGTATATCTATGTAATGTTTCGCCTCCTAAATAATACATATTTGAGAATAAATAATTTCAGTTTATTCACTCTTTTCTTTGCCTTACTGGATTTGAATCAGCTATATAGCTACACCGGATAGGTCTATAAACTGAAACCATATATGTTTGTTCTTAAGTCATTACTCAAGTGTATGTAACTTGTTGGTTGTCCCTTTATGTCATGAGCTAAACTGCTGACTTGGTATCTTCCATTTTGTGAATTAGCGGTGCGCCCAACTGTTGTGAAGTCTGAAAAATGGAAAATGGTTGTCCATCAGTTGGGCTCTTTATTTTCTGCTTGGTTTTTTGAAATACAGTTTGATAAGTTGGATCCTTCACTTCGGTTTATAACAGTCCTTACTCTTTTTTCTTTTTGTCTATGCATGTGTTTGCCTTATAGTCAAGGTATTTTCCATCCTTATTCTACACAAGCAAGCACATTGGTCTGACTGAGAAGTTCAAGGAGAATGACATGGCTTATGTTGGGTCTGCAACTTTCAGTTATGAGGCATTCATGTTGACTGAGAAGATCTTTTCAATTGTTGACATGATTTTGGAGGTTTGGTTCAATTAGAAAGATCAATGCCATGTAACCAACATAGAAGATATTTTCTTACAACTACCCCTTCCTATAACTGTATCATCATTCCTGGTTGTGCGTTAATGAAAACTTACCTTCGGAGAAAATGATAATTATCTATGCTAGCTAACTTTTTTTTACCCAGTTTGCATTTATAGTGTTCCATCTTACCTAATGTTGTTACTATTGCAGCTTGCAAGGCCAGTTTAGTTGACTGCATCCTAGATCAATGTGCACCGGTCTGGAAACAAGAACAACCCTTTAGATTCTCAATATGGTCATTGTGAATAGCGAGGTCGATAGCTATATATTGTGAGTTCTAATTACTTGGTCCTTCCTATTATCATTGAATTGTTTATTACATGGCTATTAGCTGAGTAGTGAACCAGGAGTTGAATCATTGTTATAAGAATTAAATAAGCTGGATTGTGGCACATCCATACTAAGATGTGTAGGGCAAAAGATCATCCTCGCCTAGGTTATTGTAGTTAGTTGGGTTGTGAACACCTCAACTATCACAACATCATCTATACTTGACATTTAGTTGGGTTGTTATGCTGCATTGGATGGTTCAGTTACCAACGAATTAGATAATATTTATTGTTTATTTCTTATATTCTATAAAAGTTTCTTCTGATGCTCTTAAGCTACACAATCCCATTATTGTCAACTTGTCGTATCATAATACAACAAACTACCTTTTTTACCATATTACTATGCTCATGTATGTTGCTGTCGTCACTACCTCCTCTGATCGAGATTGCCGTCGTCCCAACTCTGTGTGTTACAAATATGCTCCTTTATTTTGCAAGAAGAAACTTGATTAAGATTTGTGTGATCAAGTTTATGTGTTGCCTGCTATGCAGTGTCCCTGGCAAGAGGACCGAGTGTCACTACTAGGGAAAAGGCTAGCAGCAGCGCGGGTTTTAGGTGTATCAGTAGCGCGGGGAGTGGCGCTACTAATAAGGCGCTACAGCTAACACATAGCAGTAGCACGTGGTCACCGGCGCTATTGCTACACAAGTGTAGCAGCAGCGCGATTAGTGGAAGCTCGCTACTGCTAGTAGCTCTAGCGCGCTTTGCCATGACGCGCTACTGCTATTGCGGCGCTGCTGCTAACTTTTATACACTCGCTACTGCTAATTTAAGTAGTTTTTTGTTTTTTCGGCATATTTGTTTTGTATTTGAACAGGCTTTATAGAAGAATCTTTAGCACATAGAAATGTCATCATGATACACATACAAATGCCTGCGAGACCACAAATGTAATCATAGCATATACATACAAATAGTCTCATCATAATCATCCTCCAACACAAAGTGGTATCTTGTCATCATCTCGAAAATAGCGATACATGCAAGTCTCGAATACTTGCAACTACAACAACGTCATCCATCTAAACAAAGGTATACGCAAGAAGAGCTATCACTATGAGTGAGAGCGGAACTATGCAGTACATGAGGTGGCGGTTACGAGTCCTCTCTCGCGCTAGCGTGAACCTCAAGTAACTAGCTTCTCCTTCTTGTCTGCTTTTGAAGCCTTTATGGCTGGCGCCCGTGAACCCATTCACTTGCGCCTGACACTCATGCCACTCGTTGTACACCCCCGGAACCTTCCCTTTGTACACGACATAGCAATTCCATCTCGCCATCAAGAAACTAGGTACCTGTTAGAGATGCATGTTCATGAAGAGGATGTACAATCATATATATGCAACAAAATATACTAGAGCAACACCGAAAAAGAAAGGGTTAGCAACTAGATGCAACATACAGTACGCAAATTAATTAACTAGAGGTACGCAGGTCATCGTACGCAAACTAACAAAGTAGCGTTACGCAAGTTCGGCAGGGACCGTGGACATCACAAAGTTTCATCGCTACAAAAAGTATACAAGTTCAACCGACACATATCATCATCATCGGCATCATAAATCACTAGAAGTTCCATCCTTCCATATCATCGAGGATGAACCCTAGCTTCTTGAACGGCGTGAGGTCTAGACGTTGCATGCCTATGCGAGTTCGGACGTCAGCTCGCGATATAGGGCCGTGGTGGAACATCCCCTTCTCATCGACGACTTCTTTCATGATGATCGTCGCAATGTCGCTTTGGATGCGAAAGAAGTCATCTCTAAGTTTATAATCCGCTTCTCCATGAGATTCTAGCCACTTGTGGATATGATCATCATTTCTGCTTCTCATGCGAAGCTTTTGGTGATCCGTGTTGAACTGAATCATGAGATGGACGATGTAGAATCCATCCTTCTTGCTTGGTTTTGGGACATGGATGCAGGAGAAGTTAGTTTTATGCGCGAAACCCATCTTCTTGTTCCTTTGTTTCCTGATCTGCACGTGGCCACCTCTAAAGCTGAAGCCTTGGAGAGCATCATCTAGAATATTCATTATGTGGGTGTAGTCTTTTATCTCGTAGTCTCTGGAAGGGTCAAAATACACGGCGTGGGAGACTTGCGGGTAAAGAACGATAAGGACGGCGCGCCCGTTGCTGCGGGGAAAAGACACCTCAAATTATTCCCCATATGAGAGAGAAGGAATGATTGAAATGTACGAAAGGGTTGTCCGGAACTGACTTACTTTGGATGATAAGGCACGAGGACAATTTCCCGGTCCTTATTCTGTACCATGAAGTTTTGGAGGTACTCCCTAGCAGTTTCACGCTCAAAGTCGCCGAGACTCAAGAAAGACTCGTGCATGTAGTACGGATCCGCCACACAGATTTGCGAGACTTCTTCACTCTTCATGACGGAGCTCATATGTAGCGCAAAAAGGCGGACGATTGTAAAATCGAGCCGCCTTGTTAGAAACATCTCAAAGATATGGTCAAACCGCAGGAAGAACACCTCCGCGGGCCGTGTCTCGACGTAGCACTTCCCCTCAGGCACACGAGCCGCGTATGTCGGATATCCTGGATCCTTTGAGGCTAGTAGGCTTTTCTCAGTCGACAGCACATGGTCGTGCAGTCTCCTGAGATCCCCTGATAGTGCCTCCAGCGGTTTCGGCGGTAGCATCGGCTCGCCCGTGAGATGGAACATGACCGCACCTTTCACGGGTACACGCTCTTCAGAATGCATCGTCTGGCTGCTATGTGCTCTGGCTTGTTTGGAGGCAGTTATCTTCCCCGATCTCTTCCTCTCCTTTTTCTTGGGCACACCTTCCAGACCCTTCCTTAACCCCTGCCCCAGTGTTCCCGGGCTAAGTACTGTACGACCCTCGCGCCCGGCTAGTTGAGCCTGTGTTGAGGCGGCATCTTCAGGCGTGTCCTGTGAGGATTTCATGAAGAGAGACTTTTTGCAATCCCTGCTACGACCCTGCCCGGGCATATCATCCATATCCTCATTAGCAAGCTGATAGCCCGATTCGTCATATGGTTGACTCATCATATCTATGTCACAGTCATACGCGTTTGTATTGAGGAATCCATAGGGTCGACCTCCTTCTCATCATCCATTCTCTGTTCTACAGGAGAAATTACATCAGCCAGTACTATTGCACCCCCTTCATCATGTCGTCCGCCGCTCTCACCCGGCACTACAGGAGCTGGTAATTGCGTAGGCGGGGTGGTGGTCTCCGCACATGCTTGTTGATGTGTGGTTATTGGTGTGCTCTCGGCCGGCTCCAGACGAATAAGATTCTTCGGCCATAGCAGCACCCAACCCTTGCAGCTTCCAATCCGCGGCGGGGTCTCGTCGTCCGCTCCCACATGCTGTACTGGAGGAGGCAAATCCTCGTGCCCCGATTTCACACTGGTCAAGCTAACCCTGAAGTGCCCAGCGGGGATCGGCTGGTTGTGGAACGTGGGTTGCGAGGGGTCCATTATCATCCCCTTTCCCACGTCCACCTTCTGGCCTTTGATCAAGTAGAGTATGGTGCACGGGGTTTCTTTTGCCTGCAAACACATATGTCTGTGGCGTAAAACAACCGAAAGGCAACAAAAATGGAATATTATATATATATATATATATATATATATGTTGGTGCGACATGTAATTACCGTGACGGCGTCGAGCTCAGTCAAAGACGAAGGCCCACCTAGCACGCCTGAGACTGAGGACGAGCTGCTATGAGCGGGAGCGGCTGCGAGAGGAGGCCCGGTTGCGTGAGCAAGTGATGACGAGATGGTGTTGTTGTTCATGGAGTTGCTCCCGATGAAACTGGGCAATGGGAAATCATGTACCGTCTTGTCTGGATTTTCCTTCGTCCAGTTGATGATAACTGGAACCAAGTTAGTAGCGATATCATTTCTGCAGGCAGTTACAACTGCATTGACTGCCTGCTGTAGCAACTCAAATTTGTCCCCGGCTGCTTTTTTCGCGTCCTCAGCTGCTTTTTTCTTGACCGCAAGCTTCACCTTCGCGTCGATGTCCGCCTGACTAAACTTATTTTTCTGCTTCTTGGCCCTCCGGGCCCTCGTCGTAAAACACCTTCCATGTGGCGCCATCTCTAGCGCCATGCACACGACCATATTGCATCCGCTGGCCCAAAGGGAGTCCCTTAAGTTTGTTCAAGGCCCGGTTGAGAGGGGTGTCCCACTTGGGCCTCATCGGAGAAGTAGGGCTTTCAGCTGTAAGCTGGTGTTGCTTCTCCAGTAGTCTAATCAATTTCCTCATGATCTTGTCCGTGTAAAAAACCTTTTTCTCCTTGTCCCACTTATAGCGGGCCCTGATGAAGTCACGCTCCAAGGGGCTGGTGAACTTCGCGAAGGGGTCTGGGAGACCCGCGGCTTCACGTTCCGCGTCCTCCTTATCCCATATGGGCCTTTTACCGAGGTAGCCACGGCTTCCGAGGCGATGCTTCCCCGTGTTCCTTTGCTGAAGGCTCTTGAATTTCGCAGCCTTAGCCTTGGCTACCTCGGTAGCGTAAGTGTCCTTGAACTTTTCGAACTCCTCTTCCGTAAGTGTCGGATTTTCCTCCAGAATCTTGGACAGGGGTTCATCAGCCTCAATAGCTCGTTTCACCCTCCCTTTCCAGGAGGCCAAATCATTGCTGAACATGCCCATGGCGTGATTGTTAATCTTTTTCATCTTCGGATCATCCCATGGTTGTTCTATGTTATCATCCCGGTCGGGGAACTTGAATCTCTTGTGCAACTTCGTTAGGAGCAACTGTGTCAAATGTTCTTTACTCCTTAAGTCATCGTTGTTGCGCATTCCCGTAGGATGCATCCTACTTGGTTCCCATAGCACTTGCGAGGTTCTTCCGGCTCTAACGTCTCAAACTTGCCAAGTGCCATCTTTGTGATCACAAGTCGTCCAATCCCTAGTTTGTTAGGTTTTCGTATCCTCTGCTTCTTATGCTTCCTCTTTTCGGTAGCGGCATCGGGGCCGGTACCTTCCCCGCCGGTATCTTCCCCGTCGGTACCTTCCCCACCGGTCTCAGCGCCGTCATCGGTGCCGGCCCCGTCGGTGTCGATGTCGGCGTCAGTACCATTATCGAGGCCGGCCTACAAACCTTGCTTAGCAGTCAAATAGTCGAGGTACTCTTGTTCACCCTCATAATCCATCTCATCTGCATCTTGGTCAGAAGGCCCAGTTTCTTTGTTGTTCGACATGTTTCCTATGATTAAGTGTCCTCATTTATTTCTAAAAGTATGAATAAATGAGAAATGACATAAAAAGAAATCTATGTGCCAGCACTCGATATGCCAACTATGTAGCACAAATCATGCCTTTATTCACGGGAAATTTCGGCATGACCTTTGCTAAAAAATGGACATATTGAGCGCCTAAAATTCACCGGAACGGAAATGAATCAACATTCCGGCGTAACATAGGCCACTCGGATCATTTTCCAAACATGACATATCCACATATCACATGTCCAGTTCAAATTTGCATATAAATTCAGCTAATTTTGAAACCTAGCTAAATTCATAACTAAATAGATAACCTAATTAACATACTGCCCTAACTAAAACCTAAGTAAATTAACTGAAGAACCCTAGCAGAGAGACAAAGTGGGAGGGGAGGTTTACAGAGGGTGCAGGGGCGAGGAGGCAGGCCCGACGACGGCCGAGGTTGGGAGGGGAGGAAGCAGAGGAGGAAGGCGAGGGCCGACGGGTCGGGGGAGAGCGCCTGGGTCGGGGGCGAGCGCCTGGGTCGGGGTCGGGGGCGAGGGCCGGGTCGGGGGCGAGCGTCGGGGTCGGGGTCGGGGGCGAGCGTCGGCGCGGGGGTCGGGGGCGAGCGACGGGGGAAGAGAGAGTGGGGATTTGGGGGGAAAGGGCGGGATGAAGCAGGGATAGTGAGAATTTTGGGTTAAGTAGCTATAGCAGCAGCGCGTTTGGCCAAAACATGCTGCTACTACCTTCAATAGTTGTAGCGGTTTATACAAAACGCGCTACTACTACCTTCAGTAGCTGTAGCGGTTTATACGAAACGCGCTACTACTACCTTCAGTAGCTGCTACTACTGCCAGTTTTCCTTTTTCTTTTCCTTTATTTTCTCCCACTTTTATTTCCCGAGAGCAGTGAACGAAGGAAGGGCGATATATATTGCATCATTTGACAGTTAAATATGTATGCAAAATAGGAACATATATATTACATCATTGGACCCATGCATAATAATGGCTAAGTGTGTATACAAAATAGGAACATATATATATATATATATATATATATATATATATATATATATATATATATATATATATTACATCATTTGACCGATAACATACGGTTCCTCAGCGCTGACATTTTCGTTTTTGAGTCAGCTTCTTTCGGTTCTTGTTCGTCGAAGAATAATTGAGCCCCTCATTGTGACTTTGCCTTTTCCATGGAGTATGATTTTTCTTAGGTAATGTAGTATTGATTGTTCTTTTGACGTATACTTCATCATCATCGTCATCTTCCCTCATTGGGTTGCCGTACTGATCATAGTCTTCCTCGTTGGGGACTCCATCCATTCCAATGATGTTCCTTTTGCCTCTCCTCAAGACAACACGACTGGGATTGCATGGGTCGGTTATGAAGAAGCATTGTGTCACGTGCTTAGCGTGTACCCATGGCTTGTTTTTTGCGATAGCGTTCACGGTAGCGCTCTTGGCGTCGGGTATACTCATGGTAGTGAAAATTCGGTTTTCTCTTTTGACATTCTTTGCCCATCTGACACGGAACATCGTCATGTTGTGCAGTCCAGAGTAGTCAAGCTCCCAGATCTCCTCGACCCTTCCATAAAATCGTTCAGTTGCGCCGTTGTCGCTGCCGGTCATGCATTCCATCGTCACCCCTGAGTTCTGATCATCACTGTCCATATCTTTGGCCTCCGTGTAGAACGTGTATCCGTTGATATCATATGCCTGATAGGTTACGAGGTTGGGCGAGGGGCCATGTGCTAAGGCGTATATGAGCAATCCGTCCTTAGAGCCCTCCTCCGGGGGATTAGCAATAATATGCTCTTTGAACCAATGCAGGAAAGTGGAGTTGTGCTCTCTAGTAACTTCGGCGTTCGTCCTGCATACCCCCGGTCACGATACTTCTTTGCGATAATTTCTTTGTGCAGTGCCACGAAAGGATCTACCTCGTCTAGGTGTTGTAGCACTACCAAGTTTGCTCTGTCAAAGTCGCTGCATCGATCTGAGTATGCCACGTGCAGTTCCCTGCGACCGTTGCAGTGACCATCTCCTTCGAGCCTCCCATCGTGCTTGTTAACGGGCAAACCAACACTAACACCAGGCGGCTGGTCTGCGCCATATAGAAAATTCTCACAGAAAGAGATGCACTCTTTGTCAAATAGCCCTGGACGATGCTTCCATCCGGACGGGACATGTTACGAACGAATCCTTTGATGATCCCATTCATCCTCTCAAACGGCATCATGTTGTGCAGGAATGACGGCCCCAGGTCTATTATGTCATCCACAATATGGACACACAGATGCACCATCACGTCAAAGAACGCGGGCGGGAAGTACATCTCAAGCTCATTCAGTATCACAACGATCTCTTCCTGTAGCCTTCGGAGCTGCTTCACACTGATCGACTTTCGAGAGATGACGTCGAAAAAGTTGCAGAGACCAATAAGCGTGTCACGGACGTGCTTGTCCATTATCCCTCTAAGGGCAACAGGTAGTATCTGCGTCATCATCACATGACAGTCATGAGACTTCATCCCGCTGAACCTTTTCTTGTCCGTGTCTAGATATCTGCTTATCTTGCCACAGTAACCGGAACTAACTTTGACTCCGGTAAGGCACTTAAAGAAGGCATTGATCTCAGCCTGACTTAAGGTGAAGCAAGAAGGGGGGCAATAATCCTCTTTCTTTATTTTCTTGCCCTTCTTCTCCCGTGCCTCTGTCTCCGTCTCTGTCTCGTCTGACATTTTACGGGGCGGCATGTGCAGATCTTCCCTGATTTTCAAATCTTGCAAGTCTTTCTTGCCTTCGGCCCATCCTTGGTCTTATCCGGCATGTTCATCAGTGTTGCGAGCAAGCTCTCAAGGACATTCTTACAGATATGCATTTGATCAAGGCAATGAGGTGTATCGAGTTTGTGCCAGTACTCCAAGTCCCAGAACACAGACCTCGTCTTCCATACCTTCAGCAGCGGCTCCGGCGCCTTTCTCATCGTCTTTCCCGGCGCGGGGCACTCCTTCCAGTTTTTCAACAGCTCATCGATTTCGGCACCGCTCCGCTTACGTGGAGGTCCTCGATGCTCAGCGTGACCATTGAATAGATCTCCACGGTTTCTCCATGGGTCGTCCTGTTCAAGCCATCTTCGATGCCCCATGTACACGATTTTCCCAGACCCGCCATCTTTCCTTGACGTTAGCTGCTGAGACGTCGTATCATCCATGCACCGCGTGCATCCGCAATATCCATGGCACACCTGGCCTGCCACATATCTGTAACCGAGATAGTCCTGCACTGTCGTGATCAGCGCGGCTCTCATGTTGAAATACTCGCCTTTGCTGGCGTCCCATGTCTTGGCCGGTGTTTTCCATAACGTGTCTAACTCCTCTTGAAGTAGCCCCAGATACAAATTAATATTATTTCCTGGTTGTTTCGGCCCTTGAATAAGCATGCTCATGTGAATGTACTTCGATTTCATGCACAACCAGGGGGAGGTTGTACATCCATACAAACACGGGCCATGTGCTATGGTTGGTGTTCTGGTTGCCAAACGGATTCATGCCATCGGTACACGCGCCGAGCACGATGTTCCTTGCATCACATTCAAAATACCGATAGAAGTTGTTCAACGCTCTCCACTAGCTTCCATCCTTCATGTGTCTCAGCTTCGGATCATCTCCATCGTCGGGCTTCTTCCTCTCCGCGTGCTAGCGCATTAGCTTTGCTTCCTTGGGATCTACAAAATACCTCTGGAGATGAGGAGTGATCGGTAAGTACCATACAACTTTCTGGGGACATTTCTTCCCGGCCTTCTTGTATCGAGAAGCATTGCACACCGGACAGCTTGTTTTTTCCGCGTGCTCCTTCCGATAAATTATGCAATCGTTGATGCATGCACGGTATCTAATGTGTGGCAGATCAAGAGGGCACATGATCTTCTTGGCCTCATCAACACTAGTAGGACATAGATTACCCGCGGGAAGAACATCCTTTAGGTACTTGAGATGCTCATTGAGGCTAGTGTTGGTCCATTTGTTTTTAGCCTTCGTCTTCAGGAGTTGGAGCGTGAAACTCAAGCGGGTCACCTTAGGATTGCAACCATCATACAATGGAGTGTTCGAGTCTACCACCAGTTGCTCCAGCTTAGCCTCCTCTCTAGAAGCAGCTCTCTCAGTACTCGTCTCCTTGCAAAGCAATGCTTGAACATGATGGTCCCGCACGATTGAACTTAGTACCGATGAACTCTGCTGCGTGAAGTCCATGTCGTTCTCTCCACCGCCATGTCTGGCCCCTTCTCCTCCGCCATGTTCGGCCCCTTCTCCGCCGCCATGTCCGGCCTCTTCCCCGCCGCCATTATCGATCATCTCTTCGTCTTGCCCCATGTCATCATTGCCTGCCCTGTCGGCATCCTCAACATCGTCATCCTCATCTTCAGTTATCCACCGAGTATAGCCATCCATGAAACCAGTCATGAGCAGGTGCGCTTCGACATGACCATCGTCATAGGGGTCGAGCCAAACTATTCCTTTGCATTTTCGACACGGACATAAAACCTCTGTCCGGTTATTTTCTTTCATGTCCTACACCGCCGACCGCAACCGCCTGTCCACCATCGGTCCACTGACCATCGTCAACTTTGCACGGTAATAATAAAAAAATTGATTATAAAAATGCGTGCATGCATCAAAGTCATACAAAAATTCAGCATGACCTTTCCTAAAAATAGGACATATATGGATCTAGAGTTTGCCTGGAATTCGCTGAAACGGAAATAAATCGACATTTCGGCAAAACATAGGCAACTCAAAAGCACAATTTGGCATCAACGCATGCCACACACACAATTTCCACAAACATATCACACACACATAAACATATTTCCATTTTGCAAAAGCATGAAATTTTCATCACCTCTATCTCGAGGTCGAGCACACGGTGAAGATGATCTTGCAGGGAGATCAAAAGTGCACAAAGCTCTTCTTGACAAAGATAGATCTAGTTAGGAGGCAAATAGGTCACTTAACTAAATCCTACATCTACCTAGCTACCTAATTTGGGAGGAGACAATTTCAACTAGTGGAGGGGAAGGAAAAAGAGAAAGGAGATGCATTAATGGAGGTGGTGTAGTTAGGTAGGAGTAATGAAGAGAGAGAAAGGTAGATAGAAGAGAGAGAGTAATGGGGGAGAAGTATTTTGGAATAAGAAGAGTGAGAGTGGGAGCATGTGGGAGGTAGGGGAAAGGGAAGAGAGGAGGGGGAGGGGGACGGTGGGGAAAAGATGGTGGGTTGGTGCAGATTAGCAGTAGCGCGAGACGTAAAACGCGCTGCTGATAAGAAAGTAGCAGCAGCGCGCTTTCGGCAGAAGCGCTACTGCTAACCGGGACAAAAAATGTGTCCAATTTGAAAATTAGCAGCAGCGACCTTAGAGAAACCGCGCTACTACTACAGCTTTAGCAGTAGCTCGGCTAGCGGTAACGCGCTGCTACTAAATGGAGTTTGGGGGGCACTGTCGGTCGATATTTGTAGCAGCGCGTGTTACACAGAGCACGCTACTGCTAAACACTTGTCAGTAGCGGGTTTTCCACACCCGCGCTACTGCTAATTAGCAGCAGCGCTTCTTTTTGAGTCGTGCTGCTGCTATTCTGTGTATAGGGTTTTTTCTAGTAGTGTGTGGGCGGGTGGGCATCGGCAAGACGGGTTGTCGGTGTGGTGTTGAAGTTGATCAATAGTGGTGCACCTACGCCATGTATGGATCAATACTCAGTTTCCGTCGAGGCCCAATCCATCCAGGTTCTTATTGTTCCTTTGCCTCTCGGCTTCTCTTTTATTGAAACTGCGTAATTGTTCCATGCCTAATGCTATTCCTACTTGTGAGAGGGAGCAGCGTGTGTGGGAAAGGCGCCCTCTCTTTCGCTCTTCATATGTACTCTTTCCTGATTTAGATCTTTCTCAGCATCTCATGCCACGAGTCAAAATGAGCCTACTCATGTACATTCTGGTTTCACTATGTCGTGTTCATTAGCTTTGCTAGGTAGCAATGATTATAGCTCCTGATTTCTGCATGTCTTCCTTTCCTGTTGTGCACTTTTCTATAATTGCATTGCTAAGAGCCTTTATTTTTTTTTCTTCTGTTCTTTGCTAATATATTCTCCTTAATTAGTTTTTTAATTATCAATATAGGCCTTTAATTTGTGTGCACCTAATATTAAATCCTGAACAAAGTGAAATGATGTAGTGTTTGGGAAACACGCCTATGATCTGGATTATTAACCGTTTGATTCCTTCAGGCGATGGGGCAGCTGTCAACATGGGCCTGCTGAAGAACGGTTGGGCGGTGCAAAGCGCAACTCCGACGCGGTTCCTCGCCGGTTGGACGGCGTTCGGGCGCAACCCTGGTGCCCACTGAGTACGGCCTCGGCTACAACCTCCCACAGTGAGCCCCATATTCGTCTTGCTCATCTGCTTCGGCTACTGTATTGGACATGGCCATGGCTATATTGATGTGGTGCTTGTCTTGTTGATGCTCTATGCCCTACTCATGCATTGGTCCCTACTTGAGCTCTATAGTTGTGGATGCATGCTATTCTAGGGTTTGCAGGCTGCTCTACTTGTTGAGTTGCTATCATAGGAGCCCCTGTGATGATCTGGTTTACATGCGGATGCCCTGGTCATATAGCCATGCTCCTGGATTTGCTAAATTGATAAGTGGCGTGCGTGCTAGGGCGATGATGATTAACCGCTGAAATAAGTGTGCCTTTGACCAATCGAGGTGCCTGTGGGTATCAAGTTGGATCCTCCCTCTTGTCTCTAGAATCCTTTTTGATCATGTGATACTTGTTGTTCTGCCCTTGGATGGTCATTCTTGTTGAGTGATAACCAGGGTAGCTCTACTATATAAACAAATTGATCTGGCAATTAGAGATGACGGGGGTAGGTTATATGATCGAGGAAAGGCGAATCTGAGCCCACTATGCAATGAACCCTGAACCTTTTTTCCAAAATTCACGAGCGTTCCTACAAGCTCTCACATCAATTAGAGCTTCTCGGCCATCGGATTGGTTTGCTTGATGCGATTCTGGCCGCCGGATCGAGCCACTGGAAGACCTCGGCCGTCGGATCGAAATCCCGTCCCCATGTAGCATGTTTGATCCCGTCTAGCTCACGCGTCGGTTACTCCTTCCGTCTGACCGGATCTCGCTGACTTGTGGGGTCCCGACGGGTGGGCCGCGTCCGTCAGCGACCTGGTGCGCGGGTGTGGCCGGTGCGTCCATTCACGCGCGCGTCGGCGGTAAATATCCCGCGCCACCGCACGTAATAATGTGCCCCCGCCGAGGGTATTTTGGGTTTCACCTGGTGGGTATCTGCGTGTCGTTGGGTGGATGGGTGCTTTCTCTCCTTCTGGTCCTCACTTCATCGATTGGGTGAAACCCTAGCCGCCACTATCCTCTGCTACAACCTCCCTTGGTGAGCTCCGTCTTCCTCCTGCTCCCCTGCTTCAGCTACTATACGGGACATGGTCGTGGTTGTGTTGATGTGGTGCTCATCTTGTTATTGCTCTATGCCCTACTCTTGCATCGGTTCCTACTTGAGCTTTGTAGTTGTGGGTCCATGCTATTCTATCAGTTGCTATCGTAGGAGCTCTTGTGGTGCCCTGGTTTACATTTGGGTGCCCTATTCTTAGAGCTATGCTCCTGGATTTGCTAAATTTATCAGTGGCATTCGTGCTAGGGCGATTATGATTAACCTATGGGTATCAAATTGGATCCTCCCTCTTGTCTCTAGAATCCTTTTTGATCCTGTGATACCTATTGATCTGTCCTTGGATGGTTATTCTTGTTGAGTGATAACCAGGGCAGCTCCATTGTATAAACATATTGATCTGATGATAAGAGATGACGGGGGTAGGTTATATAATCGAGGAAAGGCGAATCTGAGCCCACTATGGAATGATCCCTTAACTCTTTTTATTTGTATTTAAAGGTGTTGCTTATTTATGCTCTAGTGTTTATAGCCGTCTTATGTAAAGATTTCTTCTCTGTCATATCTTTATTGCATATGAGTTGTTCTTGATATTTTATTGTTTGTTGTTGGTTCTTTATTTAATCTAGTTAAGAGTAAGTTGCACTTTATTATGCTAGAAAGGCTCGTTCGCAGCAAGTTGTCGGTTGAATGGCTTTGTTGTTTTTAGGGATCTATCTAGGGTTTGCTGGTTAATCATTTTGATTTTGTCTGCTCGTGCTCTTGGCTTCCGGGCCGTGGTGCTCGAGGTGGTCTGGCTGCCACCGCCGCCCCTGCTCGGTGCTACACCACCCGTTTTCCTCGCCATCGACGAGCTTCTCGAGCTCTTCAACGATTCTTCCAAGGAGCTTGTAAGCAAGAGAGTGAGAGGTGTCTTCTTCTTCTTCCTCCTCTTCTTCTTCATGGAGAGAAACATAAGAAAACCATTAGTCTCATCATCTTATGGAGCTGAGTATTGTCCCATAACTATTGTTGCATGATTTAGCATACTATAAATGTTAATCAGGCCATTAAATTTGCATTGCATGGTTCCCCTTAAAGAATTGCATTTTTTTCAGTTATTGCTTATTGTTGTTAGCAGGACAAATATGTGTATTTTATAACACTGTTGCAGGACTGATGAGAATTTGGTTGGCTTTTTTCTTGCACCGGCAACATCATCTCTACATCTGATGTTTAGGTTGTGTTAGTAATGACTAATAAGAAAGTGTGGCAAATAATCGCTGAACAGAGTCAGATGATCCATTCATGTGCCAGTATCTGCACTATATGCCTATAGTCAGTCATGACTCGTTTTCGCTTCTGCGTACACTATTTTTTAGAAAGTGATAGCAATAATGTAGTTTTTACAAATTGCAAAAACCAAAAAAATCTTCGGTTCTATTTTTAGAGTCAAACCAGATGATCAGCGCCGTCAGCCACGTAAAATGATTTTGTAGGTTGATACTAGAGGCTAATTATATGTGAATTGGTGGTGAGTAGAAAGCAAACGTACAGAGGGTATGCAGGCCCGGCCCTGATGGGGGGACAGGGGGGCGGCCGCCCCGGGCCCCAGAAACATAGGGGCCCCACGTATGTGTGCTCTGTGCATTAGGCCGTTGAAAAAATTGACCCTGCGCTAATTTAGGTGCAACATGCCTGTACGTTTAGGTGTAGTAATGGGCAAGTAAATCAGCGATAGCCTGAATTAGTGGAATTGCCGTTTCCCACACGTAGGCCCGCACACAACGACATGAGCGATCGATCTAGTCGCAAACCAATCCCTCAAAAATAACCTAGGCGCATATCACGCCCGACTCGCGCCGCTGCAGCATCCTCTCGCGGAGTCCTCACCGATGCTTCATCCTCCAACAGCGGCTCGGATGATTTCATGTTCGTCGGGCAGGAGTAACAACACCCCCGATCCTGACAGGCAGCCTTGAACAACAGAACAGGTAAGCATCTTCTTGATTCATCATCCCGGGGCTAGCTAGGTTTTGTGATAGACAGGTTGCTACTTAGTGGCATAATCTTTTCGCAAAAAAAAGTGGCACAATCAGTAGCTAGTGAATTAGCGGAGAAGAGTAGGATGTGGTTGTCCGGCCTTCTGATCAATTAATCTAGCTGTATCGGTGGTTGATGAAATACGAGGGGAGAGAATGACTAGGATCCATGAATTAATGAAAATAATAGTTGAGATGAAATTAATCAGAGAATCCATGGTTGATTTAATTTATTTAGGTGGCTAAACTATATTTAGCATTGTAAATTATATAGTGGTTCTAGCTGCGGGCGATAAGGAACCGTTCAATTTTTTTGTGTGTGGTGAACTATATAGTGAAATATACAATGCATGCAATTTCCTTGGCAAAATCTACAGTAAGATAGAATTAATATAACCATATACAATTAATAAGGAAATTAGTTCGTCATGCTGGGTTGCACTCGCTTCATTGATACAAAGTTAAGAGTAAATTGTGTTTAAAAATAATCGTACCATACAAGATGCATAAAGGGCCCCGGGTTTTGTTTTCGCCCCGGGCCCGTCAAATCTCAGGACCGGCCCTGAGGGTATGCCAACTATTGTAAGCTCGAGAATTCATATACATCATTTATGCATGGGTTTGTTGTGTTTCTAATTTCCAAATGTTTACTATGTGTGTAGTTGCATAATATTTCTAGATAACTCAGACACAGTAATTATGCATGTGTGTGTCATGTATCTTATTTCCAAATGCTTACTGTGTTTGTCATTGCATACTGTTCCTTTATACATAATTATATGGTGATCGTGATGCATACTTCTTTGGAATACAGAACCATGTTACACTGCTATTCTTACCTTTTATATTGGTGCAGTGTTGATGAAATCTAGAGGCTGCTAAATGATGAAGAGGTATACAATGTTTTTTTCATTTCACTCGATCAGGTTAAAACACGGAACAATGTAAGTTTATGTTGCTGCTTGTGTGGGTTAAATGTTTTTCGACATGATAGCTACTATTATTCATGATGGAATTTACTGCTGTCGGTTCTATTATAAAAGCATGGTTGCATCTAAGAATGGCTCCCCGGACTTCTATGAGTTGATGTTTCTGTTTTTAGTGTAGATAGACATTTTCGACATATTATAAAGTGTGTGAAACATGCATTTGTTCTTTTATTCCATCACATTTTGTTGTTGTTATATCTGCTTGTGCTGAATCGAATGCAAGTAATCCACTTATCTATCTCTTGATTTTTCTGTTTCTCTAGAGCATCCTGAAGTCTGAAGCTAACTGAGCTTGCGCCGGCTCACGCAATATCTAAGGCAAACGTAAATCTTGTCCATAAAGAAGAAAAATGTCATGTGAGTATCATGTAATTTCTTTAGCGCTTCTTCATATGTTTCTTAAATGGTCGCCGTCGCAATAATCATCGATACCTGAACACAGGAGCCAGTCAAGCGCCCTGCCCCATTTCAAAGAGGGGGAAGAATTATCGCGGCACCATCTGAAAACTCTGCTCCTTCGGATATCGCTCATGCGGCTGCTGCTTCTAGCACTGCGACCACCACCGTGCCCAAGACTATCAGTGGATGATTCTTTGCCATCAACCTCCCTCCAGATCAGGTTTGCAGACTGCAGCCGTGTCTGGTTGCGCGCTTCAACACAAGCCACACGACCAATGACACGCGGGCTCATCGACAAGGCCATGAGAAACAAGCGACTACACGCTGCAGGTCGGGTTCCCCCCTAAGCCCCTCGACGACGCGACCAAGACCATCGAGGAAGCCGGCGTCGCCAACTCGGTGATCATCCAGAGTCTAATCTCAACAGGCTATTGACCCCACGTCATCGAACGCACCATCCATCCGTCCCAATCGTGCACATTTCGTTGCCCTTTTGTCCGTCCCTGAGCTCTCTTGGATGCCCCTCAGGTATTAAGATTCTAAAAATCGGAAAGATCTCTGGGTACCCGTCTTATTCATCTGCTATGGCGTTAGTATACTTGGCTTGCACTTGTGCTTCCTCTCCTGTCTTCATCGTGTTTTGTGTACTGACAATCCTTTTATTCGTGTCAAACAACCACTTTGGTACGGGCATGGGACATGGAAGGGTAGCTACAATGGATGCCCATTATTCATGTTTTGTTCTTTTCATCGATGAAAGTCTTAGACACCGATTGCAATTTGCGAGCAACCGGGGTGGGTTATTAGCAGGCAGTGACTCCAGCGCTAAACTGTATTTTCTACTAATTTATCATTACCTGCTTGATCAAAACGTTCGGACCGGCACCTTCGCGCCAAGGCGCGATCCCGATCTAGTTGTGTCGAGATCATCCGATAACGTTGGTCAACCACGGGTTAAACCTTTCGGCGAATGAGAGGCGATCATCCACGCAATCGATAGGCAGTGCCTAGGGTAGGGTGTGAGTACTCCGACGAAGACATCGACTCCGTAGAAAACGGCGGATGTATCCACAAGCAGGGATTCTCCAAGATATTCGGATGATGCATGGCAAATCTTTTTTTAGGGGTAAGGTCTAATTTTATTCCTCATAGTCCGCATAGAGTGGGATGATGTTTACATCATGTGGTTGGGCAAACCACACATGACGCCCAGGGGATAAATTAAGAGCAAATCTAACTAAACTATGGGCTTCTATGTTACTATCTCGGCCTTCAAAAATAAAATTACAAGAAAAAAAATCTTCCGAGGAGGCTGCAAATATAGATGGCCAAACGGGCCGTGCTAAATGGGCCGGCCCAGTAGCACGCAGGAACGGCACGGCCCAGGCACGACACGGCACGACCCATGCCAAACGGGCCAGGCCCAACACGCGGCACGCCATGGGCCATGCCTGGGCCTGGAGGCTGGGCACGTGGGCCGGCATGGCACTGCCGTTTTTTTGAAATATATAAATATATATGTCCTATATAAATACATAATACTATAATATGTTCAATATTTTTGTAGTGCATGCATACTTTTGTAGTGCTTGGGTCTGAGTAGTTGTACTGTTACAGTGTAGTCTTTATTTTTTTTTATCTTCTTGTAATACTTCACCATATTTTTTACAATTTTCATATTTTTTTTAGCATTTCCCCCTTTTTCTGAAGGTTTTTCGTGGAAAAGAAATCAAGTCGACACGGGCTGGCGTGCCTAAGCATGCCACGGGACGGCCCACTTACCTCCCGTGTCGTGCTTGGGTTGTTGCCTGCAGCAAGTGGGTCGGCACGGCACAGCCCGACTATTAATCATGCCCTAGCAGGCCGTGTCGTGCCAGGCCAGCCCGTTTGGCCAGGTCTGGCCGCAAACCCTTGACTCGTTCTTTGCCAATTTTGGCCCGAATCTGTCCAAAACTCTAAAGTGGTCGGCGGTGGGAAATATATGCGCTCCGAGGCCCTTGAATATCAATGCTCTCGAGAGGGCTATGCAAAGAGCGTGGGGTCTTCACCGAGACACACGATTAAAAGACATCAACAACAATGTTTTTGTGGTTCACTACAACAGTGAAGGGGGCTGAAACATGCTGAAAGATAATGATGGAAGCACAAATCAGTCCGATATAGTTTTTGATACTATTGAAACTTGGGTCAGGTAATATATCTTTTGGTGGATAAGAGGTCGGAAAACTTTCAAAAGGCTTTGGGAAACTGAAATGGTGAGGGTGGATGTTTTCTAACACAATACAGTTGCACACATGCATGCACCTCTATGAAGGCACGCACCCCTATGAACACTTCCGAGATACTGAGCCAGATATTAAAACTTGCAACATTCGCAAATGCCAATCCCTCACGGGAAATGTTGTGCAGATATTGGGATCCAAAAAAGCTTTGGCCGGCGCCGCGACGCCCAGTCCATTGTTCTCGTTTTTGTTTCCTTTTTAGAAAAAATATTTCATTTTTTTAGGGAATGAAAAAAAAATCTCTTGTGCTCATTTTTGTTAGTAAGACCCTCGTGCTCGTGGGTCATGGCCCTCGTACGGCCACCACCGCGTCGGCAGAGACGGGTCGGGACATGCATGGGCTCCTGGGCCAGCCCGGGGGGCAGGGCCCATTAAACGTGAACGATCGGATGTCGAGTCCCTCTCAAATCCCAATCACTTTTTAACTTGCCTCCTTCTCCCCCTCCCAGCCCTGCCTCCCACAAATTGGAAGACTAGGGTTTCCCCGCCGACGAGCCGCCACCGCCGCCGGCCGCTCCTCGTCGCAATCCTTCCCAAGCCCTTCCCACTGCCTGTCGTCTCAACCGCTTGCTCTCTCCCCTCTCCTCCCTGACGCGGCACCCGAAAGACCGACCCCCTGTGGCGGATCAGGTGAGCGGCGAGAGCGGGCGGGCGGTCTCCTCCGATGCCTTGTCTGGTAGTGCCTTGTAAGCGATGAGAAGTCAAGCTGTCTTGCAGGATGGATATGTCGTTAAGTTCCGCGCCGGTGCTTCACTTCGCGTCCTAGTAGTGGTAGGGTGGGTAGGAGACGCTGGTTGCCTGCTCGGACCGATTAATCTTGTATCTAATCGGATCTCGATCATTAGCAAGGCATCCCGATGAATTCTAGAAGGGGCGTTGGGCCGACTTTTTTGTCCGCCGCGATCCAAATGGACGTGCGTAGACGAAATGGGTCGGCGCGTTGGAGTTGCTCTCACTGCTCCTTTTTTCGTTGTTGTGAGATAGTTGGGCATCTCCAAGGTGGACCCGCAAACCGACTGCATCCCTCCGGACTGTGTTGTCCGGACCATGGAAGTCATCTAACGCGGGCCTGTATCGGTCCGCAGCGTGGTCCGGACGCAATTTCTCCCGCAAACCAGAGGCAAAAGTGGAGGAGGTTTCCAGAGTCCGGACCGATCCCACGCTCGCTTCTGAGTTCTGACTGCCCTGACACACCAAAAATCCTCCCCTCTTTCGGGCATGCATCCCGCCTGGTACCAGCTACCCGCATTCATGCCGCTGTAGAGCGCGCAACTCCAGATTGAAGGCGGTTCAGGGCGGACGCGACCTCTCACTACCTTGGCCATTGAAGTGGCTCGGTGACCGATGGCGCCGCCTGCTGCATGCCCGACTGAACACACCTCCTCATTGTATTCATACGCCTCCATTAAACCCGCGTGGAAGGTAAGAAACCTACTCTGACGACATGTTGATGTCGCTTGAAGCTATGTCGGTATTTCCCCAAAGAGGAAAGGATGATGCAGCACAGCGGTGGTAGGTATTTCCCTCAGATATGAAACCAAGGTTATCGAACCAGTAGGAGAACCAAGCAACACAACGTAAACAGCCCCTGCACACAAAGAACAACACCTCGCAACCCGACGTGTTAAAGGGGTTGTCAATCCCTTTTGGGGTACGGCGCCTCAAGATAGGCAAAGACGTGACGTAAACTTGTAGATAGGATAAATAGATCACGGAACAAATAATTGCAGCAAGGTATTTTTATATTTTTTGGTTTAATAGATCTGAAAATAAACACAAGGAGATCGCAAGGCAAATATATGAGAAAGAAGACCCAGGGGTCGTAGGTTTCACTAGTGGCTTCTCTCGAGAAAATTAGCAAATGGTGGGTGAACAAATTACTGTTGGGAAATTGATAGAACTTCAAATAATCATGATGGCATCTAGGCAATGATCATTACACAGGCATCACGTCCAAGATTAGTAGACCGACTCCTGCCTGCATCTACTACTATTACTCCACATATCGACTGCTATCCAGCATGCATCTAGTGTATTAAGTTCATGGAAAAATGGAGTAATGCAATAAGAAAGATGACATGATATAGACAAGATCAATTTATCGATTGCGGCAGATATGGATCCCGTCTTTTTATCCTTAGTAGCAACGATACATACGTGTCAGTTCCCTTTCTGTCACTGGGATCAAGCACCGTAAGATCGAACCCACTACCGGGCACCTCTTCCCATTGCAAGATAAATAGATCAAGTTGGCCAAACAAAACCCAAATATCGGAGAACAAATACGAGGCTATAAGAGATCACACATATAAGAGATCAAAGAAACTCAAACAACTTTCATGGATATAAAAAGATATAACTGATCATAAACTCAAAGTTCATCATATCCCAACAAACACACGGCCAAAAAGACTTACATCATATGGATCTCTAAGAGACAATTGTATTGATAATCAAGAGAGAGAGAGAGAGAGGAAGCCATCTAGCAACTAACTACGGACCAGAAGGTCTACAAAGAACTACTCACGCATCATCAGAGAGGCACCAATGGAAGTGGTGAACCCCTCCGTGATGGTGTCTAGATTGGATCTCGTGGTTCTGGACTCTGCGGCGGCTCCATGAAAAATTCGTCGACTCCCCTAGGGTTTCTGGAATATTGGGGTATTTATAGAGCAAAGAGTCAGTCCAGAGGGCACCCGAGGTGGGCACAACCCACCAGGGCACGCCTGGGCCTCCTGGCGCGCCCTGGTGTGTTGTCCCCTCCTCGGGACTCCCCCTAGGTGCAACTAGGGCCCATTGTGTTCCTTCTAGCCCATAAAAAATCATCGTAAATTGGTGTGGCATTTGGACTCCTTCTGATATTGATTTCCCACGATGTAAAAAACATGCAGAAAACAACAACTGGCACTTGGCACTATGTCAATAGGTTAGTACCAAAAAATGATATAAAATGATTATAAAACATCCAAGATTGATAATAAAGCAACATGGAATAATAAAAAATTGTAGATACATTGGAGACGTATCAGCATCCCAAGCTTAACTCCTGCTCGTCCTCGAGTAGGTAAGTGATAAAATAGAATTTTTGATGTGGAGTGATGTTTATCATGTCATATCATATTCTTTCCTTCATAGCATGGACATTTGGACTTTTATGTGATTCAAAGCAATAGTCTAGTTTTGACATAATAATTTAGGTACTCAAGCATATCAACAAGAAACCATGTCTTTCAAAATATCAATGTAAAACAAGTTATCCCTAGCCCATCATGCTCAAACATTGATCCATTCATGAAACACACTCGAATATTAGCTACACCCAATACTTAAGTATGATCATATTGCCCCCTAGTTGGTGCTTTTATAAGAGAGGATGGAGACTCAGTTTCAATTTTTTTTGCATAAAGTAAAAGAAAGGCCCTTTGCGGAGGGAAGTAGGGATTTGTAGAGGTGACAGAGCTCAAAGTGAAAAATTAGAGATAAAAACATTTTGGGAGGTGTATCCATCCCACCAACGAAAACGACTTGGAGCATCCCAACACTTCCCATGCTAGATATATCATAGGCGGTTCCCAAACAGAAAATAAAGTTTATTCCTTTTTCCACCATAACTTTCACTATCCATGGCTAGCCGTATCCACGGGTGCCCTCCATACCAACACTTTCCAAGGAATTTATTATTTGACAACATAAAGTAAATTCATTTTTGCATTTCGGGACTGGGCAACCCTAAAACCTTTGCCTTACTCTTGTGCAATGACAAGTTAATAAACACTCATTGTGAGAATGACACATCTAGCATGGAAAATATTAGCTACCATTACCGTTACACGAGCGAAACAAACACACAAAAGAGAAGTTCATTTTTAAAATTAGAGATGGCACATGCAAATTTGCTTAGAACGGCAAAAGAATACCGCGTATAGGTAGATATAGTGGACTCATGTGGCAAAACTGGTTTTAAAGGATTTTGGATGCACAAGTAGAGGCCATAGTTGGTGTGAAATGAAGCCTAGCAAAAAAATTGAGAAGCGACCAACCAAGAAACGAATAATCTCATAAGCAAGCATTAAGCATAATTAACACCGAATAATGCACTACAAGTCGGATATAATTTTCATTGCATGATTATTGACTTTCGTGCATGCATCGGGAATCACAAACCTTAACACCAATATTCTTACTAGAGCACAATTACTCACCAACATGACTCACATATCACATCATCATATCTCAAAACTATTACTAAGAATCAACTTTATTTTGTCCAATGATCTTCATGACACATATTTTTCTTTCTTTATCCTTCTTGGATATCTATCACTTTGGGACTAATTTTCATGTGAAGATCATGAGCATAACATTTTTTATTTATCCCAAAAATAATTTAAGTGAAGCAAGAGAGAATTTATTCAAAAATACTAAGCACACCGTGCTAAAAAAGATATAAGTGAAGCACTAGAGCAACTCCATTGCTCATAAAAAATTAAGTGAAGCATAGAGAGCAATTCTAACAAGTCATGACATAATTTTGGCTCTCTCAAATAGGTGTGTCCAGCAAGGATTGAAGACTTAAAACACAAAATAAAACAAGCGAAGACACATATCATACAAGACTCTCCAAGCAAAACACATATCATGTGACGAATAAAAAGATAGTCTGGAGTAAAATACCGATGGTTGTTAGAAGAAAGAGGGGATGCCACTCGGGGGCATCCCCAAGCTTAGTTGGTTGCTCATTCTTGGATAATAGCTTGGGATGCCAGGGAATCCCCAAGCTTAGGCTCTTCTATCCTTCTTTCATCCATCGTAAGATAACCCAAAACTTGAAAACTTCAATCACACAAAACTCAACAAAACCCTTGTGAGATCCGTTTGTAAAAGAAAGCAAACCACTACTATAAGTGATGTGTCAAACCAATTCTTATTTTGTCTTTGTATTATATCTACTGTATTCCAACTTCTCTATGGCAAAAACTCATCAAAGAAAACCATAGAGCCATCAAAATAAGCACACAACACAAAGAAAACAGAATCTGTCATAACCGAACAGTCTGTAGTAATCTGGAACTTTCGAATACTTCTGTAACTCCAAAAATTCTACCAAATTAGGAAGACCAGCATAATTTGTATATTAATCTTATGCAAAAAGAATCAGGGCAAAAGCTATTTTCCGTGATTTATGATAATTATTTTCGTGAGCGCAAAGTTTCTGTCTTTTTCAGCAAGATCAAACAACTATCACCCCGGAAGATCCTAAAGGCTTTACTTGGCACAAACACTAACTAAAACACAAAAAACACAATCATAACAGTAGAATAATTGTGCTAATACTCAAGAACAGAAAGCAAAAAGCAAAAATAAATTTATTCATTGGGTTGCCTCCCAACAAGCGCTATAGTTTTACGCCCCATAGCTATGCATAATATTTCAATGATGCTCACATAAAAGATATTAGTTGAAATACGAAGAGAGAATCATGTAGCATATGGCAAACAAATTTAAGTTTAACATAATTCTTATGCATCGGAATTTTATAGGAAAACAAATTAGCAAGACAAGCAAGATCTAGCATATGCAAGGAAGAAGAAAGAGATGATAGCAATCTCAACATGAAGAGAGGTAATTTAGTAACATGAAAATTTCTACAGCCATATTTTCCTCTCTCATAGTAATTACATGTAGGATCATAAGCAAATTCAACAAAATAGCTATCACATAACATATTCTCAACACGATCCACATGCATGCGAAGTTGACACTCTTCCAAAATAGTGGGATTAACATTAGCTAAAGTCACGACCTCTCTAAACCCACTTTTATCAAAAATTTCATAAGATTGAACATTCTCCAAATATGCGGGATATAAAGTTGACACTCTTCCGAACCCACTTTCAATATTATTGAGAACACTATTACCAATCTCATATTCATCATGGGGCTTAAATAATTTTTTAAGATCATACGAAGAATCACCCCAATCGTGATCATTGCAACAAGTAGTGGACATAACAAAACTAGCATCCCCAAGCTTGGGGTTTTGCATATCATTAACATAATTGACATTAATAGAATTTATAATAAAATCATTGTAATCATGCTTTTCATTCAAAGAGCTATCATGAATCACTTCATAAATTTCTTCATCACAATTTTTCAGATTCACGGATCTCAAGCAAAACTTCATAAAGACAATCTAGTGTACTCAAATCACTAGTAATTTCTTCATGATAATTGGATCTCTTAAAAATATTAGCAAGTGGATGAGGATCCATACCAAGAGATATTTAGCAAGCAAAGATGCAAGCAAATAGAGGACACATGGCACACAAGCAAAGAAGTGATCTGACGAGAAAACGATGAATGAAAAAGAGGGTGAATAAAACGGCAAATTCTTTTGAAGTGGGGGAGAGGAAAACGAGAGGAAAATAATGTTAATTGCAAGGAGATGAGATTTGTGATTAGGAACCTGGTTATGTTGAAGATCCTCCCCGGCAACGGCGCCAAAAATTCCTTTTAATGTCGCTTGAAGCTACGTTGGTATTTCCCCAAAGAGGAAGGAATGATGCAACACAGCGGTGGTAGGTATTTCCCTCAGATATGAAACCAAGGTTGTTGAACCAGTAGGAGAACCAAGCAACACAACGTAAACATCCCCTGCACACAAAGAACAACACCTCGCAACCCGACGTGTTAAAGGGGTTGTCAATCCCTTCCGGGGTACGACGCCTCAAGATAGGCAAAGGACGTGAGGTAAACTTCTAGATAGGATAAATAGATCAGGAAACAAATAAATTGCAGCAAGGTATTTTTGTATTTTTTTGGTTTAATAGGTCTGAAAATAAACGCAAGGAAAAAGTAGATTGCAAGGCAAATATATGAGAAAGAAGACCCGGGTCCGTAGGTTTCACTAGTGGCTTCTCTCGAGAAAAATAGCAAACGGTGGGTGAACAAATTACTGTTGGGAAATTGATTGAACTTCAAATAATCATGACGATATCTAGTCAATGATCATTACATAGGCATCACGTCCAAGATTAGTAGACTGAATCTTGCCTGCATCAACTACTATTACTCCACACATCGACCGCTATAAAGCATGCATCTAGTGTATTAAGTTCATGGAAAAATGGAGTAATGCAATATGAACGATGACATGATGTAGACAAGATCTGTTTATCTATTGCGGTAGATATGGATCCCGTCTTTCTATCCTTAGTAGCAACAATACATACGTGTCGGTTCCCTTTCTGTCACTGGGATCAAGCACCGTAAGATCGAGCCCACTACCGGGCACCTCTTCCCATTGCAATATAAATAGATCAAGTTGGACAAACAAAACCCAAATATCGGAGAAGAAATACGAGGCTATAAGAGATCACGCATATAAGAGATCAAAGAAACTCAAATAACTTTCATGGATATAAAAAGATATAACTGATCATAAACTCAAAGTTCATCATATCCCAACAAACACACCGCCAAAAAGACTTACATCATATGGATCTCCAAGAGACCATTGTATTGATAATCAAGAGAGAGAGAGAGAGAGAGAGAGGAAGCCATCTAGCTACTAACTACAGACCCAAAGGTCTACAAAGAACTACTCACGCATCATAGGAGAGGCACCAATGGAAGTGGTGAACCCCTTCGTGATGGTGTCTAGATTGGATCTCATGGTTCTGGACTCTGCGGCGGCTGGATGAAAATTTCGTCGACTCCCCTAGTGTTTCTGGAATATTGGGGTATTTATAGAGCAAAGAGTCGGTCCAGGGGGGCACCCGAGGTGGGCACAACCCACCAGGGCATGTCTGGGCCTCCTGGCGCGCCCTGGTGGGTTATCCCCTCCTCGGGACTCCCCCTAGGTGCAACTAGGGCCCGTTGTGTTCCTTCTGGCCCATAAAAATCATCGTAAATTGGCGTGACATTTGGACTCCTTCTGGATATTGATTTCCTGCGATGTAAAAAACATGCAGAAAACAACAACTGGCACTTGGCACTATGTCAATAGGTTAGTACAAAAAAATGATATAAAATGATTATAAAACATCCAAGATTGATAATAAAACAACATGGAATAAAAAAATTATAGACATGTTGGAGACGTATCACACGTCCGCTCATGAGCAGGTCAGCAGTAAAGGCAACACCGGTTGAGCTCGTCCGGTATGTCCTCTATTTAAACGAGGCCGGCTATTGGGCAAGAATCGCACCTCTCTGTCATTCCTCCATCTCCTCCTTCACCATTTTCTCCACTCTTCCGATGGCTTCCCAAGAGCAGTTCCCCAGCATACAAGCTGGCTAGGTGGCCCGCCGAGCCCAACGAATACGAGCGAGGCAGCTCGCTGCTCCAGCTCCCGCGCCAAACCCGACGGACCATGTTGCCGCCCAAGCCATCAAATGGTTTAGTAACTCGCCGCTCCAAGGCTAACTCGATGAGGAGTGGCGAGTTGCTCCACACCGGCGCGGCGGGGAGCATGGCGGCATGGGAGTCATCACTGCTGTCGACAACACCGCGTTGTACCGCGCTTCCCGTGTCTGCGACCGTGCAATCCCATGCAGGCGATCGCACCATGTAGGCAGAGATAGAATCCGGGTGCGCGGAGAGCGACGAGTCGGTAGCCGACACCTCTACGTCCGCTGCCATTATCAAAGAGAAGTAGAACACGGGAGTCCACCGCCGCTTGGGTCCCATGAAGGCTACCACAGAGGCGACACCGGCATACAAAACCGGTGTCTGATCCGGTTCTTCTCTTGCGAGGACCTCCATCGATCCCACATGGGTCCACGAAAGCAGAGGCGCCGCCTTCCCCTCCCGCCGAAGCATCAACCGGGCACTATTAGGAAATACCTTATAGATAGATGCTTAGCAGTAGCGAGGGGTATAAACCCCGCGCTACTACTAATTAGTAGTAGCGCGGCCCACACTATTACTAAGTTGGTAGTAGTAGCAAGGGGTATATGAAGGAAATATGCCCTAGAGGCAATAATAAAGTTGTTATTTATATTTCCTTATATCATGATAAATGTTTATTATTCATGCTAGAATTGTATTAACCGGAAACTTAGTACATGTGTGAATACATAGACAGAACAAAGTTTACCTAGTATGCCTCTACTTGACTAGCTCGTTAGTCAAAGATGGTTATGTTTCTTGACCATAGACATGTGTTGTCATTTGATGAACAAGATGACTTCACTAGATAATAATGTGATGGACAAGACCCACCGTTAGCTTAGCATAATGATCATTAAGTTTTATTGCTATTGCTTTCTTCATGACTTATACATGTTCCTCTGACTATGAGATTATGCAACTCCCGAATACCGGAGGAACACCTTGTGTGCTATCAAACGTCACAATGTAACTGGGTGATTATAAAGATGCTCTACGGGTGTCTCCGAAGGTGTTTGTTGGGTTTACATAGATCAAGATTAGGATTTTTCACTCTGTGTATCAGAGAGGTATCTCTGGGCCCTCTCGGTAATGCTCATCACTATAAGGCTTGCAAGCAATGTGACTAATGAGTTAGTTACGGGATGATGCATTACGGAACTAGTAAAGAGACTTGCCAGTACCGAGATTGAACGAGGTATGAGGATATCGACGATCAAATCTCGGACAAGTAACATACCGATGACAAAGGGAACAACATATGTTGTTATGCGGTTTGACCGATAAAGATCTTCGTATAATATGTAGGAATCAGTATGAGAATCCAGGTTCTGCTATTGGTTATTGACCGGAGATGTGTCTCAGTCATGTCTACATAGTTCTCGAACCCGTAGGGCCCGCACGCTTAACGTTCGATGACGATTTTGTTATGAGTTATGTGTTTTGGTGACCAAAGTTTGTTCGGAGTCCCAGATGAGATCACGGACATGACGAGGAGTCTCAAAATGGTCGAGAGGTAAAGATTCATATATTGGAAGGTAGTATTCGGACATAGTAATGGTTTCGAGTGGTTCGAGTATTTTACCGGAGTACCGAGGGGTTACCGGAACCCATGGGGGAAGTATTGGGCCTACATGGGCCTTAGTGGAGAGAGAGGAGGGCCGCAAGGGGTGGCTGCCCCCCCCATGGCAGTCCGAATTGGACCAGGGGAGCGGGCGGTGGCCCCCTTTCCCTCTCCCTCTCCCTGTCCTTCCTTTTCCCCTCCGATAAGAAAGGAAAAGGGGGGTGAATCCTACTAGGAGGGGAGTCCTAGTAGGACCCCCCCCCCCCCCATGGCGCGCCCCTCCTGGCCGCCGGCCTCCTCCTCCCCTCCTTTATATACGGGGGCGAGGGGCACCCCAAAGGCACATCAATTGTTCTCTTAGCCGTGTGCGGTGCCCCCTCCTCAATTTACACCTCCGGTCATAGCATCGTAGTGCTTAGTGAAGCCCTGCGTGGATCACATCACCATCACCGTCACCATGTCGTCGTGTTGACGAAACTCTCCCTCAAACCTCTACTAGATCAAGAGTTCGAGGGACATCATCAAGCTGAACGTGTGCTGAACTCGGAGGTACCGTACGTTCGGTACTAGATCGGTTGGATCGTGAAGACGTTCGACTACATCAACCGGGTTAACCTAACACTTCCACTTTCGGTCTACGAGGGTACATGGACACACTCTTCCCCTCTTGTTGCTATGCATCTCCTAGATAGATCATGCGTGATCGTAGGAATTTTTTTGAAATTGCATGCTATGTTCCCCTACAGTATAAACCCCACACTACTACTAATTAGTAGTAGCACGGGCCGTGCTATTACTAAGTTGATAGTAATAGAGAGGGGTATAAAACCCGTGCTACTACTAAGTGCTCTCCATCGTGCCCCCCCCCCCCAGGAAAGGCCGTAGTAGTAACGCGGGGTATTAAACCCGTGCTACAACTAACTTGTTACTAGTAGCCAGGGGTATAAACCCCACGATGCTACTAACTACTAAGTGGCCTCCACCGTGCACCCGGGACAATGCCATAGTAGTAGCATGGGGTATAAACGCGGCGCTACTACTATCGACCCAACAACACATGTGTACACATAGCGCACGGAGGCCCAAACCCAAACCCACACTCTCTTGACTCCACTTCTCCCTCCCACCTGCAATGCCCTTCCTCACCCACCGCTCACTCTGCGCTTTTTGAAACCGAATAGAAACCATACCGAAAATAAACCGAACCGAACCAATTTTACGGTTTTTATGGTTTCTGGTTTTGGTATGGCATGAACTTTTCATACCGTTTTGAACTTTGGTTTTTATGGTATATACTGAAAAAACGAACGGTTAACCAAATAAACCAAAGTAAAAAATAAATTTATATTTCTTGAGGTGAACAACCATACAAGTTATCATTTTTCTTGTACACGAGTCAAATTCAATACCAAGCACGTACATTTTTCTCGTAACATAGTCATTTTTCTCTTTGAAAAATGATAAGCACGTCCATAACCATCTAGGGATGAATCCATTCATGCATATATACTTATATATATAGTTATATACTATTTGTGTAAAATAGTATGTGCTTTGAGTCATAGATTTCTAAATTGTTATTATGTCATTTTTAAATTTGCGTCAACTTTGGTTTTTATGGTATATACCGAAACCATACCAAAATAATTTGGTATATACTGAAACCGAACCGTATTTTAATTTCATACCGTATTTACCGAAGTATTAATACTATATGAACCAAAAAACATATAAACCAAACCATGTAAACCGAATAAACCGAACGCACAGAGTGACCCACCACCACCGCCGGCCTCGCACCTTGACATTTCCCCCAAATCCGGCGACCTCCTCTCCAACCACAACCCCATCCCCTCCCCCCCTTCTTCCTCCTTCTCCATTGCTAGAAGGAGAGGGAGATCCAGCAAAGCGTCGTCCATGGCGATGTCCAGATCTTCCATGGATGCAACCACTTGCACTTACTCGCCGGGACAGGGCCTTGTGAGAACGTGAGGCCCCAGGAAAAGCAACGGCAGGTCACCGAGTGTCGGCTCCAACTCCGCCGGCCGCCGGTGAGTTGCTCCTCCTACTCTCTATCTCTCTCTTTCTCTTTTAATCCTTTTCTCTTCTTTTGTAGCAGCAACAAAGGAGAGGTCACTAGTAGGAAAAGGGCTATAGATGATATGGACACTAATGGCGCACCAGACATGTGGTGCGCCATTAGTATATACTAATGGCGCACCATGTGTTGGTGCGCCATTAGTGTCCAAATACTAATGGCGCACCACATCCATGGTGCGCCATTAGTAACAATTTCTTTTATTTTTTTTTCAAAACTAGTAATGACGCACGAGGGGATAGTGCGCCATTACTAGTTAAACTGGTAATGGCGCACCACATCCACCGTGCGCCACTAGTAATTTTTTTTCAAACTTTTTTTTATTTTTTTTCAAAGTTAGTAATGGCGCACCGTGGGTGTGGTGCGCCATTAGTAGTTAAAACTAGTAATGGCGCACCACACCCACGGTGTGCCATTACTAACAATTTTTTTTATTTTTTTTATTTTCTTTATTTTTTTCCAAAGTTAGTAATGGCGCACCGTGGGTGTGGTGCGCCATTACTAGTTTAACTAGTAATGGCGCACCACACCCACAGTGCGCCATTACTAATTTTGACCCAAAATTCCCCCGAACGCACCCCCCCCCCCCCCCCCGTGGACCGCCTTTTCAGTTTTAAAAAAATAAAAGAAAATGATGGAAATGTCAAAAAAAAAGAAAATAAGTTTCCCATGTGATATGTGGTCTAGTTGTTGGGAAAATTTGCAAATATGAATTTCGACTTTATTTGCAAAATCTCTCGAGAATTTGTAAAATGGGCATAACTTTTGCATACTAACTCGGATGAAAAAGTTTTTTAATATGAAAAATCATCTACTCGAAAAGTTACATCCAAATTTAACCGGGGGGAACCCCGTTAAACATTTTCAAAATCCTCAAAAACCTAGTAGAAAAAAGTTACGGGGCTTTTAAGACCTGGAGGCAAAAAAATTCATAAGATTTCAAACTTACTAGTGGCGCACCGTTTGCTAGGTGCGCCACTAGTAACAGAAAAAAATTTAGTTTCAAAATTTTTTTCGGATTTTTTTTCAAAATATGATACGTAATATGAACGGAAGTTTGAAATAATTTTTCAAAATTTCGTCACACTCATGAACATGAACAAAGTCCTAAACATCAACAAGGTTTAATAGGATTGATATGCTAGATATATCAACAAGTGTCTGTGAAGTGAGCTGGTGCTGGGGTTGGATAGAACTCTGAAGTTAAGCGTGCTTGGGCTGGAGTAGTGTGAGGATGGGTGACCTTTCGGGAAGTTTGACCACGGAGCATGATTTGACTTGAGATTAAGCATATTGACCCGAGATTAAGCCATAGTGATCCGAGATTAAGAAAAAAACAAAAAAAATAAAAAAATTGAAAAAAAAGTAGTGTGAGGATGGGTGACCTTTCGGGAAGTTTGACCATGGAGTGTGATTTGACCTGAGATTAAGCATATTCACCCGAGATTAAGCCATAGTGACCCGAGATTAAGAAAAAACAAAAAAAATAATAAATAATTGAAAAAAATTTATGAAAAAATGTTACTAATGGCGCACTCCTATGTGGTGCGCCATTACTAAGTGAGATAGTAATGGCGCACCTCTAGGCATACTAATGGCGCACTACAGGTGCGCCATTAGTATCTGGTATACTAATGGCGCACTGCGCCATTAGTAAAAAATTCTAATGGCGTGATGCTAGTGGCGCACCTGTAGTGCGCCATTAGTAGCGAAAACATGTGCGCCACTAGCAGGCCTTTTTCTAGTAGTGGATGTGGGGAATACTTGGGTGGGGAAGCACCATCACCATGGACGACTTCATCCCCTCTAGGACCAGCATCGGCCATGGATGGAGAGGACGATGACGCCCAATAGCAGCCATGGATGGATTTTTTAATTCCTAATTAGTTAGTAGTAGCGTGAGGTCCATACCCACACTACAGACACTAGTAGAAAAATGACCTTTAGTCCCGGTTCATAAAGGACCTTTAGTCCTGGTTCTGTAACCGACACTAAAGGGTGGGGACTAAAGGTCCCCCCTTTAGTCCCGGTTCAGCACGACCCGGGACCAAAGGCCCACCACGTGGCACGAGCCCGCGCCGGGGACTGGGGGACCTTTAGTCCCGGTTGGTAACACCACCGGGACTAAAGGTTTTTTTGGATTTTTTTTGAAATTTTTTGATTTTTTTTCTTCTGATTCTGAATTATTTAACGATTTAATCTCTAGTCACCCCTCCTCATTGCTCAAGTGTGGAGCACTTATTTCCAAATCATCTAACTTCCCGGCCGATCACCCATCCTCTCACTACTCCAGCCTGAGCATGCTTAACTTCCGAGTTCTATTCCCCCTAGTTTCCAAGTCATCACTTGTTGTTTACCTGACAATAGTAAGCTGTCAATCCTATTAACCCTCAGGAGTTTAGCTTGAGCATGAATTCCCACGTTTCATAGTTTGAGTTTGAAACTATTATTCTAAAAAAAATATTTAGTAACACTAATATTTCTTGAATAAGTAGTTTGACCATAGTTTGACCAGATTTGACCATAGTTTGACCATAGTTTGACCAAAATACAAAAAAACTAAAATAATTATTTAGCAACACTAATATTTCTTGAATAAGTAGTTTGACCATAGTTTGACCAGATTTAACCAAAATTCAAAAAACCTAATATTTAACCATGATTCTAAAAATTAGCAAAACAGCCTACGACCGTCGAATTCGGAGCGGAATTTTGTGCTGAACATTTTGATATATTATGCATTTTTTTCAACATCGTATGCAAAAGATAAGGTCATTTTACTTTTTCATAACATTGTTTTTCAAAACATGTCAAAATTTATCTTTTTAAATTTCCCTAACTACTAGATGTAGTAACATAACTATATCTTGAAGGATTTTAATTTTTGAATTTTTTATCATTTTCTTTTGTTTTTTTTAACTGAAAAGGCGATATATGGGGGGTTAGAGTTTGAAAATTGCCCTTTAGTCCTGGTTTGTGTCTCCAACCGAGACTAAAGGTTAGACCCCTTTAGTCCCGGTTTGTGATACAAACCGGGACTATAGGTTGGCCCTTTAGTCCTGTTTTTTGTCACAAACCAGTACTAAAGGGGCTCGTGGGGCCCCGGCCTGACGCCAGCTAATGACCCATAAGTGTAGGGGATCTATTGTAGTCCTTTCGATAAGTAAGAGTGTCGAACCCAACGAGGAGTAGAAGGAAATGACAAGCAGTTTTCAGTAAGGTATTCTCTGCAAGCACTGAAATTATCGATAACAGATAGTTTTGTGATAAGGTAATTCGTAACAGTTAACAAGTAATAAAAGTAAATAAGGTCCAGCAAGGTGGCCCAATCCTTTTTGTAGCAAAAGACAAGCCTGGACGAGTTCTTATATAGAGAAAAGCACTCCTGAGGACACATGGTAATTATCGTCAAGCTAGTTTTCATCACACTCATATGATTCGCGTTCATTACTTTGATAATTTGGTATGTGGGTGGACCGGTGTTTGGGTACTGCCCTTTCTTGGACAACCATCCAACTTATAATTAACCCCTATTGCAAGCATCCGCAACTACAAAAGAATTATTAAGGTAAACCTAACCATATCATGAAACATGTGGATCCAAATCAGTCCCTTACTAAGCAACACATAAACTAGGGTTTAAGCTTCTGTCACTCTAGCAACCCATCATCTACTTATTACTTCCCAATTCCTTCCTCTAGGCCCAAACAATGGTGAAGTGTCATGTAGTCGATGTTCACATAACACCACTAGAGGAGAAACAACATACATCTCATCAAAATATCGAACGAATACCAAATTCACACGACTACTTATAGCAAGACTTCTCACATGTCCTCAGGAACAAACGTAACTACTCACAAATCATATTCATGTTCATAATCAGAGGGGTATTAATATGCATATAGGATCTGAACATATGATCTTCCATCGAATAAACCAACTAGCATCAACTACAAGGAGTAATCAACACTACTAGCAACCCTCAGGTACCAATCTGAGGTTTTGGGACAAATATTGAATAGAAGAGATGAAGTAGGGTTTGAGAGGAGATGATGCTGGTGAAGATGTTGATGGAGATTGACCCCCTCCAGCTGAGAAGATCGATGGTGATGACGATGGTGACGATTTCCCCCTCCCGAAGGGATGTTTCCCCGGCAGAACAGCTCCGCCGGAGCCCTAGATTGGTTCCGCCAAGGTTCTCGTCCCGAAAGCTTGCTTATGATTTTTCCAGGGTAAAAGACTTCATATAGCAGAAGATGGCCACTAGAGGGCTACCAGGGGGCCACGAGGCAGGGGGGCGCGCCCAGGGGGTAGGGCGCGCCCCCCACCCTCGTGGATAGAGGGTGCCCCCCCTATGGTGTTTTCTTCTCTTAGTATTTTTTATTAATTCCAAAAATAAATTTCGTGGAGTTTCAGGACTTTTGGAGTTGTGCAGAATAGGTCTCTAATTTTTGCTCCTTTTCCAGCCCAGAATTCCAGTTGCCGGCATTCTCCCTCTTCATGTAAACCTTGTAAAATAAGAGAGAATAGGAATAAGTATTGTGATATAACATGTAACAACATCCCATAATGCAATAAATATCGATATAAAGCATGATGCAAAATGGACGTATCAACTCCCCCAAGCTTAGACCTCGCTTGTCCTCAAGCGGAAGCCGTAATCGAAAAATATGTCCACATGTTTAGATATGGCGGTGTCGATAAAATAAAATTCGGACATGAGGGCATCATGATCATTCTTATAACAGCAACATATATATATATATATATATATATATATATATATATATATATTGTCATATGATTTCTTATGCTAAAGTAACAATCTATTCGCAAAGTCAAGTATGAATCAGAAACTTCATTGAAAACTAACAAACTATAATCTTGGTCATTGAAGAAATTGCAATTTATCATAACATCGGAAAGAGTCAATATAAGAGCTTTTCAGCAAGTCCACATACTCAACTATCATTTAGTCTTTCACAATTGCTAACACTCACGCAATACTTATGGGTATGAAGTTTTAATCGGACACAGAGAAAGATAGGGGCTTATAGTGTTGCCTCCCAACCTTTTACCTCATGGGTATTGTCAACAATAATAGTTCATGCTAACTTAAATCCAATTGGATATATATATATATATATATATATATATATATATATATATATATATATATATATATATATATATATATCAGGATCTTTCCAACACAAGGTGCTTACCAAAGGATAAAATATAAAGGGAAAGGTGAAGATCACCATGACCCTTGCATAATGTATAAGACAAGAATAAAAGATAGACCCTTCGCAGAGGGAAGCAGAGGTTGTCGTGTGCTTTTATGGTTGGATGCACGAAATCTTAATGCAAAAGAACGTCACTTTATATTGCCACTTGTGATAGGACCTTTATTATGCAGTCCATCACTTTTATTGCTTCCATATCACAAGATCGTATAAAGCTTATTTTCTCCACACTAATAAGTCATACATATTTAGGGAGCAATTTTTTTATTGCCTACAACAATGACAATTTACTTGAAGGATCTTACTCAATCCATAGGTAGGTATGGTGGACTCTCATGGCAAAAATGTGTTTAAGGATATTTGGAAACACAAGTAGTATCTCTACTTAGTGCAAAGAATTTGGCTAGCATGAGGGAGAAAGGCAAGCTCAACATGTTGGATGGTCCATGACAATATACTTTATTTATAAGAAAACATAACCCATTATGTTGTCTTCCTTGTCCAACATCAACTCTTTAGCATGTCATATTTTAATGAGTGCTCACAATCATAAAAGATGTCCACGATAGTATATTTATATGTGAAAACCTCTCTTTCTTTATTACTTCCTATTAATTGCAACGATGACCAAAACTATGTTTGTCAACTCTCAACAACTTTTATTCATCATACTCTTTATATGTGAAGTCATTACTCTCCATAAGATCCATATGATCTCTTTATTTCTTTTTATTCTTTCTTTTTCGTTTATTCCCTCCAGATCATAGCAAGATAGCAAAGCCCTTGACTCAAGACTAATCTTTATTATATATAGCTCACGGACTCGATTACATAGAGGAATCATAAATCAAAACTCAAAACTAGATCACTCTAAAACTTTATTCTACTAGATCAAGATATTACCAAAAGGATCGAACTAAGAAAAATGGTAAAGATAGGAGTGTGATGGCGATATGATACCTGGACAACTCCTCCAAGCTTGGCAGGCCGAGGGGAGTGCCCATACCCATGTGATTATGTCTCCTTCGTAGGCGGTGAGGTGATATTCTTGGCGATGATGCCCCTCAGGATACGATTTTCCTCCTCGAGCTTATTGACTTGCTGCTTGAGGTCCATTATTTCCTTATGGAGCTTACCCGTGACGGCCAAAGCTCCTTTCACCCATGGATGTTGCATAGCTGCTGGAGAACAAGTGACACTCTTTTTCATATTTTCATAAGAAAGAAATCTAACATTGGAAGGGATGACTCGAGTTTGGAATAGCTGAGCTTTGTAGTTCCCCCATCGTGAATTCGGCTCGGAAGCGAGAAGTAACTTCTTGATCCTCCTCCATCGCATCTATCCTTTTCATATAGGCCTCCATCTGTTCCTCCGTTGATGGCCCAAAGTTATCAGCATCACTGTTTGCTCCTGGTCCCAGTGTCGGAAGAGACACCCAACTCTCCCCTACTGAGTCTTGAGAAGACATCTTGCTCCAATCTGCGATAGAACAGCTCAAAACAAAAACAGAGGATTTCATTGAGGTACGGTGGTCTAAACCTTTGGGAGATTATATAGTGAATTTTTACCGACCAAAAGAAGTAACGTGCAAGAAAATAGAATCCGGATGGCACACGAGGTGCCCACGAGGCAGGGGGCGCGCCCAGGGGGGTACGGCACGCCCTCCACTCTCGTGGACGCCTCGTGTCCTTCCCGGACTACTTCTTATTTTCCTATTTTCTTAAATATTCCAAAACAAAGAAAAACTGCTATTAGAACGGTTTTGGAGTCGGTTTACTTACCGTACCACATACCTATTCCTTTTTGGAGTCTGAAACATTCTGGAAAGCGTCCCTTATGTATTCCTCTAGTGTTACGGTTTCAATCACATTGGTTTCAACATTTATTGGATTAGCTGAGATATGATGTTTGATTCTTTGACCGTTCACCACCTTTGGACCTGTGCCTTCGAAGTTGTTGATTTTTATGGCACCGGAACACTAGACCTCCTCTATGACGTAAGGACCTTCCCATTTAGAGAGGATTTTTCCTGCAACAAATCTTAAACAAGAGTTGAAAAGCAACACATAATCACCTACATTAAACTGACGCTTTTGTATCCTTTTGTCATGCCATCTTTTAACTTTTTCTTTAAACAATTTGGCATTCTCATAGGCTTGAGTTCTCCATTCATCAAGTGAGCTAATGTCAAATAACCTCTTCTCACCGGCAAGTTTGAAATCATAATTGAGCTCTTTAATGGCCCAATATGCCTTATGTTCTAGTTCAAGAGGTAAGTGACAAGCTTTTCCATAAACCATTTAATATGGAGACATACCCATAGGATTTTTATAAGCAGTTCTATAAGCCCATAATGCATCATCAAGTTTCTTTTACCAATTCTTTCTAGATCTATTAACAATCTTTTGCAAAATCAATTTAAGCTCTCTGTTACTCCGTTCTACTTGGCCACTAGACTGTGGGTGATATGGAGATGCAATTCTATGATTAACATCATATTTAGCAAGCATTTTACGAAAAGCACCATGAATAAAATGTGAACCACCATCAGTCATTAGGTATCTAGGGACTCCAAACCTTGGAAAAATAACTTCTTTAAGCAACTTAATGGAGGTGTTATGATCAGCACTACTAGTTGGAATAGCTTCTACCCACTTAGTAACGTAATCAACAACAACTAAAATATGTGTATACCCATTAGAGGAAGGAAACAGTGCCATATAATCAAAGCCCCAAATATCAAATGGTCAAATAATAAGAGAATAATTCATAGGCATTTCTTGACGTCTACTAATATTACCAGTTCTTTGACATTCATTGCAAGACAAGACAAACTTACGGGCATCCTTGAAGAGAGTAGGCCAATAAAAACTGGATTGCGATACCTTATGTGCAGTTCTATCTCCAGCGTGGTGTCCTCCATAAGCCTGGAATGACACTTGCGTAGGATCTGTTCCTGTTCATGCTCAGGTACACAATGTCTAATAGCACCATCTACTCCTTCTTTATAAAGGTGTGGATCATCCCAGAAGTAATGTCTTAAATCATAGAAAAACTTTTTCTTTTGCTGGTATGTGAAACTAGGTGGTATAAATTTGGCAACAATGTAATTAGCATAATCAGCATACCATGGAGCAATACGCGAAGCATTTATGACAACTAATTGTTCATCAGGAAAGCTATCATCAATAGGTAGTGGGTCATCAAGAACATTTTCTAACCTAGAAAAGTTGTCTGTAACGGGGTTCTCAGCTCCCTTTCTATCAATGATATGCAAATCAAATTCTTGTAGTAGGAGAACCCATCTAATGAGTCTAGGTTTAGCATCTTTCTTTTCCATAAGATATTTAATAGCAGCATGATCAGTGTGAATAGTTACTTTAGAGTCAACAATATAAGGTTTGAACTTATCACAAGCAAATACAATTGCTAAAAATTCTTTTTCAGTAGTAGCATAATTTCTGTGGGCACTGTCTAGAGTTTTACTAGCATATTGAATAACATTTAGTTTCTTATCAACTCTTTGTCCTAAAACAGCACCTAGTCGCTTGCATCGCACATAATTTCAAAGGGTAAATTCCAATCAGGTGGCTGAATAATAGGTGCAGAAATCAAAGCTTTCTTAAGTATTTCAAATGCTTCTACACAATCATCATCGAAGATAAAAGGAATATCTTTTTGTAAGAGATTAGTCAGAGGCCTAGAAATTTTAGAGAAGTCCTTAATAAACCTCCTATAAAAACTTGCATGACCAAGGAAACTTCTTATACCTTTAATGTCTTTAGGACACGACATCTTTTCAATAGCATCAATTTTAGCTTTATCAACTTCAATACCTCTTTCAGAAACTTTATGCCCCAAGACAATGCCTTCATTAACCATAGAGTGGCACTTTTCCCAATTCAAGACAAGATTAGTTTCTTCACATCTCCGCAAAACTCGATCAAGGTTGCTCAAGCAATCATCAAAGGAGGATCGATGAACGGAGAAATCATCCATGAAAACCTCAACAATCTTTTCACAAAAGTCAGAGAATATAGCCATCATGCATCTTTGAAAGGTAGCAGGTGCATTACATAAACCAAAAGGCATACGTCTATAAGCAAAAGTACCGAAAGGGCAAGTAAAAGTGGTCTTTTCTTGATCCTCTTTTGACACAGGTATTTGAGAGAAACCAGAGTAACCATCTAGAAAGCAAAAATGTGTATGTTTGGGTAATCTTTCTAGCATTTGATCAATAAAAGGCAAAGGGTAATGATACTATTTAGTAGCTTTATTTAATTTGCGGAAATCAATTACCATCCTATAACCTGTAACAATTCTTTGTGGGATCAATTCATCTTTATCATTAGGAACGACAGTAATGCCTCCCTTCTTAGGGACACAATGGACATGACTTACCCACTGACTATCAGCAACGGGATAAATTATACCTGCTTCTAGGAGCTTTAGTATTTCTTTTCTTACCACTTCTTTCATCTTAGGATTCAACCGCCATTGGTGATCAACAACTAGTTTAGCGTCTGAAAGTGCGTTATATCGACTAGAGGGGGGTGAATAGGCGATTTTTATGAATTCTTCACTGAGCAATTTGCCGGTGAGGAAATTCCTTAGCGAAGAACTACTAGCAACGGAATAAGTACTCAGAAGTAAGCATAACAGGATACAGACATAGTCATCATGATGAAATGAAGACAAGCACAGAGTACAGAAAGCGTAAACACAGGATAACACAAGATGAAGACAAACAGACTGAAGAAATTGAACTGAGGAAATTAAGAAAGTCTTCAGTCAAAGTCTTCAAACACAGATATGAACAATCACTCAACACAGTAATGAGGAAATGAAAGAGTTGAGGAAATAGAACCAGTAAGGTTGGTGAAGACAATGATTTGTTAGACCAGTTCCAACTGCTGTCTCAGTTGTATGTCTGGTTGGAGCGACTGAGTATTTAAACTCGAGGACACGCAGTCCCGGACACCTAGTCACTAAGCACGCAGCTCAGGACACCAACTCCTCACTGTATTCTCCTTGAACTAAGGTCACACAGACCTCGTCCAATCACTCGTGGTAAGTCTTCAGGCGACTTCCAAACCTTCACAGACTCGGTCACTCGGCGATCCACAATTCCTCTTGGATGCTCTAGACCATGACGCCTAACCGTCTGAAAGAAGCACAATCTTCAAAGGTAACAAGCGTCAGATCCACGAAGGATCAATCTCTTTAGTGATGCTCAATCACTTTGGGTTTGTAGGTGTTTGGGTTTGGGGTTTTTCCTCACTTGATGATTTTCGCTCAAAGTCCTTGGAGGATGGGTTGCTCTCAAATGACAAGTGTCAGCTTCTCTCGGAGCAGCCAACCAACTTGTGGTTGTAGGGGGCTACTATTTATAGCCTAGGGAGCAGCCCGACATGATAAGGCATAAATGCCCTTGTCTGATATGACCGTTAGGTGGATAAGATATTTTGGGACTTAGACTTATAGACCTGTGTACACTCACAAACACATTAGTCCCTTAACCTATAAGTCTTCAATACACCAAAATCACTAAGGGGCACTAGATGCACTTACAATCTCCCCCTTTTTGGTGATTGATGACAATATAGGTTAAGTTTTCAACGGGGATAAACATGCAAAATGTAAGTACTGATATTGAGGAATTTGATTGCAAGATATAGAAGAACTCCCCCTGAAGATGTGCATAGTGAGGAATTTGCTTTTGAAGCAAAGCACACTTGAAGAGTTGAATCATGGAGATCTCCCCCTATATCTTGTAATTCATACACGCATTTGACATATGATATGAAGAATTTGAAATGCATGATGAAATATGGTGCCTGATGAAATTTAGCATGCGTGCAGTAACAATGAGGAACAAGCATGCAGAATAACATATTGAGAGTATCAAAGCACAGTGCATCAAAAGTATCAGGGCACCATCGGGTTTAAGATTACAACTCGATCCAATAAAGTTTCAGAAGAACGAGAGTTGTAACTTAGCAAAAAAACGAAAAACACCCATATAATAGACTCGCTTGAAGACTAACTCAAATTTCTCCCCCTTTGTCATCGAATGACCAAAAGGATCGAAACTGAGGACTAACGCCCCTGAAGAATATCAAGTTGATGGAGGAGCGCCAGCGTTGTTGGGGTCGGTTGTTGTAGTAGGGCCTGCCGCAGTGTCGTCCAAATCTTCATTTTCATCAGTCTCGCGTGATGAAGAATAGGAGCTGGCCACCAAGGAAGGGACTTTGACCTTCTTGAACTTCTTTGGTGGGGGTGCAGACCACTCAAATTCTTCCTTGAGACCCATATTCTTCAGATCTGCAGCACTGTAGACATGAGATAGAACAGCCTAGGTACGGTTGAAGGTTTCATGGAGGTAGTATTGGTTTTTCTTCACAGCATTGTGTGTTGAGGTCATGTTGTGAAGAATTGAACCAAGCTGACGCTTGACCCATTTATGATTGTGATCAACCTTCTGATGAAGACTGAGGAGTAACTCATGATCAGTCATCACCCTGGGAGTTGTGGCTTGAGGATTTTGCTTGGCGGCAGAGTCATGTGTAGCAGAGTCATCATTGTTGGAGTAGGATGCAGCCTTGCGAAATTGACCATCCAATGGACGAATGCCTTCATCTATCACAGCAGATGCCTTGCCTTTGTCATCAGCTGAGGAATATGTCCGTTTGAGGACTTCAATCGGGGGCAAGTAGATGCCATGGTTCAAGGTGTCAGCTTTGTAATTTAGTGAAGCCCTTGTCCTTATGAATCTCATAATCCATGGTGCATAAGGCTTTAGCTCAAATGGCGACATAGCAATATTCGCCAGAGTCCTCATGAAGAAATCATGGAAGTTGACGGGAACGCCATGAATGATATTGAAAAGCATGTTCTTCATGATGCCAACGACCTCTTCATCATTTGAGTCGTGGCCTTTGATAGGACTCATTGTCTTCGGCAGAATGCGATAGACAGTCCAGGGCACATATAGTAATTCCTTGACGAGGAATTTGGTTCGAGGAGCCTGCCCTGGTTTCAAAGGCTTCATCAACACTTGCATGAAATGATTGGAAAGTTCAGGTTCATTGTAGACACAACGAGCACCGTCAAGGGGAGGACTGAGTGGGAAGGGCATGAAGCAATTCAGTTGCTGGTGCCTTGTAGTGAGTATTTTCAGACAGCCAGTCCAACACCCATGAATTCACATCTTCAGAGTTTCCTGTGATGTGCAGCGTTGCATAGAATTGAAGAATGAGTTCTTCATTCCAGTCACACATGTCAGTGCAGAAATTTAGCAATCCAGCATCCTGAAGAACACTGAGGACTGGTTCGAAGCACGGCAAAGACTCCATGTCTACATGAGGAATGTGTTCATGATCGGAGATTTTGTCTTTGTTGAACAGTATTGAGGAATAGAAATTTTCTTGACTAGCAGTCCAGAAGTGCCTCTTCCTTATGCGAGCAGAGTCATAGGGTTATAGTCAGTGAAGAACACATGCTCGCTGAAGAAATCTTCAGCCTTGAACTTTTGCTTCTTTGAGAATGGATCCGTTGGCTTGGGCACTGGAGTGTCAGTGAGTTGCATCACAACCTCGGGAATCGCATTCTCAGGTTCTTCAGGCTGAGGAATTTCTGGTTCCTCTTTAGTAGCAAGCTGCGTGTTCAAGGGTTCAACAACACCAGCTTCTTCAGCACTAGCAGCTGGAATGTCTTCTTGCATAGACGAGGTGGGATGAGTTTCTTCAGAGCCCATTTGAACAGTTGGTGCAGGGGACTGAGGTATTTGTTGAAGGGGGGTGAAGAGTGGAGTATTGGGGTGCTGACTTTCCCAAAAGTCATCATTCATCACGGGCGTTGTCCAGCCAATGTCCATGTCTTCATCTTCAATTTTTTCAACGCCAACCTCTTCAGCTGTGAACCGAGGCATTGGAGAGGAAGCAACAGGTGTTGAAGGGATCGCATCCACTTCAATTTCTTCATCAACTTGCTCCGACGAAGCAGCAGATTGAGGTTCTTCATTAGATCCGCTTGGGATCACATATTCCTTACCAAAAGGAACAAGGTCCTTTGATGACATGGTGGAAATTGGAATAGCATCAATTTGATGTTCAATAGAGCTTGTCAAAGGCTTCATCTTCTTTGGAGCTGAAGATTCTGAAGCACTGGATGCTTTCCTTTTCTTCACTGCAGCTCGCTCTGCAGCCTTGGTCTTCTTCACATCGAATGCACATGGAAGAATTGGAGTTGGGGTAGGCGCAGATGGAACTAAGGTTTCTGGTTGAATTTCCTCAGGCGCAACTGATGCAGTTGCCCTGACTTTTTCAATTTCTTCAGGCGCACCACTAGTGGTTGCCCTGACAATTTCTTCAGCAGCTGGAATGGAGTCATCAGCCCTGGAACTAGCATTTTCTTCAGCAGCTTGAATGTCATCAGCGGTGCTGGCATGTTCTTCAGTTGGCTGAGCAGATGCTTCAGCATGAGGAATTTCTTATTGCGATGGGGCTGCAACATTTGTGAATTTCTCAGTCAGTTTCACAAACCTGACTTTGGCTCCTTGCCAATCAGCATAGTAAGCATTGAAGTCATTGCCGAGGGTTTTGATTTCAGCTTGGATCTTGAGGAGTTCATCAGGTGTCATATTAACAACATTATTCTTCAGGAACTTCTCCTTTCTGAACTGAGTCTTCTTGATCTTCCTGGCCTTCTCAAATTTCCATTTCTCTTCAGTGATGAAATGGGTTAGCATGTGACTTTGACTAGGAGTCAACTTGAAATCAGGCATAGGAGTATTTGGATCCTTGTGCCAGAGATCAATGTAATCAAGGATCGCCCTTGGATCCAAAAGCAATGGCACATTTGTGCCTTTGGCTCTAGTGGCCCTTTCTTGTCGGTCTCTGATGATTTCTGCAAGTTCATCATCATCAGCTTCATCGTTAGATGGCACGTGGAAGGCAACATGTTTCTTCTTCGGACTTGGCCGAGGACCTCGACCAGCCGTTGCCTTAGTCTTCAATAGAGTGGGGCCTGATGAAGATTTTGGTGCAGCTGAGGAACTTGCTGAGGCACCAGAGGCAATAGAGATGCATGTTGTCCTTTGGCACGTGGCCAGATGTACAGGTGTGGAGGACTTTGCCGGAGTATCTGAGGACTTTGGAGGAGGAGCAGTAGTTGGTACTGGCCGTGAGGGCTTTGAAGAATCTAGCCGTGAGGGCTTTGAAGATTCTGGCCGTGAGGGCATTGCTGAGGAACTTGGCCGTGAGGGCATAGTTGGTGAAGCACTTGGCTTGTGAGCAAGCTTCTTTTCCATTGATTTCCTTGGCTTTACAGAGGCCTCAGTAGCAGTAGCAGCAGCAAAGTCTTCATTGAATTTCCTCACTGCTTCTTTGGCTTGCCTTGCCAGCTTAGCTTGGCATTTGGCCTATTCTTCAGGAAAATCCTCACCACGCTTGATGCTGGTGGGGTCAGCTGTTTGGCCAGGTGCCAATGGAGCTCTTGGGCATGGAGGATTAAGTGTGAATTTCTTCATATACTTTGGAGTCACATATCTGTACTCCCTCCATTCTCTTTCCCATCTCCGTTCAATCTTCTGTATGCGCACCTTGCGCTGAGTTTTAGTTTCTTTTCCGTACTTAGCCTCATCAGGTGTGCAATAGTCAGTATAGAGGTCCTCAGGGATTTCAAAAGCAGTCATGACCTCAGGCTTCTTTCCTCCTTTCTGCGGCTTCTTACCATCAGCCATATTCTTCAGATGAGGAATTTGAACAATCGAATTTTCTGAAGAAGTATGCAACTTTTCTTCGAGGAACGCTGCAAATGAGTTAAGTTGATGAGAACCTAGTGATTCAGCAGTGGACATGAGTACCTGTGAATAGAGTATAGTTGCGAGGAATTTGGAGAGGTCATATCCGTTCTTAGAAGGTTTTTCAAAAAGAACAAGTTTGAGGAATTTGACCAGATGAGCCTTGAAGAATTTCACTAAGCATTCTTTGTCTTAGGTTCCAGAGTTGTATAGATCGAGGATCCACACAATTGAGGAATCTTGAAAAAAAATGATGCTTAGAGAAACAAATCAAGAACAGATGACTAGTGAGGTGTTTTGTGTGTGAGGATTTGAAGAATAAAACACCTTTGAAGATTTTGTTGTGAAATTTCGAATCAAAAGGGGTAGTAAATGTAATTTTTAATTACCCTTGGATGAATAACACGATGAACTGAGAAGCAGAAGAGTGAAGTTCGTCGATGTAGATCTTCCACGCCCTAACTTGGCGGAGGAAGACAGCTACGGCGGCGGCGGAGTGAAGATTTCCGCGGTCGGCGCGAGTACGACAGCGACAAGGTCGAGGTAGTGAAGCTCTTCCTCACCGGTGACGATGGAGTAGCGGCGGCGCTAGGGTTTGAGGAGCTCGAGCGAGAGAGAGAGCGGTCGAGCGAAGTAAAGGAAGTGAGGAAGGGATGAAGGGGTATTTATAGTCGCAGTGAAAAATTGTTCGCCCGAAGATTTAGGATGAACGTGCCCCTGACCCTTCTCCTTCGCTTGACATGTGTCACCCACATACTGAGAAGTGGAGATCGTGTTAGATCGTGGGTGAATAGATAAGTCTTTCGTGGGATCCGGAACGGATTGAGCGGTAAAACTGAAAATTTGGATAAGATTAATTTTAAAGTTCGTTCGCAAATTCTTCAGCTGACAAGGACACAGTGAAGATTTTGAACGAGTTTCAAATAGAACGCACATGAAGAAATTGTGAATAGATTGGGTTGAGTATAGCATAGAGGGGGAAGGGCCCGATCACATTCACTTAGCAGAAAAATGCAACTTGAAGAATTAGCCATAAGTGAATGCTATAGAGGACATAAACTCATATATATATATATATATATATATATATATATATATATATATATATATATATATATATATATATATATATGAAGAAAAATGACGGAGACATTCAAGATTTTGCAAAGTTGAAGAATTTCAAAAACTGAGGAATTTCAAAAATGAAGATTTTCAACTTTGGTAGTGGCGTGACCCACCGTATAAGAATGATGATTTCAGACACTGCGTACAATTGTCGTAGGGTTATAAGAATCAAATTCTTCATTAATTTCTTCACACTTAGAGTGTTATTCTTCATTGATTGAAGAAAAACGTTTCTTCATGTGTTGCACATCTAAGTCATCAATTTTGCATAAGTGTCAGGATGTGTGTCCTTTTCAGAGAATATTCGAAGATTCTAAGATATTTAGCTCACACCACAACTTCCTAAATCTCTTCTCATCCAAGGGCTTTGTGAAGATATCGGCTAGCTGTTCTTCAGTCTTCACGTGCTCGATGGAGATGTCGCCCTTCAACACATGATCACGAAGAAAATGATGACGAATCTGAATGTGCTTTGTCTTTGAGTGCTGAACTGGGTTGTGAGCAATCTTGATGGCACTCTCATTGTCACAGAGGAGAGGCACATTCTTCACGTTGATGCCGTAGTCCTTGAGGGTTTGCTTCATCCATAGCAGTTGAGCACAGCAAGAACCAGCAGCAATGTACTCAGCCTCTGCACTAGACAGTGATACACAGTTCTGTTTCTTCGAGGACAAACAGACCAAAGATCATCCGAGGAAATGACAAGTACCAGAGGTTGACTTGCGGTCCACACGATCACCAGCATAGTCAGAGTCAGAATATCCAATGAGATCAAAAGTATAGCCCTTGGGGTACCATAATCCTAGTGTTGGTGTGTGAGCTAGATATCGAAGAATATGTTTCACAGCCTTATGGTGTGATTCCTTTGGTGCATCTTGAAATTGGGCACACATGCAAACACTAAGCATTATATCTGGCCTAGATGCACATAAGTACAATAACGAACCAATCATGGAGCGGTATACCATGTGATCGAAGTCAATACCATTTTCATCAGTGCATAGATGGCCATTTGTGGGCATAGGAATTTTGACGCCTTTGCAGTCATGCATGCCGAATTTCCTCAGAACTTCCTTGAGGTATTTCTCCTGAGATATGAATATACCATTGTGCCGTTGACGAATTTGAAGACCGGGTGTGAAGCCATTCTTCATGAAGAATTCCTTCAAAGTGTTATACCACGCCCGAGGGGCCTGCTTGAGGCCATATAGGGCCTTGTTGAGTCTGAAGACTTTGTCAGGATTCTTTGGATCTTCAAAACCTGGGGGTTGAGCAACATATACTTCTTCCTCAAGCTTACCATTGAGGAATGCACTTTTCACATCCATTTGTTGTAAGATAATATTATGATGGTTAGCATAAGCAAGTAATATGCGAATAGCCTCAAGTCTAGCAACAGATGCAAAAGTTTCATCGAAATCAATTCCTTTAACCTGTGTGTAGCCTTGAGCTACAAGACGTGCCTTATTCCTCACCACAAGGCCATTTTCATCTTGCTTGTTGCGGTAGATCCACTTTGTGCCAATGATATTATGCTTGCGAGGATCTGGATGTTTGACCAGTTCCCAGACATTGTTGAGTTCAAACTGATGTAATTCTTCTTGCATGGCTTGAATCCACTCAGGCTCCAGAAAAGCTTAATCTGCCTTAGTGGGCTCTGTAATAGAGACAAAAGCATAGTGCCCGCAAAAGTTAGATAAATGTGAAGCTTTTGAGCGTGTGAGAGGACCTGGCGCTCGAATGTCATCGATGATCTTTTCAACTTGCACTTCTTTTGCAATGCGAGGATGAGCTGGTTGTCGTTGAGGAATTTGATCAGCATTTTCTTCAGCACCATTTTCTTCAGCATTTTCATCAGGTGCACCAGCTTGATTTTCTTCACGTTCTGGAATGAATTCTTCAACAGATTCTTCAGTAGGAATAACATCCTCAGTAGCCTTGAACTTGATAGAATCCTCAGGTTCTGGTTCATCTATCACAGAAGGTAGGTGCTCTCTTTGCGAGACATTAGTTTCATCGAACCGCACATCTAAAGTTTCAACAACCTTGTGAAGAACGTTGTTGAAGACTCTGTAGGTGTGCGAGTCCTTTCCGTAACCAAGCATAAAACCTTCATGTGCTTTCGGTGCAAATTTAGCATTGTGATGAGGGTCTCTAATCCAACATTTAGCACCGAAGACTTTGAAGTAACTCACATTGGGTTTCTTGTCAGTGAGGAGTTCATAGGCAGTCTTCTTGAAGAATTTGTGAAGATATACCCGATTGATGATGTGGCACGCAGTATCAATTGCATTAATCCAAAAACAATGAGGCGTTTTGTATTCATCAAGCATAGTGCGAGGCATTTCAGCGAGGGTTCTGTTCTTGCGCTCCACGACGCCATTCTATTGAGGAGTGTAAGGAGCAGATAACTCATGAGTAATACCAAGTTCATCAAGATAGCCATCAAGACCGGAATTCTTGAACTTAGTCCCATTGTCAGTTCTGATGTGCTTGATCTTCACACCAAAGTTGGTTGAAGCCCTCGAGGAAAATCGTTTGAAGATTTCCTGCAATTCATGTTTGTAAGTGACAATGTGTACCCATGTGTAACGAGAATAGTCATCAACAATAACAAAGCCATATAGAGATGCATCATTTGAAACAGCAGAATAATGATTAGGACCAAAGAGATCCATGTGAAGCAATTAAAATGGACGAGTAGTGGTCATGATAGTCTTTGCTGGATGCTTGGCCTTTGTCATCTTTCCAGCTTCACAAGCTCCGCATAAGTGATCCTTGAGGAATTTGACATTCTCAATGCCAATGACATGCTTCTTCTTCGCAAGCGTGTTCAGATTCCTCATGCCAGCATGACCAAGTCATCGATGCCATAGCCAGCCTTCTGAAGCTTTTGCAAGTAAGCACATGGCTGGTTGTGGTCATGTAGAGAAATGAACAATATACAGATCTCCTCTCCTAAAGCCTTCGGAGACTTTGGAATAGTCAGCTTCCATGATCACAACACATCGATATCTTCCGAAGACAACAACCATATCGAGATCACAAAGCATTAAGACAGACATGAGGTTGTATCCTAAGGACTCGACAAGCATGACTTTGTCCATGTGTCGATCCTTTGAGATCGCAACCTTACCTAGACCCAATACCTGACTTTTGCCTTTGTCAGCGAAGATGATGTGCTTCAGATGTGACGGTGTTAAGGGTGCATCCATCAATAGACTCTTGTCACCCGTTATGTGATTTGTACATCCACTATCTAGAACCCACTCGTTGACTTTGGGCTGATCATCCTGCAAATGAATTAGTGCAACTTACGATCTCATATACTTCATCAGTGATGAATATGATATCAAGTTCATCAGATGAATTTCATCAAACAGTAAAACAGATATTTCAGTATGAGGACGTGTGAAATTAAAGTTCATTTCATCATGATTCGCCTGCGTCCTTTCAGGCATTTTTGTCAGGCCTCCAGCAAATTCTTCAGACGTTTAAAGCACGTCTGGAGACCTGACCCTGCATAAGGATTAGTTCTTTTTCTTCACCACCCACATCTGAAGGGGTGGCAAAGAGTTCATCACTCTGCGAGCACCATATGAGAAAGGTGGCATAGAGGCCAATCCATTTCATTTCACATAAGAGGGATTAGGGTAAGCATATGAATAAGCAGAGAAATTCTTCGAGGACTTATGAACATAATGATTTGAAGAATAATGCGCATATTCATAGCCCTTAGCTCTACCCTGCGAAATAGAGGGGTTAGCACGATGATGGTCATATGAGGACTTTGACCCATTTGAGGAATTTGATCCATGTGAAGAATTAGGTCCATATGAGGACTTGGATCCATATGAAGTATTAGGTCCATATGAAGAGTTTGATCTGGGGTTCCTATTCTTCACAGGTGGTGTCATGAGGACATTCACCTGAAGACTTTCAACATAACTTTTGGGAACCCAGATTTTCTTCATAGGGGAACCGTTCCTGCAGTTAGTGCCAACATATCTAGCAAATACTTCACCATTCTGATTTTTGAACAGTTTATAGTTGGAGTCAAATGACTCATCAAAAGAATGAGAAGATTCACATGTAAAGCCAGATAAGTTAGATGGATCAACTGGAGGTCCCTTTGCAGCAACCCATGAGGTTTCGGGGTACTCCTCAGGCTTCCAATATGTTCCATCAGCATTGAGTTTCCTCTCAAAGGCAATACCCTCTTTCCTAGGGTTTCTGTTGAGGATCTGCTTTTTGAGCACATCACAAAGAATCTGATGCCCTTTGAGGCTTTTGTACATGCCTGTTGTGTACAATTCCTTCAGCCCTGCATCATTAGTAGTACTAGCAATGTCCTCAGATGAGGAATTAGTGATAGCCGAGGCAGGTGAAGAATTTGTAATAGTTGAAGCATTTGAACATTCCGGTGAAGAATTAGCAGATTCATGTTCAATGCACTTTAAGCATGGAGGAACAAATTCTTCTTGAGTAGCGCTGATTTGTTGAGCAAGTAATGAATCGCGGTCCTTCTGAAGATCTTCATAACTCACTCTTAGCTTCTCAAGATCTTGCTTTCTTTGAAGAAATTCATAAGAAAGCTTCTCGTGATCAGATAAGAGAGTGTTATGATGACTTTGAAGGTTGTCAAACTTAGACTGAAGTCTATGAAGATTTTCAGTTAAGTCTTTAGTGCGGTCCATTTCATCACCCAACATATCATCACTTTTTTCTATCATGTTTTGAAGTTTTTCAATAGCCTTTTGTTGTTTCACAGCAATCTTAGCAAGTTTAGAGTAGCTGGGCTTAAGATTTTCATCAGATTCATCCTCACTAGATTCAGAAGAGGGGTATTTTGTTACCTTGGCACCTTTTGCCATGAAGCAATAGGTGGGAGCATAGTCATCATTGTCTTCGTCAGCCTTGTTGGTGCGGTCAATTTCTTCAGAGTTGAAGATAGACTTGCTGACGAAAGCAGTAGCGAGAGCCAGACTCGCCACACCAGACTCGGACTCCTCAGAAGCCTCCTCTTCCTCATGTTCCTCAGATTCAGCTTCAGAGTCCATTTCCTTGCCAATGAATGCCCGAGCCTTCTTGGAGCTGCTCTTCTTGTGAGATGAAGACTTCGAGGATTTTGATGATGAAGATTTTGAAGATTTCTTCTTCTTCTTAGCATCATCAGAACTATAATCCTTGTATTTCTTCTTCTTTAATTCCTTTTCCCATTGAGGACAATCCTGAATATAGTGACCAGGTTTCTTGCATTTGTGGCAAAGTCTTCTCTTATAGTCACTTGATGAGGAATCACTGTTTCTTGAGGATTTTCCAAAGCGACCACGTCTTGAGAACTTCTGGAACTTCTTCACGAGCAGTGCTAGCTCCTAGCTCAATTCTTCAGGATCACCAAGGCTACTACCAGAGTCTTCACATTCAGATTCAGACACAGCCTTGGCCTTTAGGGCACGTGTTTTGCCATAGCCTGAACCATAGAGATCTCTCTTTTCAGCAAGCTAGAACTCATGAGTATTTAGCCTCTCGAGGATATCAGCGGGATCTAGTGACTTGTAATCAGCTCGCCCTTGAATCATCAGTGCCAGAGTATCAAATGAGGAATCTAGCGATCTCAACAATTTCTTCACCACCTCATGGTCGGTGATGTCAGTGGCGCCAAGCGCTTGAAGCTCATTTGAGATGTCAGTGAGGCGATCGAAGGTTTGCTGAACATTTTCATTGTCGAGTCTTTTGAAGCGGTTGAAGAGATTGCGAAGAACGTCAACACGAGAGTCACGTTGAGTTGAGACTCCTACATTTACTTTGGAGAGCCTATCCCAGATAAGCTTAGCAGTTTCCAAAGCACTCACTCTACCATACTGTCCTTTACTCAGATGGCCACATATGATATTCTTCGCTTGAGAATCGAGTTGCTTGAATCTCTTCACATCAGCAGCATTCAAAGAAGGTGTGACTGAGGGAACACCATTTTCCACAACGTACCAGAGATCATTGTCAATTGTTCAAGATGCATTCGCATCTTATTCTTCCAGTAGGGGTAGTCCGTGCAATCGAAGGTAGGACACCCAATGAAGACCTTGATCATATCTGCGGTCGACATAACTAGAACTCCAGGTGGTTAAACCAAAATCACACAGAACAAGGGAGTACCTTGCTCTGATACCAATTGAAAGTGCGTTATATCGACTAGAGGGGGGGTGAATAGGCGATTTTTATTAATTCTTCACTGAGGAATTTGCCAGTGAGGAAATTCCTTAGCGAAGAACTACTAGCAGCGGAATAAGTACTCAGAAGTAAGCATAACAGGATACAGACATAGTCATCATGATGAAATGAAGACAAGCACAGAGTACAGAAAGCGTAAACACAGGATAACACAAGATGAAGACGAACAGACTGAAGAAATTGAACTGAGGAAATTAAGAAAGTCTTCAGTCAAAGTCTTCAAACACAGATATGAACAATCACTCAACACAGTAATGAGGAAATGAAAGATTTGAGAAATTGAACCAGTAAGGTCGGTGAAGACAATGATTTGTTAGACCAGTTCCAACTGCTGTCTCAGTTGTACGTCTGGTTGGATTGGCTGAGTATTTAAACTCGAGGACACGCAGTCCTGGACACCCAGTCGCTCAGCATGCAGCTCAGGACACCAAGTCCTCACCGTATTCTCCTTGAACTAAGGTCACACAGACCTCGTCCAATCACTCATGGGAAGTCTTCAGGCGACTTCCAAACCTTCACAGACTCGGTCACTCGGCGATCCACAATTCCTCTTGGATGCTCTAGACCATGACGCCTAACCGTCTGGAAGAAGCATAGTATTCAAAGGTAACAAGCGTCGGATCCACGCAGGATCAATCTCTTCAGTGATGCTCAATCACTTTGGGTTTGTAGGTGTTTGGGTTTGGGGTTTTTCCTCACTCGATGATTTTCGCTCAAAGTCCTCGGAGGATGGGTTGCTCTCAAATGACAAGTGTCAGTTTCTCTCGGAGCAGCCAACCAACTAGTGGTTGTAGGGGGCGACTATTTATAGCCTAGGGAGCAGCCCGACATGATAAGGCATAAATGCCCTTGTCTAATATGACCGTTAGGTTGATAAGATATTTTGGGACAGCTGGCGCGTAGCACAGCAACAGTCGGAAATTTGACTATCAAATTCCTCAGGGATATCATGATCCTCACTGTGTAGGCAATCCGCACTGGCGAATTCCTAACTCCTCAGTCAAAACAAATTCCTCAGCGACCAGAAGAACTTCATCTCTGTCACTGAAGAAATTGACTGAACTGTATGAGATTTCCAAAGGCTTCACTCGAAGGGTTTGGTAGGTGTAGGATTTTGAGTTGAGCATCACTTGGAAATTTTTCCTTGGTATTTCCTCGACCCCCTTTAACAGTACGGTGTTTCCTATGACTCAAGAAAGAGAAAAACAAACCTATGAAAACGAAAGTCTTCAAGCTTCATATTCCTCGCATGAATATCAACTCTTCATGGTAACACCAATTTCTTCACTTTCAAAGTCTTCATGAAAGTCTTCAGAAATACCAAAATCTTCAGTCTAAGATATTCATTTTTAGGGGTCTACTTTCCCTGTAAATATCAAACTCCTCATAGACTTATAGACTTGTGTACACTCACAAACACATTAGTCCCTTAACCTATAAGTCTTCAATACACCAAAATCACTAAGGGGCACTAGATGCACTTACAGCGTCTTTCTCCAATTTTATTTTGTGCTGGCATAGAGTGGGACTAATGCCCTTAAGATCATCAAGAGTATATCCAATAGCAGCACGGTGCTTCTTCAGAGTTTTCAATAATTTCTCTTCTTCCTGCTCTGAAAGGTTAACACTAATAATAACAGGATATATCTTCTTTTCATCAAGATAAGAATATTTAAGAGTATCAGGTAGTGGTTTAAGCTCAAACACGGGATCACCCTTGGGTGGTGGAGGATCCCCTAGAATTTCAATAGGAAAGTTGTGTTTCAAAATAGGTCCCTGTTTAAAGAATACTTCATCTATCTCCCTTCTTTCATTCATAAACATATCATTTTCATGGTCTAGCAAATATTGTTCTAAAGGATCATTAGGAGGTACAACAATAGAAGCAAGACCAATAATTTCATCCTTACTGGGCAATTCTTTGTCATGGGGTTGTCTACAAAATTTAGCAAAATTAAATTCATAAGACATATCCCCTAAACCAATCGTAACAATATCCTTTTCACACTCTATCCTAGCATTAACAGTATTCAAGAATGGTCTACCAAATATGATGGGACAAAAGCTATCTTGTGGGGAACCAAGAACAAGAAAAAAAGCAGGATGTTTAACTTTCCCACACAAGACTTCAACATCTCAAACAATCTCAACTGGTGAAATAGTATCTCTATTGGCAAGCTTAATTTTAACATCAATTTCTTCTATCTCAGCAGGTGCAATATCATGCATAATTTCTTTGTATAAGGAATGAGGTATTGCACTAGCACTAGCACCCATATCACATAAACCATGATAACAATGATCTCCTATTTTGACAGAAATAACAGGCATGCCTACAATAGGTCTATGTTTATTCTTAGTATCGGGTCTAGCAATTCTAACAGCTTCATCACAGAAGTAAATAACATGCCCATCAATATTATCAGCCAAGAGATCTTTAACCATAGCAATACTAGGTTCAACTTTAATTTGCTCAGGTGGTTGACACGTCTCCAACGTATCTATAATTTTTTATTGTTCCATGCTATTATATTACCTGTTTTGGATGTTTATGGGCTTTATTTTACACAATTATATCATTTTTGGGACTAACCTACTAACCGGAGGCCCAGCCCGTATTGCTGTTTTTTTTACCTATTTCAGTATTTCGAAGAAAAGGAATATCAAACGGAGTCCAAACAGAATGAAACCTTCGGGAGCGTGATTTTTAGAATGAACGTGATCCATAGGACTTGGAGTGCAAGTCAAGAAGCAGCCGAGGCAGCCACGAGGGTGGGGGGCGCGCCCACCCCTACAGGGCGTGCCCCCCTATCTCGTGGGCCCCTCGGGCGGCCACTGATGTACTTCTTCCTCCTATATAAGCGTACATACCCCAAAAACATCCAGGGAGCCACCAAAGAAATATTTCCGCCACCGTAACCTTCTGTATCCGTGAGATCCCATCTTGGAGCCATCGCCGGCGTTCTGCCGGAGGGGGAATCCACCACGGAGGGCTTCTACATCAACACCATAGCCCCTCCGATGAGTTGTGAGTAGTTTACCACAGACCTTCGGGTCCATATTTATTAGCTAGATGGCTTCTTCTCTCTTTTTGGATCTCAATACAATGATCTCCCCCTCTCTTGTGGAGATCTATTCGATGTAAACTCTTTTTGTGGTGTGTTTTTCGAGATTCGATGAATTGTGGGTTTATGATCAAGTTTATCTATGAATAATATTTGAATCTTCTCTGAATTCTTTTATGTACGATTGAGTTATCTTTGCAAGTCTCTTCGAATTATCGGTTTGGTTTGGCCTACTAGATTGATCTTTCTTGCCATGGGAGAAGTGCTTAGCTTTGGGTTCAATCTTGCGGTGTCCTTACCCAGTGACAGAAAGGGTTGCAAGGCACATATTGTATTGTTGCCATCGAGGATAAAAAGATGGGGTTTATATCATATTGCTTGAGTTTATCCTTCTACATCATGTCATCTTTCTTAATGCGTTACTGTGTTCTTATGAACTTAATACTCTAGATGCAGGCAGGAGTCAGTCGATGTGTGGAGTAATAGTAGTAGATGCAGGCAGGAGTCAGTCTACTTGTCACGGACGTGATGCCTATATACATGATCATGCCTAGATAATCTCATAATTATTCGCTTTTCTATCAGTTCCTCGACAATAATTTGTTCACCCACCGTATTACTTATGCTATCTTGAGAGAAGCCTCTAGTGAAACCTATGGCCCCCGGGTCTATCCTTTATCATATAAGCTTCCAATCTACTTTTATTTGCATCTTTATTTTCTGCCTCTATATTATTAAGTACCAAACATATATTTATCTTATCATATTATCTCTATCAGATCTCATTTTCTTAAGTGGACGTGAAGGGTTTGACAACCCCTTTATCGTGTTGGTTGCGAGTTTTTTGTTTGTTTGTGTAGGTTCATGGGACTTGTGAGGAGCCTCCTACTGGATTGATACCTTGGTTCTCAAAAACTGAGGGAAATACTTACGCTACTGTGCTGCATCACTCTTTCCTCTTCAAGGAAAACCAATGCAAGCTCAAGACGTAGCAAGAATGATTTCTGGTGCCGTTGTCCGGGAGGTCTTCGCTCAAGTCAAGACATACCAAGTACCCATCACAAACTCATCTCCCTCGCATTTACATTATTTGCCACTTGCCTCTCATTTTCCTCTCCCCCACTTCACCCTTGTCGTTTTATTTGCCCTCTCTTTCCCAATCACCTCTCTTTTCCGATTGTCTTTTTCTTCCTCTCTCTTTCACTTGCCTTTTTTTTGTTTGCTCGTGTGTTAGATCGTTACCTTGTCGTTATGGCTAGTTCCTTATCCGCTCCTACGTCTCCCGAGTTTGAAGTTCTTCACTTCAAACAAAGGCAAGGAGAAAATTTAAAAGATGCTTGGTATAGGATGATGGAATCTTATCGCAAGTGCACCCTAGAGGTGAACTTTAGAATTCTCCTTCGCAATTTTTATGTTGGGCTAAACATGACGCATAGACAACTCTTGGACTGCATTGCCAAGGGAAATTTCATTGAAATTGGTCCTAGTATTGCGCATGAAATTATAGAGGGGATAGTGGGAACGCTATCTCAAAAGGGAGGACCACATCCTACCCAAGAAGAAACCTAAGTGTTTGGAAAGATTTGCGAACTAACTAAAATTTTACAAAAATCTCTTGAGCCTCTTAAAAGTGTTAGCGGAAATCTTCACCGCATGAATATGTTGATCACACTTTGCAATAAGAGGTTGGATTCTTTAGATTTAAAAATTTCCGAGTATGAAGGGAAATGTAAAGAACCTCCTGGATTCGAGCATGACTCCGCTAAAAAACTGAAAATTAAGGATGGCACTACTTAGATCTATCTTCGCTTTAATGCCTAGCTAGGGGCATTAAACGATAGCGCTAGTCGGGAGGCAACCCAATTTTCTTTGTGTTTTTTGTTTTTGTTTCTGTTTAGTAATAAATTTTGCATCTACTTTCTGTTTATATGTGTTTTCATGTTTTATTTAGTGTTTGTGCCAAGTAGAACCTATAGGATAACCTATGATCATAGTTGATTTGATTCTGCTGAAAAACAGAAACTTTGCACTCACGAGAAAAAATTCAATAAATCACAGGAATGAGTTTTTGCACTGATTCCTTTTGATTCTGTTCAATAAACAAATTGTTTAGGACGTCCTATTTTGGTAGGATTTTTAAGGTTCCAGAAGTTTGCGTTAGTTACAGATTGCTACAGACTGTTCTGTTTTTGACAGATTCTGTTTTTCGTGTGTTGTTTGCTTATTTTGATGCATCTATGGCTAGTATGTAAGGGTATGAACCATAGAGAACTTGGAATACATTAGGTTTAACACCAATATAAATAAAAGATGAGTTCATTACAGTACCTTATGTGGTGGTTTTGTTTTCTTTCACTAATGGAGCTTATGAGATTTCCTGTTGAGTTTTGTGTTGTGAAGTTTTCAAGTTTTGGGTAAAGCTTTGATGGACTATGGAATAAGGAGTGGCAATATCCTAAGCTTGGGGATGCTTATGTCACCCCAAGATATTCAATAATAGCCAAAAGACTAAGCTTGGGGATGCCCCCGGAAGGCATCCCCTCTTTCGTCTTCGTTCATTGGTAACTTTACTTGGAGCTATATTTTTATTCGCCACTTGATATGTGTTTTGCTTGGAGCGTCGTGTATTATATTAGTCTTTGCTTTTTAGTTTATCACAATCATCCTTACTGTACACACCTCTTGGGAGAAGCCTATTTGATTGAAATTTATTAGAATATGCTATGTGCTTCACTTATATCTTTTGAGCTAGATAGTTTTTGCTCTAGTGCTTCACTTATATCTTTTAGAGCACGGCGGTGGATTAATTTTGAAGAAATTATTGATCTCGCATGCTTCACTTATATTATTTTGAGAGTCTTTTAGAACAGCATGGTATTTGCTATGGTTATAAATTAGTCCTAGAATGATAAGCATCCAAGTTGGGTATAATAAAAACTATCATAGGAAGTGAATTGGATGCTATGATCAACTTGATACTTGATAATTGTTTTGAGATATGGAGGTAGTGATATTAAAGTCATGCTTGTTGGTAATTATGAATTTAAAGAATGCTTGTGTTGAAGTTAGCAAGTCCCTTAGCATGCACGTATGGTTAAAGTTGTGTAACAAATTTGAAGCATGAAGTGTACCTGGCTTGTGCATCCTTATGAGTGGCGGTCGGGGACGAGCGATGGTATTTTCCTACCAATCTATCCCTCTAGGAGCATTCGCTTAGTGCTTGGTTTTTGATGACTTCTAAATTTTTGCAATAAGTATATGAGTTCTTTTGACTAATGTTGAGTCCATGGATTATACGCACTTTTACCTTCCATAATTGCTAGCCTCTTCGGTACCGTGCATTTCCCTTTCTCACCCTGCGAGTTGGTGCAAACTTCGCCGGTGCATCCAAACCCCGTGATATGATATGCTCTATCACACATAAACCTCCCTATATCTTCCTCAAAACAGCCACCATACCTACCTATTTATGGCATTTCCATAGCCATTCCGAGATATATTGCCATGCAACTTTCCACCGTTCTGTTCATCATCATCATGACATACATTACTTTTGTCATATTGCCATTGCATGATCATGTAGTTGACATCCTATTTGTGGCAAAGACACCATGCATAATTTTCATACATGTCACTCTTGATTCATCGCACCATCCCGGTACACCGCCGGAGGCATTCATATGGAGCCATATCTTGTTCTAGTTTCGAGTTGTAATTCCTTTGTTGTAATCAATAAAAGTGTGATGATCATCATTATTAGAGCATTGCCCAAAAAGAAAAAAAAAAGAAAAAAAATAAAAAGGAAAAAAAAGAAAGGCCAAAAGAAAAAAAAGAAGGCCCAAAATAAAAAAAATAAAAAGAAGAAAGAAGAAAATAAATAAAAGGGGCAATGCTACTATCTCTTTTTCCACACTTGTGCTTCAAAGTAGCACCTTGTTCTTCATGTAGTGAGTCTCATATATTGTGCTTCAAAGTAGCACCATGTTTTTCATGTAGAGAGTCTCATGTGTTGTCACTTTCATATACTAGTGGGAATTTTTCATTATAGAACTTGGCTTGTATATTCCTACGATGGTCTTCCTCAAATGCCCTAGGTCTTCATGAGAAAGCAAGTTGGATGCACACCCACTAGTTTTCTTTTGTTGAGCTTTTTTTTCATTTATAGCTCTAGTGCATCTGTTGCATGGCAATCCCTACTCCTCATGTTGACATCAATTGATGGGCATCTCCATAGCCCGTTGATTATCCTCGTCCATGTGAGACTTTCTTCTATTTTGTCTTCTCCACACAACCCCTAATCATTATTCTATTCCACCCATAGTGCTATATCCATGGCCCACACTCCTGTATTGCGTGAAGGTTGAAAAAGTTCGAGATTATTTAAGTACGAAACAATTGCTTGGCTTGTCATCGGGGGTATAGAAGTTCGGAACATCTTTGTGTGATGAAAATGAAGCATATCCTAACCATATGATTTTGTAGGATGAACTTTCTTTAGCCATGTTATTTTGAGAAGACATGATTGCTCTTATTAGTATGCTTGAAGTGTTACTATTTCTTATGTCAATAAGAACTTTTATTTTGAATCATTTGGATCTAAACATTCATGCCACATTAAAGAGAAATTACATTGAGAATTATGCTAGGTAGCATTTCACATCAAAAATTCTGTTTTTATCATTTACCTACTCGAGGACGAGCAGGAATTAAGCATGGGGATGCTTGATACATCTCCAACGTATCTATAATTTTTGATTGTTCCATGCTATTATATTACCTGTTTTGGATGTTTATGGGCTTTATTTTACACAATCATATCATTTTTGGGACTAACCTACTAACCGGAGGCCCAGCCCGTATTGCTGTTTTTTACCTATTTCAGTATTTCGAAGAAAAGGAATATCAAACAGAGTCCAAACGGAATGAAACCTTCGGGAGCGTGATTTTTGGAACGAACGTGATCCAGAGGACTTGGAGTGCAAGTCAAGAAGCAGCCGAGGCAGCCACGAGGGTGGGGGCGTGCCCACCCTTATAGTGGGCCACTCGGGCGGCCACCGACGTACTTCTTCCTCCTATATAAGCCTACATACCCTGAAAACATCCAGGGAGCCACCAAAGAAATATTTCCGCCACCGTAACCTTCTGTATCCGCGAGATCCCATCTTGGAGCCGTCGCCGGTGTTCTGCCGTAGGGGGAATCCACCACGAAGGGCTTCTACATCAACACCATAGCCCTTCGATGAGTTGTGAGTAGTTTACCACAGACCTTTGGGTCCATAGTTATTAGCTAGATGGCTTCTTCTCTCTTTTTGGATCTCAATACAATGATCTCCCCCTCTCTTGTGGAGATCTATTCGATGTAAACTACTTTTGCGGTGTGTTTGTCGAGACCCGATGAATTGTGGGTTTATGATCAAGTATATCTATGAATAATATTTGAATCTTCTCTGAATTCTTCTATGTATGATTGATTTATCTTTGCAAGTCTCTTCGAATTATCGGTTTGGTTTGGCCTACTAGATTGATCTTTCTTGCCATGGGAGAAGTGCTTAGCTTTGGGTTCAATCTTGCGGTGTCCTTACCTAGTGACAGAAAGGGTTGCAAGGCACGTATTGTATTGTTGCCATCGAGGATAAAAAGATGGGGTTTATATCATATTGCTTGAGTTTATCCCTCTACATCATGTCATCTTTCTTAATGCGTTACTCTGTTCTTATGAACTTAATACTCTAGATGCAGGCAGGAGTCGGTCGATGTGTGGAGTAATAGTAGTAGATGGAGGCAGGAGTCGGTCTACTTGTCATGGACGTGATGCCTATATACATGATCATGCCTAGATAATCTCATAATTATTCGCTTTTCTATCAATTGCTCGACAGTAATTTGTTCACCCATCGTAATACTTATGCTATCTTGAGAGAAGCCTCTAGTGAAACCTATCGCCCCCGGGTCTATCCTTTATCATATAAGCTTTAAATCTACTTTTATTTGCATCTTTATTTTCTGCATCTATATTATTAAATACCAAAAATATATTTATCTTATCATATTATCTCTATTAGATCTCACTTTTGCAAGTGGACGTGAAGGGATTGACAACCTCTTTATCGCGTTGGTTGCGAGTTCTTTGTTTGTTTGTGTAGGTTCGTGGGACTTGTGAGGAGCCTCCTACTAGATTGATACCTTGTTTCTCAAAAACTGAGGGAAATACTTACGCTACTCTGCTGCATCACTCTTTCCTCTTCAAGGAAAACCAACGCAATCTCAAGACGTAGCAGTGGTGTAGGTGTTCTAGTATTACTCTTACGAACCACAGTTGAAGCTTTAGCATGATCCTTTATCCTAACAGGGAAAGGTGGCTTCTCAATATAGGTAGTAGGAACAATAGGATCATTATAAGTGATAGTCTTTTCTTCAACTTTAATAGGTGCAACTAGTTTTACTTCAATGGGAGGATTATATTTAAACCACTTCTCCTTAGGGAGGTCAACATGAGTAGCAAATGATTCACAGAAAGAAGCTACTATCTCAGACTCAGGTCCATATTTAGTGCTAAATTCACGAAAGGCATCTGTATCCATAAAAGATTTAACACAATCAAACTTAGGTGTCATACCTGACTCCTTACCTTCGTCGAGATCCCAATCTTCAGAGTTGCGCTTAATTCTTTCCAATAAATCCCATCTGAATTCAATAGTCTTCATCATAAAAGAACTAGTACAAGAAATATCGAGCATGGAGCAATTGTTGAGAGAAAGCCGAGCATAATTTTTTTGAATAATCATTTCTCTTGAAAGCTCATGATTGGGGCATGAATATAACATTGACTTAAGACTCCCCCAAGTTTGAGCGATGCTTTCTCCTTCGCGAGGCCAAAAATTATATGTAATTACGATCACGATGAACAAGATGCATAGGATAAAACTTCTGATGAAATTCCAATTTCAATCGGTTGTAGTTCCATGATCCCATATCATCACATAGCCTATACCATGTCAATGCCTCTCGCTTCAAAGATAAAGGGAAGACCTTCTTCTTGATAACATCCTCGGGCATACCCGCAAGCTTAAATAATCCACAAACTTCATCCACATAGATTAGGTGCAAATCGGGACGCAATGTTCCATCTCCTGTAAAAGGATTAGCTAGCAGTTTCTCTACCGTACCCGAAGGAATTTCAAAGTAAATATTTTCAGCAGATTCAGTAGGTTGAGGAGCAACTCTTTGCTCTACTGGTCGGGGTGAAGATACCCCGAACAAGCCCCTCAAAGGATTATGTTCCATAGTAACAAGTGACAGTAAATTTCAGCACACTATATAATTTTTTCCTTACCAAGTTCCACTTACCAAAGGCGCTTCACTCCCCGGCAACAGCGCCAGAAAAGAGTCTAGATGACCCACAAGTGTAGGGGATCTATCATAGTCCTTTCGATAAGTAAGAGTGTCGAACCCAATGAGGAGCAGAAGGAAATGACAAGCAGTTTTCAGTAAGGTATTCTCTGCAAGCACTGAAATTATCGGTAACAGATAGTTTTGTGATAAGGTAATTCGTAATGGTTAACAAGTAATATAAGTAAATAAGGTGTAGCAAGGTGGCCCAATCCTTTTTGTAGCAAAGGACAAGCCTGGACGAGTTCTTATATAGAGAAAAGCGCTCCCGAGGACACATGGGAATTATCATCAAGCTAGTTCTAACAGCTTCATCACAAAAGTACCGACCGATACTGGGTCAACGGTTGCCGCAGGAGGACGCCGCGGACGCACGCGCGAAAGTGCGTCGCCCCGTGGACAGGGAGCGCGTCGACATCGAGCGAAGCCTCCTGAAGACAAGCGGAGTCGTCGCCAAGACGGATCTCGCAGCTCTCAACCAGAGCTCCGCCTGAAACCATGATGAAGGAGATCGGAAAAATCGCAACTTCTCCAATAAGTCGCTAAGACACCCGCCCCAAGGTGGGCGCCAACTGTCGTGGTTCTAAGTCTGACAGTAGTATAGAGGGGTAGGAATGGAGAGGCAAGATCCTAGCTATGGAGTAGTTGTATACGCAAGAGATTTACGAGTTCAGACCCTTCTCGGAGGAAGTAACAGCCCTACGTCTCGGAGCCCGGAGGCGGTCGACTGGATTATGTGTGTATGAGTTACAGGGGTGTGAACCCTTTACACTAAGGAGGGGGGTGGCTTATATAGAGTCCGCCAGACCCCTCCGACCCTCAGTTATGTGGGGTTTAAGATACATTAAGATCGGGCGTTACTGGTAACGCTACACATAAAGTGCTATGATGACCATAAAAGCTACTTAATGACCGACCGTTCGCATGTAGAGTGACTTTAGGTCTCCTGGCCATCGAGTGGTTGGCTTCATGGTCGACTGGTTGGCTTCATGGTCGAGTGTCTTCGAGTCTGTCGAGTGGAACACTTCTGAGTCGATTAACAGGTGGTTTCTTCTGGAGATGTCCTTGGGTAGGGTAGTTTGGACAGGTCCATGACCCTACCCTAGGTACATAGCTTCATCAATAGGTCTGATCATAAACTCAAAGTTCATTGGATCCCAACAAACACACCGCAAAAAAAGACTTACATCATATGGATCTCCAAGAGACCATTGTATTGAGAATCAAGATAGAGAGAGGAAGTCATCTAGCTACAAACTACGGACCCGTAGGTCTACAAAGAACTACTCATGCATCATCGGAGAGGCACCAATGGACATGATGAACCCCTCCGTGATGGTGTCTAGATTGGATCTGGTGTTTCTGGAACTTGCGGCGACTTGAATTGATTTTCATCGACTCCCATAGGGTTTCTAGAATATTGGGGTATTTATAGAGCAAAGAGGCAGTGCAGGAGGCCACCGAGGAGTGCATAACCCACCTGGGCGTGCATCACAGAAGTAAATAACATGCCCATCAATATTATCAGCCAAGAGATCTTTAACCATAGCAATACTAGGTTCAACTTGAATTTGCTCAGGTGGTTGATACGTCTCCAACGTATCTATAATTTTTGATTGTTCCATGCTATTATATTACCTGTTTTGGGTGTTTATGGGCTTTATTTTACACAATTATATCATTTTTGGGACTAACCTACTAACCGGAGGCCCAGCCCGTATTGCTGTTTTTTACCTATTTCAATATTTCAAAGAAAAGGAATATCAAACGGAGTCCAAACAGAATGAAACCTTCGGGAGCGTGATTTCTGGAACGAACGTGATCCAGAGGACTTGGAGTGCAAGTCAAGAAGCAGCCGAGGCAGCCACGAGGGTGGGGGGCGTGCCCACCCCTACAGGGTGCGCCCCCTATCTCGTGGGCCCCTCGGGCGGCCACCGACGTACTTCTTCCTCCTATATAAGCCTACATACCCCGAAAACATCTAGGGAGCCACCAAAGAAATATTTCCGCCACCGTAACCTTCTGTATCCGCGAGATCCCATCTTGGAGCCATCGCCGGTGTTTTGCCGGAGGGGGAATCCACCACGGAGGGCTTCTACATCAACACCATAGCCCCTCTGATGAGTTGTGAGTAGTTTACCACAGACCTTCAGGTCCATAGTTATTAGCTAGATGGCTTCTTCTCTCTTTTTGGATCTCAATACAATATCTCCCCCTCTCTTGTGGATATCTATTCGATGTAAACTCTTTTTGTGGTGTGTTTGTCGAGATCCGATGAATTGTGGGTTTATGATCAAGTTTATCTATGAATAATATTTGAATCTTCTCTAATTCTTTTATGTACGATTGAGTTATCTTTGCAAGTCTCTTTGAATTATTGGTTTGGTTTGGCCTACTAGATTGCTCTTTCTTGCCATGGGAGAAGTGCTTAGCTTTGGGTTCAATCTTGAGGTGTCCTTACCCAGTGACAGAAAGGGTTGCTAGGCACGTATTGTATTGTTGCCATCGAGGATAAAAAGATGGGGTTTATATCATATTGCTTGAGTTTATCCCTCTACATCATGTCATCTTTCTTAATGCGTTACTCTGTTCTTATGAACTTAATACTCTAGATGCAGGCAGGAGTCGGTCGATGTGTGGAGTAATAGTAGTAGATGGAGGCAGGAGTCGGTCTACTTGTCATGGACGTGATGCCTATATACATGATCATGCCTAGATAATCTCATAATTATTCGCTTTTCTATCAATTGCTCGACAGTAATTTGTTCACCCATCGTAATACTTATGCTATCTTGAGAGAAGCCTCTAGTGAAACCTATCGCCCCCGGGTCTATCCTTTATCATATAAGCTTTAAATCTACTTTTATTTGCATCTTTATTTTCTGCATCTATATTATTAAATACCAAAAATATATTTATCTTATCATATTATCTCTATTAGATCTCACTTTTGCAAGTGGACGTGAAGGGATTGACAACCTCTTTATCGCGTTGGTTGCGAGTTCTTTGTTTGTTTGTGTAGGGATTGACAACCTCTTTACCCGCGCTACTACTACCGGTTAGCTGTAGCTCCCTAGGAGTAGCGCGGGCACTTTACCCTGCACTGTTACTGTTGGGGAACATTGCATAAAATATAAAAATTCCTACGTTCACCAAGATCAGTCTATGAGTTCATCTAGCAACGAGAGAGAGGAGTGCATCTACATACCCTTGTAGATCGCGAGCGGAAGCGTTCAAGAGAACGGGGTTGAGGGAGTCGTACTCGTTGTGATCCAAATCACTGGAGATCCTAGCGCCGAACGGACGGCACCTCCGCGTTCAACACACATACGATCAGCGTGACGTCTCCTCCTTCTTGATCCAGCAAGGGGGAAGGAGAGGTTGATGAAGATCCAGCAGCACGACGGCTTGGTGGTGGATGCAGCAGGGATCCGGCAGGGCTTCACCAAGCGACTACGGGAGGAAGAGGTGTAGCAAGGGGGGAAGGGAGGCGCCAGGTGTTAGGGTGCGGCTGCCCTCCCACCCCCCCCCCTCTTTATATAGGGACCCCAGGGGGGCCGGCGGCCAAGGGGAAGACTTGCCCCCCAAGGCAAGTGGAGGCGCCCGCACCCTTAGGGTTCCCAACCCTAGGCGTAGAGGGGGCCCAGGGGGGTGCACCAGCCCACCAGGGGCTGGTTCCCCTCCCACTTCAGCCCATGGAGCCCTCCGGGATGGGTGGCCCCACCCGGTGGACCCCCGGGACCCTTCCGGTGGTCCCGGCACAATACCGGTGAACCCCGAAACTTTCCCGATGGCCGAAACTCGACTTCCCATATATAATTCTTTACCTCCGGACCATTCCGGAACTCCTTGTGACGTCCGGGATCTCATCCGGGACTCCGAACAACTTTCGATTTGCTGCATACTAATATATTTACAACCCTAGCGTCACCGAACCTTAAGTGTGTAGACCCTACGGGTTCAGGAGACATGTAGACATGACCGAGATGGCTCTCCGGTCAATAACCAACAGCGGGATCTAGATACCCATGTTGGCTCCCACATACTCCTCGATGATCTCATCAGATGAACCACGATGTCGAGGATTTAAGCAACCCCGTATACAATTCCCTTTGTCAATCGGAACATTACTTGTCCGAGATTCAATCGTCGGTATCCCAATACCTCATTCAATCTCGTTACCGGCAAGTCACTTTACTCGTACAGTAATGCATGATCCCGTGAATAGACACTTGGTCACTTTGAGCTCATTATGATGATGCATTACCGAGTGGGCCCAGAGATACCTCTCCGTCATACGGAGTGACAAATCCCAGTCTTGATCCGTGTCAACCCAACAGACACTTTCGGAGATACCTGTAGTGCACCTTTATAGCCACCCAGTTACGTTGTGACGTTTGGTACACCCAAAGCACTCCTACGGTATCCGGGAGTTACACGATCTCATGGTCTAAGGAAAAGATACTTGACATTGGAAAAGCTCTAGCAAAACGAACTACACGATCTTGTGCTATGCTTAGGATTGGGTCTTGTCCATCACATCATTCTCCTAATGATGTGATCCCGTTATCAATGACATCCAATGTACATAGTCAGGAAACCATGACTATCTGTTGATCAACGAGCTAGTCAACTAGAGGCTCACTAGGGACATATTGTGGTCTATGTATTCACACGTGTATTACGGTTTCCGGATAATATAATTATAGCATGAATAAAAGACAATTATCATGAACAAGGAAATATAATAATAATCCTTTTATTATTGCCTCTAGGGCATATTTCCAACAGTCTCCCACTTGCACTAGAGCCAATAATCTAGTTACATTGTGATGAATCGAACACCCATAGAGTTCTGGTGTTGATCATGTTTTGCTCGCGGAAGAGGTTTAGTCAACGGATCTGCGACATTCAGATCCGTATGTACTTTGCAAATATCTATGTCTCCATCTTGAACATTTTCACGGATGGAGTTGAAACGACGCTTGATGTGCCTGGTCTTCTTGTGAAACCTGGGCTCCTTGGCAAGGCAATAGCTCCAGTGTTGTCACAGAAGAGAGTGATTGGCCCCGACGCATTGGGTATGACTCCTAGGTCGGTGATGAACTCCTTCATCCATATTGCTTCATGCGCTGCCTCCGAGGCTGCCATGTACTCCGCTTCACATGTAGATCCCGCCACGACGCTCTGCTTGCAACTGCACCAGCTTACTGCTCCACGATTCAACATATACACGTATCCGGTTTGTGACTTAGAGTCATCCAGATCTGTGTCGAAGCTAGCGTCGACGTAACCCTTTACGACGAGCTCTCCGTCACCTCCATAAACGAGAAACATGTCCTTTGTCCTTTTCAGGTACTTCAGGATATTCTTGACCGTTGTCCAATGTTCCTTACCGGGATTACTTTGGTACCTTCCTACCAAATGGCAAGGTTTACATCAGGTCTGGTACACAACATGGCATACATAATAGATCCTATGGGTGAGGCATAGGGGATGACACTCATCTCTTCTTTATCTTCTGCCGTGGTCGGGCATTGAGCCGAGCTCAATCTCACACCTTGCAATACATGCAAGAACCTTTTCTTGGACTGATCCATTTTGAACTTCTTCAATATCTTATCAAGGTATGTGCTTTGTGAAAGACCTATGAGGCGTCTCGATCTATCCTATAGATCTTGATGCCTAATATGTAAGCAGCTTCTCCAAGGTCCTTCATTGAAAAACACTTATTCAAGTAGGCCTTAATGCTGTCCAAAAGTTCTATATCATTCCCATCAAAAGTATGTCATCTACATATAATATGAGAAATGCTACAGAGCTCCCACTCACTTTCTCGTAAACGCAGGCTTCTCCATAAGTCTGCATAAACCCAAACGCTTTGATCATCTCATCAAAGCGAATGTTCCAACTCCGAGATGCTTGCACCAGCCCATAAATGGATCGCTAGAACTTGCATACCTTGTTAGCATTCATAGAATCGACAAAACCCTCCGGTTGCATCATATACAGTTCTTCCTTAAGATAGCCGTTAAGGAATGCCGTTTTGACGTCCATCTGCCATATCTCATAATCATAGTATGCGGCAATTGCTAACATGATTCGGACGGACTTCAGCTTCGCTACAGGAGAGAAAGTCTCATTGTAGTCAACCCCTTGAACTTGCCGATAACCCTTAGCGACAAGTCGAGCTTTATAGATGGTAATATTACCATCTGCATCCGTCTTTTTCTTAAAGATCCATTTGTTTTCTATCGCTCGCTGATCATCGGGCAAGTCTGTCAAAGTCCATACTTTGTTTTCATACATGGATTCTTCTCGGATTGCATGGCTTCAAGCCATTTGTTGGAATCTGGGCCCGCCATCGCTTTTTCATAGTTTGAAGGTTCACCGTTGTCTAACAACATGATTTCCAGGACAGGGTTGCCATACCACTCTGGTGTGGAACGTGTCCTTGTGGACCTACGAAGTTCAGTAGCAACTTGATCCGAAGTACCTTGATCATCATCATGAATTTCCTCTCCAGTCGGTGTAGGCACCACAGGAACATTTTCCTGAGCTGCACTACTTTCCGGTTCAAGAGGTAGTACTTCATCGAGTTCTACTTTCCTCCCACTTACTCCTTTCGAGAGAAACTCTTTTTCCAGAAAGGATCCGTTCTTGGCAACAAAGATCTTGCCTTCGGATCTAAGGTAGAAGGTATACCCAATGGTTTCCTTAGGGTATCCTATGAAGACGCATTTTTCCGACTTGGGTTCGAGCTTTTCAGGTTGAAGTTTCTTGACATAAGCATCGCATCCCCAAACTTTTAGAAACGACAGCTTAGGTTTCTTCCCAAACCATAATTCATACGGTGTCGTCTCAACGGATTTAGACGGAGCCCTATTTAAAGTGAATGTAGCTGTCTCTAGAGCGTATCCCCAAAATGATAGCGGTAAATCGGTAAGAGACATCATAGATCGCACCATATCCAATAGAGTGCGATTACGATGTTCGGACACACCGTTACGCTGAGGTGTTCCAGGCGGCGTGAGTTGTGAAACGATTCCACATTTTCTTAAGTGCGTACCAAATTTGTGACTTAAATATTCTCCTCCACGATCTGATCGTAAGAATTTTATCTTTCGGTCACGTTGATTCTCTACTTCATTCTGAAATTCCTTGAACTTTTCAAAGGTCTCAGACTTGTGTTTCATCAAGTAGACATACCCATATCTACTTAAGTCATCAGTGAGAGTGAGAACATAACGATATCCTCCGCGAGCCTCAACGCTCATTGGACCACACACATCAGTATGTATGATTTCCAATAAGTTGGTTGCTCGCTCCATTGTTCTGGAGAACGGAGTCTTGGTCATTTTGCCCATGAGGCATGGTTCGCATGTGTCAAATGATTCATAATCGAGAGACTCTAAAAGTCCATCAGCATGGAGCTTCTTCATGCGCTTGACACCAATGTGACCAAGGCGGCAGTGCCACAAGTATGTGGGACTATCGTTATCAACTTTACATCTTTTGGTATTCACACTATGAATATGTGTAACATTACGTTCGAGATTCATTAAGAATAAACCATTGACCATCGGGGCATGACCATAAAACATATCTCTCATATAAATAGAACAACCATTATTCTCGGATTTAAATGAGTAGCCATCTCGTATTAAACGAGATCCAGATACAATGTTCATGCTCAAACTTGGCACTAAATAACAATTATTGAGGTTTAAAACTAATCCCGTAGGTAAATGTAGAGGTAGCGTGCCGACGGCGATCACATCGACCTTGGAACCATTCCCGACGCGCATCGTCACCTCGTCCTTCGCCAGTCTCCGCTTATTCCGCAGCTCCTGCTGTGAGTTACAAATATGAGCAACGGCACCGGTATCAAATACCCAGGAGTTACTACGAGTACTGGTAAGGTACACATCAATTACATGTATATCAAATATACCTTTAGTGTTGCCGGCCTTCTTGTCCGCTAAGTATTTGGGGCAGTTCCGCTTCTAGTGACCCTTCCCTTTGCAATAAAAGCACTCAGTCTCAGGCTTGGGTCCATTCTTTGACTTCTTCCCGGCAACTGGCTTACCGGGCGCGGCAACATCTTTGCCGTCCTTCTTGAAGTTCTTCTTACCCTTGCCCTTCTTGAACTTGGTGGTTTTATTGACCATCAACACTTGATGTTCTTTCTTGATTTCTACCTCTGCCGACTTCAGCATTGAAAATACTTCAGGAATAGTTTTCACCATCCCCTGCATATTGTAGTTCATCACAAAGCTCTTGTAGCTCGGTGGGAGCGACTGAAGGATTCTGTCAATGACCGCCTCGTCCGGGAGGTTAATGTCCAGCTGGGACAGGCGGTTGTGCAACCCAGACATTTTGAGTATGTGCTCACTGACAGAACTATTTTCCTCCATCTTACAACTATAGAACTTGTCGGAGACTTCATATCTCTCGACCCGGGCATGAGCTTGGAAAACCATTTTCAGCTCCTCGAACATCTCATATGCTCCGTGTTGCTCAAAACGCTTTTGGAGCCCCGGTTCTAAGCTGTAAAGCATGCCGCACTGAACGAGGGAGTAATCATCAGCACGTGACTGCCAAGCGTTCATAACGTCTTGGTTCTCTGGGATGGGTGCTTCACCTAGCGGTCCTTCTAGGACATATGCTTTCTTGGCAGCTATGAGGATGATCCTCAGGTTCCGGACCCAGTCCGTATAGTTGCTGCCATCATCTTTCAGCTTGGTTTTCTCTAGGAACGCGTTGAAGTTCATGTTGACATGAGCGTTGGCCATTTGATCTACAAGACATATTTTGCAAAGATTTTAGACTAAGTTCATGATAATTAAGTTCATGTAATCAAATTATTTAATGAACTCCCACTCAGATTTGACATCCCTCTAGTCATCTAAGTGTTACATGATCTGAGTCGACTAGGCCGTGTCCGATCATCACGTGAGACGGACTAGTCATCATCGGTGAACATCTCCATGTTGATCGTATCTTCCATACGACTCATGTTCGACCTTTCGGTCTCTGTGTTCCGAGGCCATGTCTGTACATGCTAGGCTCGTCAAGTTAACCTAAGTGTTTTTGCATGTGTAAAACTGTCTTACACCCGTTATATGTGAACGTAGGAATCTATCACACCCGATCATCACGTGGTGCTTCAACACGACGAACTTTAGCAACGGCGCACAGTTAGGGGAACACTTTCTTGAAATTATTATAAGGGATCATCTTATTTACTACCGTCGTTCTAAGTAAACAAGATGCATAAACATAATAAACATCACATGCAATTATATAGTAGTGACATGATATGGCCAATATCATATAGCTCCTTTGATCTCCATCTTCGGGGCTCCATGATCATCTTCGTCACCGGCATGACACCATGATCTCCATCATCATGATCTCCATCATCGTGTCTCCATGAAGTTGCTCGCCAACTATTACTTCTACTACTATGGCTAACGGTTTAGCAATAAAGTAAAGTAATTACATGGCGTTAAATCATTGACACGCAGGTCATACAATAATTAAGACAACTCCTATGGCTCCTGCCGGTTGTCATACTCATCGACATGCAAGTCGTGATTCCTATTACAAGAACATGATCTCATACATCACAATATATCATTCATCATTCATCACAACTTTTGGCCATATCACATCACAAAGCAATTGCTGCAAAAACAAGTTAGACGTCCTCTAATTGTTGTTGCATCTTTTACGTGGCTGCAATAGGGTTCTAGCAAGAACGTTTTCTTACCTACGAATAACCACAACGTGATTTGTCAACTTCTATTTACCCTTCATAAGGACCCTTTTCATCGAATCCGCTCCAACTAAAGTGGGAGAGACAGACACCCGCTAGCCACCTTATGCAACTAGTGCATGTCAGTCGGTGGAACCTGTCTCACGTAAGCGTACGTGTAAGGTCGGTCCGGGCCGCTTCATCCCACAATACCGCTGAAGCAAAATAAGACTAGTAGTGGCAAGAAAGTTGACAACATCTACGCCCACAACAGATTTGTGTTCTACTCGTGCAATAGAGAACTACGCATAGACCTAGCTCATGATGCCACTGTTGGGGAACGTTGCATAAAATAAAAAATTTCCTACGTTCACCAAGATCAATCTATGAGTTCATCTAGCAACGAGAGAGAGGAGTGCATCTACATACCCTTGTTGATCACGAGCGGAAGCGTTCAAGAGAACGGGGTTGAGGGAGTCGTACTCGTCGTGATCCAAATCATCGGATATCCTAGCGCCGAACGGACGGCACCTCCACGTTCAACACACGTACGGTCAGCGTGATGTCTCCTCCTTCTTGATCCAGCAAGGGGGAAGGAGAGGTTGATGAAGATCCAGCAGCACGAGGCGTGGTGGTGGATGCAGCAGGGATCCGGCAGGGCTTCGCCAAGCGACTACGGGAGGAAGAGGTGTAGCAAGGGGGGAAGGGAGGCACCAGGTGTCAGGGTGCAGCTGCCCTCCCACCCCCCCTCTTTATATAGGGACCCGAGGGGGGCGGCGGCCAAGGGGAAGACTTGCCCCCCAAGGCAAGTGGAGGCGCCCCTCCCCTAGGGTTCCCAACCCTAGGCGCAGAGGGGGGGCCAGGGGGGCGCACCAGCCCACCAGGGGCTGGTTCCCATCCCACTTCAGCCCATGGGGCCCTCCGGGATGGGTGGCCCCACCCGGTGGACCCCCGGGACCCTTCCGGTGGTCCCGGTACAATACCGGTGAACCCCGAAACTTTCCCGATGGCCGAAACTCGACTTCCCATATATAATTCTTTACCTCCGGACCATTCCGGAACTCCTCGTGACGTCCGGTATCTCATCCGGGACTCCTAACAACTTTCGGTTTGCTGCATACTAATATCTTTACAACCCTAGCGTCACCGAACCTTAAGTGTGTAGACCCTACGGGTTCGGGAGACATGTAGACATGACCGAGACGGCTCTCCGGTCAATAACCAACAACGGGATCTGGATACCCACATTGGCTCCCACATACTCCTCGATGATCTCATCGGATGAACCACGATGTCGAGGATTTAAGCAACCCCGTATACAATTTCCTTTGTCAATCGGTATGTTACTTGCCCGAGATTCGATCGTCGGTATCCCAATACCTCGTTCAATCTCGTTACCGGCAAGTCACTTTACTCGTACCGTAATGCATGATCCCGTGACCAGACACTTGGTCACTTTGAGCTCATTATGATGATGCATTACCGAGTGGGCCCAGAGATACCTCTCCGTCATACGGAGTGACAAATCCCAGTCTCGATCTGTGTCAACCCAACAGACACTTTCGGAGATACCTGTAGTGCACCTTTATAGCCACCCAGTTATGTTGTGACGTTTGGTACACCCAAAGCACTCCTACGGTATCCGGGAGTTAAAGATCTCATGGTCTAAGGAAAAGATACTTGACATTGGAAAAGCTCTAGCAAAACGAACTACACGATCTTGTGCTATGCTTAGGATTGGGTCTTGTCCATCACATCATTCTCCTAATGATGTGATCCCGTTATCAATGACATCCAATGTACATAGTCAGGAAACCATGACTATCTGTTGATCAACGAGCTAGTCAACTAGAGGCTCACTAGGGACATATTGTGGTCTATGTATTCACACGTGTATTATGATTTCCGGATAATACAATTATAGCATGAATAAAAGACAATTATCATGAACAAGGAAATATAATAATAATCCTTTTATTATTGCCTCTAGGGCATATTTCCAACAGTTACTAGGCTTTTCCTAGTAGTGGGGGGTTCCACTCGGATGAGTGGTGGGGAAGCGAGTTGTCCTTTGCGTCGAAGCATATACCTCCGGGGCTCCTGGCAGTCTGGTGATCGGGCTGCGGACATGAGGAAGACAAAGGGATCTGTGGGCGGAGATTTAAATTAGGTATTGTTATACTTACAGGGCTGGACTAGCACCATTAATGTAAATGTAGTGAAATTCGTCATTTTTATATGAAAATCTGGCATTTTTATATAAAATCCGTCATGTTTATATGAAATCCGGCCGTGTTTGCACGATTTTCTTCCGGTTGGGTTAAATTGTTGTGAAAAGGTATGCGGCTACGGTTGGATGGTGTCCTCCTGCGTCTGTGTCCGCAGACTGGTCCCCACTGTCCGCGAACGGACGTGGAAGGATTTTTGTGGGTTGTGGTTGAAGTTGCCCTTAGGTCTAAGTAATTATTGTGTCAAGATCATCCAGCAACGTGGATCCACCCTGGGTTAAACCTCGCGGCAACTGAGAGGCGTTTGTCCGGGCGATCGATATGCAACGCCTAGGGTTAAGGTTTCTCCTATGTGAGTGGTTTTATCCGTGGTGTAGAGAGTACGGCGTGTGTGGCACCAGCACTAGCTGGTAGGTGTTCTCCTCTCTGCACGGGATATCAATGGAGGCACGGGGCAGGACAAGGTGTGACTAATCCGACGAAGCCATCAACTCCGAAGAAAACGGTGGATGTATCCAGAAGCATGGAGTCCCCAAGATCTCCGATTGATGGCAAATCTTTGGAGGATGCAACAAGCCTTTCAGCGGGGCGGGGCGCGCGACGACGGGGGGGGGGGGGGGGTAGTTTTGGCTGAGAAGGTATCAAAGGGCTTGTTCTTCGCTGATTTGGGACCGGATCTACCCAAAATCCAAAGTGGTCGGTAGTGGGCAAGGTATGTGCGCAGAGGCCCTTGGATATCCATGCTTTAGAAAGGGCTATGCAAAGATCGTGAGGTCGGCACCATGATGCTCGACTAAAAGACATCAATGACAATGTTTTTGTGGTTCACTACAACAACGAAGGGGTCTGAAGCATGTTGAAAGATAATGATGGAAACACAAGTCCGTCCGAGATGGTGTTTAACACTATTCAAACTTGGGTTAGGGTAACAAATCTTCTGGTGGATAAGAGGTCGGAAAACTTTCGAAAGGCTTTGGAAAACTGCCTAGGTGAAGTACCAAGGGCGGGTGTTTTTTTTAACACAATACAATTGCAGATGCTCACATACACGCATATAAACTCACCTCTATGAATGCACACATGCACGCACGCTACCCCTGTAAGCACCTTTAAGATACCGAGCCAGATATTAAAACTTGCAACTTTCGCAAATGCCAACCCCTCACGCTGTTCAAAAATGCTTTGGCCGGCGACGTGACGCCCAGTCCCTCGTGCTCGTTTTTTTTAAGAAGAAAAATCCCTCGTGCTCGTTTTTTTAGCACAGTCCCTCGTGCTCGTGGGTCCTGGCCCTCGAACGGCAGAGACGGGCCGGGACACGCACGGGCTCCTGGGCCAGCCCGGTCGGGGCCCACAAGACGTCAACGGTCGTATCTATCCCGGTCGGCTGTCGAGTCCCTCTCAAATCCCAATCACTTTTTAACTTGCCTCCTTCTCCCCCCTCCCAGCCCCGCCTCCCCCAAATCGGAAGCCTAGGGTTTCCCCCGCCGACGAGCACCCCACCGCCGCCGGCCGCTCCTCGCCGCAATCCTCCCCCCAAGCCCTCCCCACCGTCTCAACCGCTCGCCCTCTCCCCTCCCCTCCCCGCCGCGGCACCCGGCCGACCGACCCCTTCCCGACCCCCCCGTGGCGGATCCGGCCAGCGGCGCTCTCCTCCGACGCCTTGTCCGGTACCCGGTAAGCGATGAGAAGTCGAGTTGCCTTGCAGGATGGATGTGTCGTTCGGTTCCACGCTGGTGTTTCACTTCGCGTCCTGGTGGTGGTAGGGTGGGTAGGAGACGCTGGTTTCCTGCTCGGACCGATTGGTCTTGTATCTAATCCGATCCGATCTCGTTCATTAGCGGAGACATCTCAGTGAATTCTGGGTGGGGCGTTCCGTTGTCGTCCTTGTTCTTGTACGCCGAGTAGATGCACAACGCCTGTGTTGTTTGTTAGGAATTAGGAAGGTCCATCTGGGTCCTGTGATCATGCAGGAACACAAGATCAAATGGCAACAGCCCCTGGATGTGGCAATCGTCGTGTGTTCTTGTGTCTGGAGTCGCGTGAAGGATAGCACATTGGCGGGAAGGGGGTGTGGCGCGCGCCGTCATGGCGACGTGTACGGATGGCGGGGAAAACAGGGGGTGCAGAAGTTGATGGTTCCTTTTTGAATAAATTCAAATATCTCTGTATTAAATTGACACACTTATGATAACAGCATGAAGTTACCAATGTATCATTCACACGTGCAGCACCGATGTTTAGCAGCATTAAGTTACTGATGTTCCATTTGCACGTGCAGAACCATCGTTTAGCAGCATTAAGTTACTGGCATATCGTCCACACGTGCGCCTAGCGCGTGCGAGCACATGCTTACTTGCATATATACGGTGACAGGAATAATGGATAAAAGGTGATATTTGTAGTTGGAATCATTAAGAACTGATGGTGGCGCGGTTGGCTAACAGCCTCTGTGCTCACTCAGCCCACCCGGGTTCGAGGCATGTACTCCCCGTGGTGCTCAGTTGTCTCTTTTAATAAATATAAAAAGGCCACGGATGCTAGTGCTTGTTGGTCGAGTTTTTTATCGAACTGGAATAAATTTTTTCTGTGTTCAAACGGGCATGATAGTTAGAGAGAATAAAGTAGGCTGCATAAATGGCATCTTCGTAGACTACTGCAATAACTTGGGGCATAAATCATCACTTGCAGGCATTAGTCATATATCATGTGGTGGCATTAAATCGTTACTTATAGCGGTTGTTCGTAATCTGAATGTTTGAGATGATGTTTGGTAAGTTTATGGACATCCACACAACAATAATTGTAGTAATACAGTTCAAGTAAGGTGCTCCTTTTTCTTACCAAGATATGCCGTTACGAAAGCAGAACATTTTATCTATTCATTCTATCTAATCTCCTACATGCTTTTTCTTGTAGGTTCAATTTGGTGATCACAAATTTTGCATAGTCCTGAGGCTTTGTTGTCATTAAAGGGTACATCCAAAAATAAGTCAGCAGCAAGCGAGCACCTTAAAGCTGTCTGCTATTATGGCTTCCATGGTGAGATAACTTTTTTCAGATTTGAGTGTTCAAGAGAACATATATGAGAAAGAGTTATATGCTGTCTTCCATGATTCTAATGGTCTATTCATGTCACTGAAGGCGACCAACGAGAACCTCCCACCAACCGTCATCAGGCAATTGGCTAAAGAACTGAAGAATCTTGACGACTCACCTCCAGAAGGGATCAAAGTTATTGTTAATGACGATGACTTCGCCACTATTTTTGCTGATATTGAGGGCCCTGGTAAGATTCTGTCAGGATATAATACATTGCTTTACACCTCCCGTCTTGTGTGCTTTGCAGTAATAAGTTATGTGCTAATGCTCTGCTACTTGCATGATGGTGCCTTTATCTATTCTTGTCTTTCCTTCACATTTTTTATTCATCACTAGTCAAGTATCTGATGGAGCTTGCTGGGTTTCTGGCTTTGTACATTAAAAAGAACATCAAGTCCTAACGCAGCGTTTCTTTCCTATTACACTACTTTCTGATATTGTATTCTTATTAAACCTGAACCTGGGCACTTTCTGATGTTGTATTCTTATTAAACCTGAACCTGGGCATGTACAGCTGGAACTCCATATGAGAATGGAATATTCCGGATGAAGCTAATATTATCTCGTGACTTCCCTCAGTCACCTCCAAAAGGTAGACATCTTGTCAGACTTCCATTGTCATCCATACATTAGTTTAGTTCCTGAAGTAGAGCATTAGTTGAAAGTCTGTTGGCCTTGTTTCTGCAGGATTTTTCACGACTAAAATTTTTCATCCAAACATTGCAACTAGCGGTGAGATATGTGTTAACACATTGAAGAAGGATTGGAATCCTAGCCTTGGATTAAGGCATGTTCTGCTGGTAAGCTTCAAGTCCAACACACAACAGCCCATGTTTTTGGAGTAGTGCATGATTTGTTTTGTAAGCATTTTCTAGTATTTGGTTATGGAAGGAGTTTGAACTGCCTGCGTAGGATGTGGTGGACTTACTACAAATTGCTTGCTGACAGGTAGTGAGATGCCTCCTGATTGAGCCATTTCCTGAATCTGCCCTCAATGAGCAAGCTGGGAAGTTGCTGCTTGAGAACTACGAGGAGTATGCACGGCATGCAAGGTCAGTAATCTTCAACTTCATTTTGTCAACTTATTGGTCAAAATTGCACTAGGATTGTGTATTCAAACAATGCGAACACCTAGAATGCCACTGCTACCATTTGTGGCAAGTTAGACCAGACCTCTCACCGAAACATCTGGTGCGGCTCTAGCTAGTTACTGATCTTGCCATTGTGCTCCATATGCAGGCTATATACCAGTATCCATGCTCTCAGACCCAAGAATAAGTCCAAGAGTGGAGCTATCTCTGAGTCAACGGCAGCTCTGAATAAGGGCCAGCCTCATACTGTTCTTGCGCCAATATCTACCTCTACCGGCACAAAAGCATTTGGCCCGAATTCGCAGGATCGGAATGCTGCCCCTTCTGCTGTCTCAGGTGGAGCATCGGCAGCGCCCAGGAAGGACGGGCCACTGGCCGTGAAAGTCCCCGTCGATAAGAAGAAGATGGATGCGAGGAAGAAGAGTTTGAAGAGATTATAAGCAAACGAAACTGTCAATGCTCCTCATATTTTTTCTGTACTTAGTTGTCCGCCGGTGCCAGAGTCCCAGAAATAACGAGAAGAAACTGGATGTTTGCGAGGGAAGGATTGCCTCTCTTCTGTTCAGGCCCAACTGTGGAGGGAGAATAATAATGCCGCTGCTGGGCCTCTCCTGGTCCTGTATACTTTACTAGTGCTGCAGTTCCTGCGTCTGTTCTGTGATTTAAATGATTGGATGTAAACTTGAATGGTGGACAACATTTTCTTCCCAATAGGCGGTAGAGATTTTTCTATCTGAAAAGAAACAGTAATTTCGCGCAAAGTCATCAAACTTGGTGATTTAGCTCTGGCTATATATATATACTCATCAAACTCAAGTGATTTGAACCTGAATTTGTTTGCTATCTGGCGTGATGTTGAACATGTTTCGTTAACGAGTCGTATTATGAGCATACATTACTGCTTGATTAAATTTCAGGAGATGGTGAAACACTGGAACGTTGGCGGCGATGGCTGCTAAGCTAAAAGTGGAATTATGTAGGCGGCATTTGCAATCTGATAAAGTTAAAAATTTATGGGATGATGATGGAGTATATTGCTGGGTTTGCATTGCTCATGGTCGCATGGAGGACTAGCAAACTGAGATCGTCCTGCAGTTCACACCAACTAGACGGTCTTGTTGGTGAAGACTCGAAAGTAGAGGTTGTTGAAAAAGATCATCTTTCAACTTAGCCTTCTCTAGAAACACATTAAAATTCAAGGAAACGGTAATACGGATCATTGATCTACAACATAGATATGCAAAAACTATTAAGACTATGTTCATGATAAATTAAGTTCAATTAATCAAATTACTTAAGAACTCCCATTTAGATAGACATTCCTCAAGTCATCTAAATGATAAGTGATCCAAATCAACTAAACCATGTCCGATCATCACGTGAGGTGGAGTAGTTTTCAATGATGAACATCTCTATGTTGATCATATCTACTATATGATTCATGTTTGACCTTTCGGTCTCCAGTGCTCCGAGGCCGTGTCTGTACATGCCAGACTGGTCAAGTTTAACCTGAGTATTCTGCATGTGCAAAACTGTCTTGCACCCGCTGTATGTGAACATAGAGCCTATCACACCCGATCATCACGTGGTGTCTCAGCACGACGAACTGTCACAACGGTGCATACTCAGGGAGACCACGTATACCTTGAAATTTTGTTAAGGGACCATCTTATAATGCTACCGCCGTACTAAGAAAAATAAGATGCATAAAAGATGAACATCACATGTAATCAAAATATGTGACATGATACTCTCGTGTTCTCGATTTGGCACGATCTTGATGTACCGCGAGCTTTGCTACTTGTAAGTGCATCTAGTGCCACCCCCTAGTTGGTTTTGGAGTTTTGACGACAAACTTGGTTGAGGGACTAATGTGTTTGTGAGATTTTGCAGAATAACACAGGTAGTAGTCCCATATTGATTCAGTTTACCTACCAGAGATGACCCCTAAAAATATGGTGAAGACATTGAAGATAATGGTGGTCTGTGAAGACATTCACATTGAAGACTGTGACATTAGAAGACATCGCATGAAGACCATGGAGTGCGAAGACATAGTTGTTTCGTAATTTCCTTTTCTTCTTTGTTGAGTCATATGAACCACCGTACTGTTAAGTGGGGTCCAAGTGAACAAAGTCAGAGCGACTGATGTGATGCTCAACCAAATCCTATATCTTCGAGCGAAGACAATGAGAGCAAATCTTATCCAGAGCTGGATGAGTCAGCTTTACTTGTAGCCCAAGTCAAGCTGCCGCGTGTGTTCGAAATCTGACCGTTGGACACGTGTCAGTTCCTTAGTGACCCAGGGTCATTTTTGACAAATCAGGTCGGGTTGCCTTCTGGCTATAAATAGCCCACCCCCTACACCATAAATTGGTGGCTGCTCAGAGTTAGTACACGGCTTTTGTCGTTTGAGAGCAACCCACCTCCGAACCCTTTGAGAGAGAATCCTTGCGAGGACAAAGCCCAAAACACCCAGAGCCAAAGAGTGTTAGGCATCACTGAAGTCTTTCTGTCCGCGTGATCTGAAGACTTATTACACTTGAGGACTGTGAATCCTCCAGCCGGTTAGGCGTTGCGTTCTGAGCATCCAAGAGTCATTGTGGATTGCCGGTGAACGAAGTCTGTGAAGGTTTGAAAGTCTCCCTTGAAGACTTACCAGAGTGATTGGGCGAGGACTAAGTGTTCTTAGTTCAAGGGGAATAAGGTGAAGACGCGGTCTTCTGAGTTGAATCTCAGCCTCCCTAACCAGACGTACAGTTGTCACAGCAACTGGAGCTGGTCGAACAAATCCCTTGTCCTCTCCGAGCAACTGGTTCTATCCTACCTCTCTTGCCTTACTTACAGTTTGTCTTCGTGAAGTCTTTGCTACTTGCCTTATCTATTTGACTTCACTGTGTGAAGACTGTTGTCTGTTTGGCTTCATACTATCTTCCATCCCGATCCAATCTACCTAGCTGCTTATAGTCATCGCGCTTTCACTTCGTTGCTTACATGACTATGGTATGTCTAGTGTAGTCTACCTTCCGTTGCATATCAATAGGTTCATTTCTATTGTTTGTCTTCGAAACATCCATGTTTTGAAGACTTTCATAAAAATCACCTATTCACCCCCCCTCTAGTCGAATACTAGCACTTTCAATTGATATCAGAGCTAGGTGCTTCCTTGTTCTGTGTGATTCGGTTTAACCACCTGGAGTTTAGCTATGTCGACTGCAGGGATAATCAAAGTCTCCGCTACGTACCCTGTCTTCAATGGTTGAGATTATCCCAAATGGAAAGTAATGATGAAGAAGCGCCTTCTCGCCATGAACAGTGAACTGTGGACTGTCACGGAAATTGGTCTCATAGTTTTATGCAAGATGGCGAATGCTGACGACATTCGAAATTACACTCGTCTGGATATCACGGCTAAGGATATTATATGCTCATGTCTATCCATTGACGAGTTCAGGTGCGTCAAGCATCTTTGTAATGTGAAGCTTATCTGGGACCGGATTTCTGATGTCTATGAAGGTCATCGAACTCGTCAAGACCCATGGTTCTGCGAGTTCAAAGAATCTCTTAAAATGATGACTTTTGAACCCGAGCCATCGGATCAAAACTACTGCTTCATGGCACGTGGTGCCAAGGTAAACTCACGCGATGCTTACTTTCAGACATCAAGTGAAGATGACTCTGAATGTGAATCTAAACCTAGCTACAAAACCCTTGCTAAAATTGCAACTGAACAACAAAATACCATGGAACATATTCAAAAATTGTTAGACAAAAGGATGACCTGTTGGACGCAGAAATGACCCGATCTTAGTCCTTAATTGAAGACATAAAAAATCTTCATGTTAAGTATGATGAACTTGAAAGTCGTCATGAATCGCTCTCAACCTCTCATGAAAAGCTTTCCTATGATTATCTTTAAAAGAAGCAGGAACTTGAGAAATTGAGATCGGCTCATGAAGATTTTCAAAAGGAAAATGAGTCACTCCGCGCTCAACAGATCAGTTCCGCTCAGGAAGGATTTGAACCACCATGTCTAAAATGTATTGAGCGTGATAATGCTATCTTTGTTGCTGAATGTTCAACTGCTACTACTGTTGTAATATCTTCAACTACTGATGTGGTAACTAACCCCTCATCTAAGGATACCACTACTATTGTTGATGAGAATGTCAGGTTGAAGTCATTACTTGAGACAGGAATGTACAAAAGTCTCAAAGGGCATCATACACTATGTGATGTCCTTAAAAGCGGATTCTGAACCGAAACCCTAGGAAAGAGGGTGTTGGGTTCGAGAGGAAAATGAATGTTGATGGTTCTTATTGGATGCCTGAGCAGTACCCCAAAACCACATGGGTTGCTGCTAAGGGACCTTCAGTAGATCCATCTACCTTATCTGGCTTCACTAGTGCTAACCCAATTATCATTGATGAATCCTTTGATGCAAACTATAAACTGTTCAGGAATCAGAATGGTGAAGTGTTTGCCAGGTATATTGGTACTAACTGCAGGTATGGACCACCTCTGAATAAGATCTGGGTGCCCAAAAGGTGTCTTGAGAGTCTCCCTGTGAATGTCGTTATGACACCACCTGTGAATAAGACAAACCCCAGACCAAAAGCTTCATATGGTCCAAAGGCTTCATACAAACAGAGGACTCACCTGAGTCACCCTAATGCCAATGTTTTACAGGGAAATCATACTCAGACCTTTGAATATGAGCGTGTTTCATCAAACCGCTATGTTCATAAATCTAAGAACTTTTCTGCTTATTCCTATGAGTATTATTCTCCTCTTGCAAGGCTATTTGCTAGGGCTTCAAAGCTGAAGTTCTCAGATGCTGCACTTAGACTCATTGCTTCTAAGCCACCCTTGAAAATGTGGGTGGTTAAGAAAACTTAACTCTCTCTTGCAGGGAAAGGGTCTCCAGCCGAAAATCTAAGGCGTGTGATGCTTATGCTGGGGACCTTAAACATCTTGTGGGGCACAAGATAAAATGCCCAAATGGTCTTACTATGTGTTTCGTCCAGGGATTCCTTTACACTCATACTATCTATCCTAACCAAGAGCTGAACTTCTATGTTCCACTTGTTCGTCAAATGTTTATGCTTCACAACTCGCTTGGTGAAGGCTATCCCCCAAACTGTATTGTACGCTATGACACCTCATGCTTCAGAATGGATTATGGATAGTGGCTGCACCAACCACATGACTGGTGATCGAAGTCTTCTGATGGATTCAACTCTTCGACCGTCTGATAAGAGTCATATCACATTTGCTAACACTGGTAAAAGTAAGGTATTGGGTCTTGGTAGAGTTGCAATCTGAAAGGATCAGCACATGGATAAAGTGATGCTTGTTGAATCCCTTGGTTTCAACTTAATGTCTGTATCAATGCTATGTGATTTGAATATGATTGTGATATTTGGAAAATATCGTTGCCTTGTCCTTATGGAATCTGACAAATCTCTAGTCTTTGAAGGGTATCGAAAAGATGATCTGTATATGGTAGATTTCTCAGCAGGACCACAACTTGCCACATGTCTTCTAGCAAAAGCTTCAGAGTGTTGGATTTGGCATCACATGCATCAAGTTCAAGAAAGACCATCTGTGTGGTGCCTGTGAAGCTGGAAAAATGACTAGGGCCAAGCATCCCTCGAAGACAATCATGACGACATCTCAACCTTTTGAGCTGCTTCATATGGACTTATTCGACCCTACTCATTACTCTACTCTTACTACCACTGCTTGTCTCTATGGTTTCGTTATTGTTGATGATTACTCAAGATATACCTGGGTGCATATAATTCTCTATAAGAATGAAGTGCAGGATGTCTTCAGACGCTTCGCCAATCGTGCCATGATGAACTATGGTGTCAAGATCAAGCACATCAGAAGTGACAACGGCATAGAATTCAATAACACCGACCTCGACACTTACCTTGATACGTTTGGCATCACTCATGAGTTTTCTGCTCCCTACACACCTCAGCAGAATGGCATCGTGGAGCGCAAGAACAGAAACCTCATCGAGATGGCTCGGACGATGCTAGATGAGTACAAGACTCCAAGAAAGTTCTGGCCTGAAGCCATTGACACTGCATGCCACATCATCAACCGAGTTTATCTTCACAAGCTTCTGAAGAAAACATCATATGAGCTGCTAACTGGTAAGAAGCCAAACGTCAGTTACTTTAGAGTATTTGGTGCTAGGTGCTAGATCAAGGATCCACATCACACTTCAAAATTTGCACCGAAAGCACATGAAGGTTTTATGCTTGGTTACGGAAAGGACTCACACTCCTACAGGGTCTTCAACCTCTTTCACTATAAAGTGGTTGAAACTGTGGATGTGCGGTTCGATGAGACTAATGGCTCGCAAAGAGAGAACCTGCCAAATGTGCTAGATGAAGTTCCTCCTAATGAATCTATCAAGCTCATGGGTACCGGAGAGATCATATACCATCCAAACCTCAGGCTGATGATGAACTCATCATTGCACCAAGTCAACCTGACGACAATGCTCAGCCTGAAGTTAATGCTGAAGCTGAAGACAATGATCTGCAAGGGCAAAATCTTCGTCCAGTACATCCCCGTGTTGCAAATGAAGTACATATTGAGAAGATCATTGACATCATCAATGCACCTGGTCCACTCACTCGTTCAAGAGCAACACAACTAGCAAATTTCTGTGGGCACTTTACATTTGTCTCAATATCTGAATCCAAGAAAGTTGATGAAGCTTTCATGGAACCTGAATGGATTCAAACCATGCAAGAAGAGCTTCATCAGTTCGAGCTGAATAATGTCTGGGAACTAGTCAAGCGCCCTGATCCTTGCAAGCATAATATCATTGGCACCAAATGGATCTATCGCAACAAACAAGATGAACATGGTCAAGTTGTCAGAAACAAGGCTCGTCTGGTTGCTCAAGGCTACACTCAAGTTGAAGGGATTGACTTCAATGAAACATTTTCTCCGGTGGCAAGACTTGAAGCCATTCGCATACTGCTTGCATACGCCAACCATCACAATATTCTTCTATATCAAATGGATGTGAAGAGTGTCTTTCTCAATGGCAAGATTGAAGAAGAAGTGTATGTTGCACAACCATCTGACTTTGAAGATCCAAAACATCCTGATATGATGTACAGGCTCAACAAGGCATTATATGGTCTCAAACAAGCTCCTCGCGCTTGGTATGACACACTCAAAGGCTTCTTGAAGAGCAAAGGATTCAAACCTGGTTCACTAGATCCAACACTCTTCACGAAGTCATACAACGGTGAACTGTTTGTGTGCCAAATCTATGTGGATGACATTATCTTCGGCTGCACTAACAAGAGATACAACGATGAGTTTGGACACATGATGCAAGAACAATATCAGATGTCCATGATGGGTGAGCTGAAATTCTTCCTTGGTCTTCAAATCCGTCAGTAGAGAAACGACATCTTCATATCACAAGAGAAATACCTCAAAGAATGCCTGAAGAAGTTTGGAATGCAAGATTGCAAAGGATACACAATGCCAATGCCAACCAAAAGTCATCTGGGTCCTGACGACAATGGTAAAGAGTTCGATCAAAAGGTATACCGCTTCATGATTGGTTCCTTACTTTACTTATGTGCATCTAGGCCAGATATAATGCTTAGTGTTTGCATGTGTGCCCGATTCCAAGCGGTACCAAAGGAGTCGCATCACCTTGCGGTGAAGCGAATTCTTCGATATTTGTCTTACACCCCAACGATAGGATTATGGTATCCAAAGGGCTCTTGATCTGATTGGGTATTCTGATGCTGATTATGCTGGTGACAAGGTTGATCGCAAGTCCACCTCAGGAACATGTCACTTTCTTGATCGATCACTTGTTTCTTGATCGGAGAAGGAAATCAAAAAGGCCATTTTTAATATCCACAAAGAGAAGGCTCCTGGTCCTGATGGTTACACTTCCTCTTCTTTCGCAGGTGTTGGGATACTATCAAATATGACTTGATTGCTCCTATGTGAGACTTTCAACGGCTGAACACTCAAAACTTATTTTTGCTTGTCGTCCCAACAGAAACTAGGTTACCCAGGGCCGGCGGCACCTGGGACTTGGCAATGGCTCCTGACAAAGCGCACAGGAAGCCGTGCTCTACCTCGGACGCTGGCGGCCCATCCTCGTTCTATAATGCGGCTGCACGACCTCCTCCAGCAACACTGCTGCATCTCCAATCCTTCGTTGGTCGTCCCATTAACTCCACTATCGATGGATTCAGACAGGTGCGCCTCTCACACATTTAGACTTTCCGCATTTGACAAGAGCTTAGAAAAGATACTTCGTAAATGGAAAACTGGAAAACAGAGATGACATTTGATTAATGATCTTGATGTTAAGAATTGAAAGATTTTATATATACAATCAATATGCACATAGGGCATAATTTCTCTCTTAGGACTTTTTGATACTAGTGGTTTTTCACCTACAAAGAGGTGTGGGGACTGGAGGGAACTTGGTTGAAGAAATACATTCCCTAGGACGACTTAGAACACAAAGCTTAACTAATCCCAAAAAGCTTGTCCATTATGACCTGCCACTTGAATGGTGCAGAACATTTTATCCCCGACAGGTGGTAGAGATTTTTTATATCTGAAACAGTAATTTCCGAGTCACTTCAATGTTTTTTTTTCGCGATACGCAAGAGCTTGCATATCACCAAGTCAGGAAAGAGAGAGGGACCAAAATAAAGGGGTTACAGCGGAAGGGAGAGATAGAGGCGTCATGGGGACTATTCAGGAAAGATGTCGGCCAAGCTAATGTTTCCAACGATGGCCCAAAGGCGGGCTTCGCGGATGATGAGGTTTAGTAGGTGCTGAAGAGAGGGAGCCTCATCGTCCAACATGATTTTGTTTCGGTGCTTCCGGAGAAGCCATGCACCAAGAATTAGCAAGGAGGAGAGGCCTTTGCGAGACGGGGTAGACACAACGGCGGACGAGGTCAGACACCAATACTGGAACTGGTTGTCGAGAAGGAGCAGCCGACGAGGAGGTGGTGCATGATCTTCAGCTTCTGGCCATTGCAATGTAGTATGCAAAGTGATCAAACTTGGTGACCAAGCTATGTGGGGAACTTAGTCAGGTTACAACCAGCCCCATGTCGCTCCACTGGGTGGCTCGGATGGCAAACCTAGCAGCCGACATCGTGATTCGTCCTCTTCCCGATCATCCCTTGCGGTCGTCAGATGACGACGTCAGGCAAAGTCTGCACGGTCACGCTGGCGGCGGGGCCTCCTCTCCTCAATGGTTGTAGTGGGCCGCACGACTACTGCGAGCAGGTGTCCCAATCTGGCGAGGCCTGGTGGTGCGCTCATGGAGGCATCAACAACGTGAGCGGCGTTACGGGAGGGAGGATCTCGGTAGCAGACTATGGTGAGGCTGGCCGGCGCTCGTGGGTTGTGTCATGCTAGTTAGCGGGAGCCCAAGTCCCCTGGATCTGGACGGTCTCCTGTGGCTCTGACGTGCAATCTTTCTGCTTGGGGTGTTTCGACCCTCGCGACGTGCGTGGATTGGATCTGGGCCTACATGGTATTGTCCGATTTGCTGCTGGGGTAAACGACCGTGGAGGTGTGCCGTGTGCGTGCGGTGGTTGGTAGCTCCAGCAGGAGGCCATGGTGCATGACGACGGCGGATATGGCCGTTGGCGCCTTTGCAACATGTTGCAGCGGTTAGACTGCATGTATTCTCTGTAGATGTAGATGCTTGTCGGATTTCGGGTTCCGGCAGACCCTTTAGGTTCGAACTATGGGGTGCACGCGGAGATCGCACCTCCTACCTACCTATGTCTCGTCGCCTCGCAAGGATCTAAACTACACGAAGAACAACACAAGGGACACGAGTTTTATACTAGTTCGGGCCATCATTGTGGTGTAATATCCTACTCTAGTTTATGGCATGGTGGATTGCCTCAGGGGGCTGATGATGAACAATACAAGGAAGAACTACCTCGCGAGGGGAGGAGTTCTTGTGGTGGTGGTGGTGTTGCCTAAGGTTCTAATTCTCCTCTTGTTCGTCTCTAGATGCCTCTACCCAGATGGTGGCTTGTCCTATTTATAGGCGGAGGCCCTGGGCCTCTTCTCAAATATTAAGCGGGAAGGGCGCCAACAATTGGCCATTTTGAAGGGGAACATCTAGTACACTTATCCTGACTAAAGTCGGTCCTCGCCTGCCAAAGACTCTGGCGGTGACGCCGGCTTGGGCTCCACGATGACCTCCATCCTGCCGTTCTGCTAGTCTTGGTCTTGTTGCACCGAAATGGTCGCATTTGCTTGATACTCTTGCCTGCGCTTGCTCCCTTTGCACCAAAGAAAAAACAAGGACTCTGCGCAGGCCGGCGCCCGCCTGGCGCCCGCCCGGCTTTGGTCGTCATGGCTTGCGTCATGGGCACCTCGTGAGGTACCCCGCCTTGATCTCTCCGCCTCCTCACGAGCCAGCCTGATGAGGCCGTGCCTAAGTAAGCTTCCTGTCGTCCGCCCCGCGAGGCTTGGCCCCTCGCGAGGGTCTTGAGCTTGTGTTGATGAAGACGGGCCATACTGGGCCACCCCTTGAGCCACACCGCAGGCCGCATGCAGGCAAGTCTGGGTACCCCCGTTCCCAGAACGCCGACAGTAGCCCCCGGGCCCAAGGCGCGCATGGACTTGGCTTAGCAGAGAAGCGAAGGGGCAAGTGCGAAGCGCCGCGGGCCCCAACAGCCTGCGGCCTTGGGCACCGCGTGGCGGTTGATTGGACGCGGGCGTCCCTGTTCCCCCACGCCTCCTTATTTTGCGCCCGGCTAGGCGGACCCGCAGTTGTACACAGTCATCCCTCTTCTCGCCGCTTGCGCGTCCCCTGCTCTTCTTCCTCCAGAGCTCTAACCTCCGCTTCCAATCCAATCTCGAACCCTCCCCTTCCTGTCGTCATGGCGCCAATGAAGAAAGGGAAAGGGAAGAATCCGGTGCCCTCGCCCCGTTCGCTGCCGCCGACGGCTCCCGCCATCGACCAGTCGATCATACTCAATCTGGAAGCTTTGGACAAGGTTAGTTCCGCCCTTGCCACCACCTTCAACGAGTGTGGGAGGACGATGGTCTGGCCCGCGTCCCACTTCTGCATTGACAGAATAGCCACCGAGGTCCGGTACTTCGCCGACGCACTGTGGGCGGGGCTGGTTCCCCCTTTTTTCCGATTTCTTCAAGGCTGTGCTTTCCCATTACCAGATTCACATGATGCATTTGGGTCCTGAATCCATTACTCTCCTTGTCGTCTTCCCTTTTGTTTGCGAGGCGATGATGGGCATTCCTCCTTCGGTTGCCTTGCTGCGCCACTTCTTCTCTTTGCGTCTCAGCGATCCCTCCCAATGTTCAGGGTGCGTGAGCTTCCTTGCCGCACCATGGGCGGCAACCTCGGGGATTGATTTTAGCCTTCCTCCGTCTGCGACTGGGTTCCGAGAGCGGTGGCTGTATGTGGATGTCGGAGTACCCAGCCCCCTGCTCTCGGAGCCAGCCTTGCCCGCTGTCCCCAACTTGGGATGGGGCCATGAGATGCTCACGAGCCCCCAGCTCGCCTTCGTCTGGCGTCGCTTCGCGAACTTGAGAGCGCTTGGTGTGACGGCACCGAAGGTGGTGAAGGAGTTCCTCCAGTGCCGCATTGCCCCTCTCCAGTGTCACTCCCGCCGGATGTGGCCCTTCGGGGGGCGTGAAGACCGCATGAGGCTCCAGAAGGAAGATCTGGCGCCTGAAGTGATGAGGAAGGTTCTCGTGATTCTGACCGGGGATCCTTCCCCTGGCAGCGTCCGGCAAGGGGGTGCCTTGTTGTATCTTTGCACAGGCAGGGATGATTTCGTGAGGCAGATGCCCAGCTTCGATGAATGGGGGCTGTGCCCAGCAGGCCTCATGGGACCTCGTGAGAACCCAGTTGCGGCGGTTGCCCTCCCGGTTGCCCGCGGCGGTCCTTCCTCGAGTGGTGGAGCTGGGAGGCAAGGGCCGCCGGGGGCTGAGGGGGCTGCCGTCGGGATAACTGCGCCGCGCGGAACTCCCGAGGTGGCGGCTCCTGAGGCTGGCCCAGCAGCGTCCGAAGGCGTTGAGCCACGCCCCGCGGCTTCCGTGGTTGAGGCTCCTGAGGCCCCGGCCACCCTCAATGGGGCGGCGTCTGGCGCCGTGCACCATGGCAATGTCCTCGACGCCGACCACCTTGGCACTTCTTCCTTGCTCCAGACTGATCCTTGCGCCGAGCTCCTAGGCCGCTTTCGACGGGACCCACATTTTGCCGACGTGGCGTACCGATTCGCGATAGATGACCTTAGACTAGGTATTTTTTCTAAAAAAACTCCTTCCCCCTAGCAATATCTAACTCCCCCTGCCCAGGGTCGGGATCGGTCGTCGTTCCCCGCACACCATCGGCCTCGTGTATTCTAACGTCATCACCGGCGGATCGCCGGCGGTGTACCCGTGCGCCCAACAGTACCGCCGCCGCGGCCTGGCCAAAGGTGCTCGCCGCCACCTTCCTATCGGGCGGTCTCGTGGCCGTCTTCCCTGTGGCCGTCGAGTGCATGTCGAGATGGACAACCTCCGCTACGCGGCCGCCGGCGACGTAGATCCGCCCTCGCGCGGCTGCCGCGACTCCCTTCCACGGCATCCCGCGGCAGCGGACCTTGAGCACCTGGTTCCCGCTGCGGCTCCCGCCTCTTTCCTTTGCAACTGCGTGGGGTGAAGCCGTCGTCGCCAGGCCGACGAGCTACATTGACCCAGCCGGTGCGCCCGAACAGCAGCAAGATGATTCGCGCGCTGCCGTACGTGGCCGCCACCATGAGCCTCGTTCGCGGCTCGTACGCCTTGCTCCGGCCATACCACACTACCACAGCCCAACGTCATCAGGCGCTCCCGTCTTGGTGGATGTCGAGCGCGCCAACAGCAGCTTCACCGTGCCTCCCTGCGCCTTCCGGGGCACGAGCAACAGCAGTCCACCGCGCCTCCCTGCGCCGGCCGGGGCACGAGCAGCAGCAGCTCACCGCGCCTCCTTGTGCCGGCCGGGGCACGAGCATCAGCAGCTCACCACGCCTCCTTGTGCCGGCCGGGGCACGAGCAGCAGCATGTCACCACGCCTCCCCTGCAGATGGGGTTGATTGCTTTTTCTATTTTTGATTGAAGGGTCTCTAAGCAAAAAGTCAGGGACTCTTCTGTAAATTTAGAACTAACGTTGTCTCACGCGAACAGTTCTGCCACATCAGCAAAAGCGGGACCCACCTGTCATAATTGTGATTGAAATGGACTAAGTCGCCAACTAGTGTTTTTTGCAAAAATTTAGGCTCAGAATTAGTGGTTTTTGGTACAATACTGTAGAATTGTGGTTTCTGCAAACTTAGCCTTCAATGTCGATGTTTTCTGCAATTCACTCCCCTCAGGGAGATGGGATGTGGTGCAAATGGACATAATGGATATATGGTTTACTGGCTACTTCTTCCACACGAGTAATGGTCAATGGTGTGCCTGGGGAATCAATTTTCAAGTGATTTGGCCTTCACCGAGGGAATGCCCTATGATGTTCATATTGATCATGGAACTAATACAGCGTATGTTCAAGTAGATGGCCAGTGAAGCGCTCTTCTCCCCCTAGCAGCACGAGAATTAAGTCAGAGGCTCTGAATCTTTACGAATGATGTCATGATTTTCTTGAAGCTGAAGGAGGTGGAGTTGCGTGCCTGCTCTAAAATCCCGGAGATGTATGGAATGACGGCATCTGGCTTGAGGGTTAACTTAAACATAAGTGTAGCCATGCCAATTAGATGCTCAGATGAGGTGGCTACTAGATTTTGCAACCCGCTTGGGTGTTTCTTGGGTTCTTTTCCGTGCAAGTACCTAGTTGCATGGTCTTGTTGAGCATTTAGGTGGTTGTCCACCGTCATGGAGGGTGTGAACGCTTCCAAAGAGTAGACGGCTTCTACTGATACAGCCTTTACCCTTCTCAATACTGATTCACGCCATGTTGGCACTGAACATACCCCCAAAGACAATTGCAGCAATGAAAACAAATCCTTAGAGATTTCCTGTGGTGTAGGAAGGAGGCGGCTAATGGAGGTATCTATGTTGTGGCATGAGAAACGGTGTGCACACCGAGATGGGCAGGGTGGCCTGGGCATCCCAAACATAAGTGGGTAAATATGGCCATGCATGCGCGCTGGCCGTATCTGCATAGATCGGATGATGATTGACCGTGGAAGAAATTTATCATCACGTTGTCGAAATAATCTTTGGGGTTTTTACAACGGCATCAAGGGCAAACATTGCCGATGGGGTACCACGTTGTTCTGGGAGGATCGATAGATTAGTCGGCTACTAGTTGTGGAAATCGCGCCTAATCTATATGTGAGAATTGCTCGGCATATAAGATTGTCGAGGATAGTTCATGACGTCGTAACTAATGGCTCATGGGCTACTGACACTGGGCCGAACCTCGGGCTCGGAGCGCCGCAGAAATACACAGAAATCTGGCCAAGGGTAGCGAGGTGCAACTTGTGGACGGATTCAACAACACAATTCGTTGGCCTTGGGAAAGTGATGGAGGCTTCTCGTTATGATCTGCGTACGCCGTGAAGTTTGTCGGTTGGGAGGTGATGCCAACGGCAGAATTCAAGTGGAAGTCTAGGGCACCATTACAGTGTCGCTTCTTTGCGTGACTGGCAATCAAGAACGGGTTTTGGACTTTGGATAGACTGGCCAGGACCAGTCGGGGTCTACTGCACCAGGACTCATTTCCGTTCTGTGCTCAGCAGGAGGAATCGATCTTCTTTTTTTTTTGCGAGTGAAAAATTTGTATTACTCAAACATCAAGGTTACAATCAGCAAGAGCCATCTCAACCGCAATAGAGGGACCCGATCCTAACCAAGTCATGGTTCTACCCTCAGAGCGAGCAAAATTTGCTAAGCTATCACTAACTCTGTTTTGTAGACGGCACACATGAGTAATACAAACCTCACGAAGGGAACTAAGATATCTAATCTCTTTAACTAAAGAAGCATAAATGGATCTATCTTGTTCTCTGCCTTGGATCATTTTCACTGCCACAAGTGAATCCATCTCCACAATAATCGGAAGATCACTTCTCTGAATCGCCAGTGATAAACCTTCCATACAAGCGCTCAGCTCCGCCTCCAATGCTTCACGACAAGAGAAAATTTTCCTGCACGCTGAGAAAATGATTGTTCCCTGAGAATCTCGCAGTATCATGCCCGCTCCTGCACCATCCGGAGCAAAGGACCCATCAGAATTCAATTTGACCCAGCCCACAGGTGGTGGCGTCCATGAGATTATGGGCATTCCATCCTGGACTGGAGGTTTTTACTTTTTAGCAAGCTGCGGTCAAAGGAGACAACGGTCTTTCCTTTAACTGGATGGGTATTGGAGTTTATCTTGATGGCAATCAGGGACTCGAGGTAACTGATGAGAAAATTCCTGGAAACATCAAGAGGAGGCGGGCTCTTGTGATGCACTATCTCATTACGTATATACCAACAGCGCCATAGTGTCATTAGTAGCATGCTTCTCTCAATATCCATGAGAGGTTCCAACACTTTGAACAGCCATTCCTTTGCAATATTGGAAACCGTATCAACATCTGGCAAACTCCAAACCTCTGCCATATACTTCCAAAGCTCGCGTGCTCTAGGGCACCGGCATAGTGGATGGAAATTATCCTCCGGTTCCAAACCGCAGACTGGGCAAACATTTGTTGTCTCAAGTGTTCTCTTATGTTTATTTGTCCATGTGGGTAAAGAATCTGTGACAACTCGCCAAGCAAAGTTACGGACAGTAGGTGGTACGTCAACAGACCATATAAGTTTCCAAACCGGTCTACGGCCATCCGGTATCGAACTTGAAGCAGTAGCATTGTCCCTGAAAGCTTCCTCGAAAGCAAAATCGTAAGCACTTTTAACTGAAAAAATACCAAGTCTCCCAGGCCCCCACGCCAAAGTGTCCTCCTCCAATCTCGGTGAAGCTCTGATTTTCAAAATTTCATCCACATCACACGGCAGAAACCAGCTTTTCAACAAGTCTACATTCCATGAACCATTCATGTTAAGCAGTTCAGAGACATAACGAATGCGACAACGTCCTTGTGAAGTCACTGGTTTGAAGGAGTAAGGTCTCGGTATCCAGTTATCCCTCCACACTCTAATGCTTGCCCCATTGCCAACCCTCCACACAAGCCCTTTCTTTAAGAGTTCTAGTCCATGCATTATCGCTTGCCAAGACGACGAAGCATTACTTGGAAAGACAGTATCCTCCAGTTTGCCTTCCGGGTAATACTTGGATTTCAATAACCGTGCACCCAAGCTGTTCGGACGATCAATGAGTCGCCACGCTTGACGGGCCAAGAGGGCTTGGTTAAAGATTCTGAAATCTCGGAAACCCAAGCCTCCTTTGCATTTAGGTTGTAACAGGAAGTCCCATGCCTTCCAGTGCACTTTCCTCCGGCCTCTTTTAGAACCCCAATAAAAGTTTCTAACCATCCTTGTCAAGTCATCACAAACTTAATATGGGAGCTTAAAAACACTCATTGTGTATGTAGGTAGTGCTTGTGCAACGGATTTTATTAGTACCTCTCGGCCGGGCTGCGCAAGACATCCATCTCCCCACTGTACTAGTCTTTTTGTGAGACTACTTGCAAATTCTGAAACCGACCTTTAGACATGCGTCCATCCGGTGTGGGGAGACCAAGATATTTCTCCTCAAACACCTGCAAAGTTACATTTAAAACTGCTCTGACATCTTCTTGATCTGCACTAGGGCAAGCCTTACCAAACATGATTGAACACTTATTAAAATTCAGGCTTTGTCCCGTGGCATTTCCATAGAGGTCCAAAACCCCCTTCACCCTAATGGCTTGATCATGTTTAGCCTCAAAGAATAGCAAGGTGTCATCCGCAAATAACAGGTGTGAGATCCCTGGTGCCCTTCGACAGATTTTGATTTGAGTGATATTTCCATTATCAACCTCATGTTTCATAATAGCAGATAAACCATCAGCAATTAAAAGGAAAAGAAATGATGAAAGCGGGTCACCTTGCCGTACCCCACGCGATGGTGCAAATGAATCCAAGAGGGTTCCGTTTAATTTGACAGAAAACCTCACCGATGTGACACATGTCATAATCCAGTCCACCCATCGAGAGGAGAAACCCAACTTTTGCATCACTTGCTTCAAGAAACCCCAATCAACCCTATCATATGCCTTCGACAAATCCAACTTATATGCACAGAAGCTCTTTGTGGGATCCTTTTCTTGCTTAATGTGATGAATGCATTCAAAGGCCACAAGAGCATTATCCGTTATCATTCTCCCGGGAATAAAGGCGCTCTGCTCCGGAGAGACAATACCATCAAGTATGGGCCTCAATCGATTAACCAAACATTTTGAGATAACTTTATAGATCACATTACATAAGCTTATAGGCCTGAAGTCAGTCAATCTTACAGGATTTGGAATTTTGGGTATAAGAATGATAGAAGTTGCATTAACATCATCTGGCATCACCCCCGTCACAAAAAATTCCTTAACTGACTTGATAACGCTGTCCCTCAACGTGCTCCAGTTTTGCTGAAAAAACCTTGCCGGAAAACCATCCGGACCTGGTGCTTTCAACGGGCCTATCTGAAATAGCGCATCAGCAATCTCCTTCTCGGAAAAGGCCCCACAAAGTTAGGAGTTTAGGACGTGTCTTCACGTGAACGGTATGAATGCTCATCTGCACAGGCATAGGGAGACATGATTGGACTCCAATAGCCGACAACTCGCTTTAGTCTTGGTGCCCTAGCTGGATAAGGGCGGGGTATAAGCCAAAGGACCTCAGGGAGATTTTCCTATTTGTCATGTGGGTGATTTGGAAGCTTAAAAATTCAATTAGCATACCTCAAATTCATACAAACTCCTGCAACTATGTAACGATGCGTTACTCACAGCGTCCGACTACTATATCACAACATGCCATCGAACTACCAAAATTTTGCATGTTTGGCTATGGTGGACAAGATCATCCATGACTGCCCTGGCCCCTCCCGGCGCAATTGCCATCCTACTAGCGAAAGTACCGGTCAAAGACACAATAGCGATCGAGCCGGATCGGCTTGTCGCCGGAGCTGTTCGACCCGTCGCTGCCCTCCTTCTCCTTGGGTGGCAGTCCGACCATGCCACAGACCGCCCGATTCTGCTCTCGGGCGAGGGCACACGAGTTCCCGCACTGCCGCTTCTTTACAAGCCGGCGCGGATGGCTTCCTCCTCTGCGGCCGCCCGCACCACCGCATCAGCCACCTCCGTTGCCATTATCTCCTGCCCACGGCGGGCACACCGGTCCCGGTGGGTCTCATATTCCGCCGAACCAGTGATGGGGGAGAGATTTGAAAGCTCCCGAGACCGTGATGATCCAACCCCGAAGGATCCAAGCGCCTGATGCACCGATGCTATGGAATCACGCCAGACAAATTTTGCCATCGGCCGGGCATTGTCTTCCCGGGAGCGGCGAAGTGCAATGCGGACGACCATTGCCTCCTCCAACCTACACGGGATGACAAACCAGTCAACACATCCAGACTGGTCGGAGTCAGATTCGTTGCCTGCCACGCCAGAGAAGGCCGGAGATCACCGGACGTGATCTTGGGTGGCGGAAGGGAGTGGAGGGGAGGGGAGTGGAGTGGATAGGGCTTGGTCCTGCGAGAGGACGAGGAGGAATATCCATGGGATCGGATGGGATAGGGCAGACGTGGCGGACGGGCCCGGGCGCCGTCTTATCCGTCCCATATTTGGGCTGGATATGAGGGGTGTCGGTCAGCTCGGGCGTTTGAGGCCCGTTTGAATCGCATTTTCGTGACCGGCCGTCCAGCCGAGCGTTTGAGGCGGGTTTGGGAAGCCCTACTCTAGATGCTCTAACACCTCACTAGATCATGAAGACGCGCATTGCCGCGCTCGCCCATATTGAGGAAGTATAGATATGCATTATGATGGTTGATACAATGCACTAATTATTCAAGAAACACAATATTAGCCCAGTTTATCTTAACAATCTAGGATAACACTCCCTTCTGTGAAATGCCAAGGTTGTTCATATATCATTTTAACATTGGAAAAGGTAAGACATCATATTTGCCTACTTTGAGGAGCCATCGCCTATGACCGTGTCATGCGTTCTTTTGTGTTATGACAATGGCATTCAACGCACATGATGAAGTAGACGTCAAGCTTGGCAAATAAAATATCCTCACAAACTGAATGGCGATTTCATCTGGTATTGAAACAGATTAAAACTAAATAATTTTCTACGTAAGCCAAAATTGAAATTATTCATCCTCAGAATTACCCAAACAGACCCGTGCTACAAGCGAAGTACTAATATTGACATGTTTCTATCTACAGACATACATGCTGTATCATAGGGTCCATCATTGAGTTGTGCAAAAGTAGAGAGAGGGCAAAAAAACTGAAAATATGATTGAGGAAAATAGCATGGATAACAAACTGCATGGTCAATAATATTCGCATTAGGATTGCACATTATAATTCCTAATGATTTATGGCTAGAAGGAATTAAACACGACCTGAAATTATCAACATTTGGGAATGAAACTTTATTTCCAGAAGATCGACAATAGCAGAATGCATGATCAACAAATGCCATTTTATCATCATTCATGCATCAAGCATATTCTACCCATGCGGCCATGCCTACTCATTTTAGACTAATTAAGTTCTTTAGGTAGAACAATTCTAAAATGTTGATAGCAGTAGCAAAGGAAAGAACATAGGCAATAAGAGTTATTCAGTCTTACATACCCAAGCCGTACCAAAGAAACTAATCTTCATAGGTTCAGCTATAATGCCAGAGACAGATTATATGATGTCCGAAACAAAGAGAATGAAAGGGAGCAGGCAAAACACAAGTGCCTGGCTGAAATAAAAACCAAACAAATCGCATGGAATGCAGCACTAAACTCACAGTAATAGAGAGAACAAAGATGAACAAAGGGCAATAATTTTTGAATAGTCGCACCTGTCCGCCCGCCATGATCGCATAGCTGGCTGAGGTTTACTGTATTTTAATTGGGTTTGAAGCACACCCCTTGAGAAATTCGTACAGAAAAACTCCAACGAACGAGCACTGCAACCCTGTAAGGAGGAATACAAAATCAGTTCCATAGATACGAAGACATGGAGGAGTGTGTGTCAAACCCAATTAGGGAGAATGGAAGATTGTAGTGACACAACGATAGCGGAAATCATTTGCCATCATTACACACCGTCGATAATTATCAGGATAACTATGCGCTAGGTCTCAGCTTCCATGTGAAGTTTCAGTTATGGAATTAGAAAGGGCGGGATCAGCCGATCATGATATGGCATTACGCCGGCGGTGTGTGCTGCCGCCGCAGCCGCCAAGGAGGAGATATGTATGTCACTCTTGCACTGACCAGGATTCTGGTGCAGCAGTCGCCTCCACCTCCTCCTCGCACCAGCGAGATGTCGCTGTGTCATCTTGCGTCGGCAAGACGTACGTAGCTGCTTGATGCTACCGCGTCACTCTTGAGCCGTTCACATGGCCTCCTCCTCCTACTGATCGCCCGCCTTCGCTGCAGCCAAAGCTCTCTCGCACATTGTCGCCGCATCCATGATTCATGGACAATCACCAATAAGAACAGCCGAGGTTAGCACTATGAACTTCCAGGACATAGGGAGGGGGAATCAAAACGTAGGGTTGCACTTACGATGGACTGTTACTGGAGGAATACCGTCGAGCTTGACCGGAGCTGCCACCGGTTTCAGCGCAGCAGATGGTGAAGAACCTGGGCCGATCGGGATGACAGGAAGTCGGGACGATCGACCCTCTCGGCGCTCGGTGTAAAAATCCGACGGTTCACGAGAAGGCTCCCAAGTCGATCCCCGGAGCAGCGGCCCGATAACGGGGTAGGGTGACGGCTAAAAAGGCCCACGAGGGCCGAACGATCTTCAGCGTTAAACAATAGATCAGATGGTCCAGAACGTCAAATCGCTGTGGAGGGTTGTTGGTGGCTGAGTTTTACTGTTTTACAATGATGGACTTGGGGTATTTATCCTCCCCTCGTACATAATATCTTATGGCATGCTGTGCGTTTTTGAGAAAAAAGAAATTTGATCCCTGTGTAAGGAGAAATCATGCAACTTGTCTACAGACTTGGATTAGTTCCCACCTTGGGCCGTTTAGAATTCTGGATCTTAATCACTCTATATCGTAATATTGCCTAGGACTATTATTAGATAGGCTCTCTTATTCTTCTTTTCTTAGCTATCATTTGGGTTTGTTGGACTCTGATAAATGTCACACGTCAGGTGCGAGCACATGGTAACTTCGAACGTTTTCAACAACAACTTTAGTTAGAGGAGGATGACAACTTTAGTTGGCTATTTAACTTTCGTGCTTCAGTTTACTTTTGACAGAAACTTGCCGTGTGCCACTGAAATTCGCCATCCCTACATGATTGAAATTGCCATCGAACAACGTCAGGCCGGAATGCAACGCACCTGACGTGTGCCACTTATCATTTGGTTTTGTTTTGTTTTTTCTCCATTTATACATATAGTCCTTTTATACCGATTAACGGAAAACACTGTAGAACAATTGGCGCTTGAAAAATAAAAATGCACTTCTCATCGAGGACTACCAAACTGAGATCATTTTACACTGTTGACTGGCATTTACATGTAAGTAGATTATCCGTCCATATCATGCATGTAGTTTTATTCTCTCTTTTTTTTTGCGAGACCATGTAGTTTAATTCAGCTACGTACTCTGACGTGAAGCCGGCTAAGTATTCCCTCCGTTCGAAATTACTTGTCGCAGAAATGAATGTATCTAGACGTAATTTAGTTCTAGATACATCCATTTCCGAGACAAGCAATTCCGAACGGAGGGAGTAGCAACTAACGGCTTGTATGCATACCCAGTTGAAGACCTTGAAGTTCAAAGCGAGCAGGTGACTTTGAAGCGCAAACAGTCGACCGCGACCATCCTCCATGTTTCAGTTGAGATATGACCAGGTGACCGACACCGGGCCGGCACTAGGGTCGATCCCGAGGGCGTTCCACACGGCGATCGACGTGCCCATCTCGTGGTGGCCGCAGCCGCCCCGGATTTCGCACTCGTCCAAGACCATGGCCTCCACGGTGGGCCCGCCCGGGCTCCTGATGCGGATCATCTTGCCGCACCGGATGCCACCGCCGTACCACCCCGAGTTCAGCGATACCAGGAAGAGGCTGTTGCTGTGGTACTTGCCGTCGCAGCTCGCTTGTCCTTGCTGGAAGCCGTGCAAGGGCATCACCGCCGGAGTGCCACGGAGATGCCGGCCGGCGGTGCAGGAAGCCTGCAGGAAAACAAGGATGGAGAGAATTGCCACGACCTTAATGTTAGCATTCGCCATGGTAAAAGTTTATAAGCTAGCCTCCAGTTGGCGTTGCCCTGTGTGTGTAGTACGTGCTGTTGGTTTGAGGAGTTTGTAACTTTATACTAGTATATAGGCTGGTGCTGCAGCCCAGACAAGGCCAGCGACGTACTTACCCACGTACCGACCGGTCGAGGATCGGCTTGTACGGCGGCTGCAACCCTAGCCGCCGCCAGAGGCCGATCTTCCAACGCCGTTCTCCGGCGGCTCCTCTCCGCCGGCGACCTCGGTCGTCGGTGGTGAAGGGGGTCGCCGGATTCACGCGTGTGGATCGTTTTTACTCATCCGTAGTCTAGGTTTTTAGGTTGTTCATCGCCTTTGCTTCGGCGGCAACGATGACGACGCTGAATAAATATTCTTCGGATCCTTTCCTGAAGAGGCCATCGGTCCTATGGTTGGGGATGGATCTGGAAATCAGTCTGTTCAAGCAAGGATGGCGTGGCGACGGCGGTATCCTCGTGGTGGACCTGTGTCCTCGGGCTCCGTCGTTGCGACGACGTTTGCTCCAGCGTCGGCGTGGAGCTTTGAGGTAGTCCAGGAGCGGATGCAGATTGTGGTCTGCATCGACGACATCTGGAAGACGGAACATGTGCTGGGTTCGTGGTTCGTGGATGGCAGGTATGGTTTTCTCCTTCGACGTCTTAGTCGTGGTGGGGTGCCAGATCTGGAGTTCGATGGCGTGTCCGGGGTGTTGCCCCGGTCTGATTCGTTCAACGGCAATGGCTTCACTTTTGATGAGCCACCTTGAAGGTCCGCAAAGCTGCATATCAGCGATGGAGCCGCGTCGAGCTCGGGTGAGGAGGTGATCCGTCATTATTTTCTTCGGTGGCTGCTGTGGTGGTGCCGGAGGCAGTTGACGGGCGTTAGTGACAAGCTCAGAGATGTTCTGCTATCTTTTCAGTTTTTTCATGTCGGTTCTTACGTGACTTGTACTTTGTTCTTTATGATATGAATGAGACACATATTACCATGAAAAAAAAAGACGTACTTACCCACGTGCATGTGCATGCCGTCCTCGTGGGATTCACCGTTCATGGAGGAACAACTCATAGAAGACGTACTGCAGTAGGATTCTCGATCTCCTGCTTTAACAGGCACTTGCATCGTTGAGATCACCACGCATATATTTTTTCCTTCGATTTCATGGCGCTAAGGCAACAGGGTGTGCCAGATTTGACTTCGGTGCATCCCTAGAAAAGTTTGCACGGATCTTAAATTCGGACGTGGCTAGACGGTGCCTGCGCGCTCGATGGGGCATTCGGGCATACCTTTCATAAAAGCTAAGTACAGCCCAATCACGCGCAACACATACTAAAGCAGGAAAATCACCTCGTCCCCGTGTCTTCTAGCGCTCTCCTGCCCCGTCATTCCACTGGAATATCCCGCATGCATGCATTAATTGGGGTTTCGATTTTTTAAAAGGCATAACTTTTGATTCGAGCATCGAAATTTCAAACCGTTTTCACCGTTGGGTTTCCTGTGACGAATTATTTGAAACTAGATCTCATATGAGTTGGTTTTGAAGAACTTTTTTGAGCAACTTTGGGTGCAATGGAGACAACTTTAGTGATATAGAAAAGCAGCTCCTGGTTTTTGGCATAGTAGAAATGCCTATTAGGTTGGTTTGTGTAAAAACAAAAAAAATCAAGCGAAACATGAAGCATCTTTAGTGCTACATGCAAAGTAACTTCACTGCGCTATGTGTACCTATGAATTTTCACTACTAGGGAAAAGCCTATACACAGAATCTTACCAGCAGCGCGCTCCAAAATAACTCGCTGCTGCTAACTAGCAGTAGCGCGGACAGACAAAACTCGCTGCTGAGACAAATATAGCAGTAGCGCGTCACCCCAAAGACGCGCTGCTGTTATAATTCCTACGAGGCCGCCGCGAGGGTAGTTATAGCAGCAACGCGTTAAGGTGATGCGCGCTACTGCTACGTGGCATAGTAGCAGCGCATTTCTCTGATAAGCGCTACTGCTAAGTTTCCTATAAAAATTTAGTCCCACCTCGCTCTGTGAAGAGAGTTTCTACCACCTTAAATATGTTACTTCTCACACTTTGACAAGCACTTGATCTTCATTGAACTCTATGTGTAGAATTTGTGGCTGCAATATGAGTCTTCATCTGTTCCTAAACCGGTGAGGACTCATATTGTCAAATCAGATTGTACACAAAAAGATCATTGATGATTAATGTGTTTTTGATATATTGAACAAAGTCTATTTTTACATGCTGACACATAGCAGTAGCGCTTTACTGTGAAAGGCGCTGCTGCTAGGTAGCTTAGCAGTTGCGTCTTTTCCTGAAGAGCGCTACTGCTAAGCCATTCATCTTCCTCATCCCCTTCATTCGGATCCACTCACACACACATCCACTCAATCCTCTCCGATCCGTCTGCGCCGCGCGCCACCGTCGCCCCTCCTCCGTCTGCGCCGCGCGCCGTCACCTCCTCCTCCTTGCTGGACTCGGTACCGGCCTCCTCCTCCGTCCTCCCTCTCCACTCGCCGCTGGCCGGCCCCTCCTCGCTCCGCCTTCCTCCTCCGTCCTCCCTCAACTGGCCGCGCCGGTCGGCCCCTCCTCGCTCCGCCTTCCTCCTTCGTCCTCCCTCAACTGGCCGCGACGGCCGGCCCCTCCTCGCTCCGCCTTCCTCCTCCATCCTACTCTCTTCTCCCTCCTCGAGTCGCCCCTCCTTCTCCCTCCTGCTCATATGCAACATTTTGATTTAGTTGATATAATTTAGTTGACTTAGTAGGCTAGTTGATTTAGTTGACTTAGAACATTTTGATTTAGTTGATTTAGTAGGCTAATTCATTTAGTTAATTTAGTTGACTTAGAACATTTTGATTTAGTTGATTTAGTAGGCTAGTTGATTTAGTTGACTTAGAACATTTTGATTTAGTTGATTTAGTAGGCTAGTTGATTTAGTTGACTTAGAACATTTTGATTTAGTTGATTTAGTAGGCTAGTTGATTTAGTTGACTTAGAACATTTTGATTTAGTTGATTTAGTAGGCTAGTTGATTTAGTTGACTTAGAACATTTTGATTTAGTTGATTTAGTAGGCTAGTTGATTTAGTTGACTTAGAACATTTTGATTTGGTTGATTTAGTAGGCTAGTTGATTTAGTTCACTTAGAACATTTTGATTTAGTTGATTTAGTAGGCTAGTTGATTTAGTTCACTTAGAACATTTTGATTTAGTTGATCGTTAATCCTTTGCTCATATTGCTTTAGGAAGAATGGCGCCACCACCACCACCACTATGTCAACTGTGCAAGTCAAGATGCGCCAGCAGCCTTGCAACTGGCAAGCTGTTCGGCATCTACTTCCAGCCGAGTTTTCGTCATGCGGCGGTAAGAAATTAGATGAAATGTAATAACTATTTTATTTTTAGTGTTGGCATTACTGCATTGTGTCATTTTGCTTATTTTACACAGATCGTCCCATGCAATGTGAGGTTGAAATTCAACAAGCTGACAGGAGACACTGTGACATTTGAGGCTCCTGGGGGGCCGTACACTATGGAGGTCGAGAAAGGACGCAATATGTCGCAGATTGGAGGAGATGGATGGGCCCGTTTCGTCGCTCGCATGCATCTTACTGGTGGTGAGTTGATCAGCTTCAACTTCCGAGCAGAAAGACCCAAGCTAGCTGTCATTTATCTCAACCTGGTGGAAGATGATGAAGATGACGAAGATGATGAAGATGATGAAGATAATGAGGACCCACTCGATGAAGATGATGAGGACCCACTTCATGAAGCCATCGTAGCTCAAAGAACAAGGCTGAGTGAGGAGGAGGTGTGCAACCTGTGGGACATAATTCCGCCACGTGCTGACTTTGTCGGGGTGCCATTCGTGACCCGCTTGACAAATACCATGGTTGATCGACATGATATGGTATGTTATACTTACAAATGCAAATTAATAGTGTGAATTACTTAGTGTACAGTCCAATGATATGGTATGTTGTGTGGAATCTAGTCGATGATATATATGTTTTAGTGTAGAGTTCGATCACATGCTTATTAATTGATATGTTTTTCTTATTCAGAAATTGGCAAAGAGCATATCTGTGAGTTATGGTATCGAGCCTGATGAAGAAGGCTCAGCTGGACTACGCCTTACTGCAAGGGGCTCCGTCACAACCTGTACTTACCGCGTGGACACGGACGGTCGCACACACTTAAACTCGGTTGGGTGGAAGAAATTCCTCGATGGCAAGAATCTTCGTGTTGGACAGGCCATCCTAATTACTATCAGGAACACCAACCGCCCAGGCTTGAGGATGATGATTGTCTTCGATATCATCTAGAACTACATATGTGTGTGTGGCTATATCATCTAGAACTACATATGTGTGTGTGGCTATATCATCTAGAACTACATATGTGTGTGTGGCTATATCATCTAGAACTACATATGATGATCGTCGTCGATATCATCTAGAACTACATATGATGATGGCCATTGATATGAATTGTACTGCTTGAGGATGCATGTTGGCTATGCATGAAATTGTTATCTAGTACTCCCTTCGTTCCAAATTACTCGTCGTGGTTTGAACTAAAACCACGACGAGTAATTTGGAACGAAGGGAGTACTACCGTACCTAGTAATGGTTTATGAATTTGATATCTACTAGCAGTACCTAGTATCTAGTATCTGAAAGGAGAACTGAAATGGGAAAATGATGAAAGATATAGCAGTAGCGAGGGATGGCGAAATCGCTACAGCTAGTTAATAGTAGCGCGTCCTCAAAAAACGTTGCTGATATCGTCAACAGTAGTAGCGCGGGTTAGGACCGCGCTACTACTATGAGTTAGCTGTAGCGCCTTATTAGTAGCGCGGCCACCCGCGCTGCTGCTACCCTAAAAACCCACGCTGCTGCTACCCTAAAAACCCGCGCTGCTGCTAGCCTTTTCCCTAGTAGTGTTTGCTAACATTATCCCAACTTGTCTATCGTGGTTGTTCAATTGCCTCTCATTGGTCGTTCGTGGCCTATGCTTGAGTCTCAGCTACCTACAAATACTATGAAATTGACTACCATTTATGACCAGTTGCTTGCTATTGGTAAATGGTTGCACATCATTGTTGCTCAGTTGCCAATCGTTTATCATCAGTTGCCTATGGTTGAGTCTCGGTTGCCCACAAATACTATAAAATTGCCTATCATCGATGCTAAATTGCTTGCTATTGGTAATTAGTTGCCTACCATTACTACTCGGATGCCTATCATTCATCGTCACTTCACTAGTAGAAAATGACTTTACGTGAGCCCCATTAGTCCCGGTTTGATTACAACCCGGTACTAATGTGACCATTAGTCCCGGTTCCAACGGTTAGGGCACGGGCATCATTAGTCCCGGTTCGTGGCGTGCCTCTAGTCCCGGTTCTTGTCACAAACCAGGACTAAAGGCGTGGTGGCAAGCTGGTGTCAGGCTGGGGCCCACACATGCCCCTTTAGTCCCGGTTCGTGACACAAACCGGGACTAAAGGTGAACCTTTAGTCCCGGTTTGTATAACCAACTGGGACTAAAGATAACTCTATACATAGTGCTTCGTCCAGCCCGAGCCGAAGCTCTTTGTTTTTCCCCTCCTCTCTGTTTTCTTCCCCTCTTGCTCGAGCTCACCTCCATTTTGCCAAAATTTGTCAAGATTTGAAGGCACCCCATCCATCCAAGTGTTCACAAAGGTTAGCAACTTTATCTTTTCATCTCTCATTGCTAGATTAGCTCTTGTAATGCTCTATAAGTATAGTGATTTGTGGGGTTTAGTTTGGGAGTAATTATATGTGGTAGTTTATTTGATTTATATGCAATTTGAGCTCAAATTAACTACTTAGTTTGCATATGTAGGTGTGGTTTGCTTAGTGCCTTCCCGTCCTCGTCCTAACCACTGTCGATCACCCGCACCGTCCTTCATGGATCCTAGTCAGGCCATCTGAGGAGCGTTTCGTGAAGGTCTACCCCTTAAAGTGGTGCTTGTAATGATGTTAAAAGGCGAGGCCTCGCATTTTGCCAAGGAGCCCCGTTTTGACGGCTTTTCCTCGTGCAAACCTGTCCATGCGGTGAGTACTTGCCATTTCTACAGTTATAAATGTGACCAGGTTTTGTATTTACTTGATATGTTATAGTTGTTTAAGCCTATTCAATAGGATCGAAAGCAATGTTCCTGCAATCTTGATTTCCCAGCTCCTCAACCAAAGAATGTAAAAGATGGAAGCTTTTCCCAAGGCATAGCTGCAGAGGTTGTCCACCTAGTGCAACAAGGAAGGGAGCCCCCTCGTGTGAGTACATCTTGTACTAAGGGTGGCACTGCCCCCTTGTCCAGGGACGATCAGCAGCCAAAACGCGTGAAGTTTTCACGTCGAGCATCCCGGTCCAGTGCACGTCTTAGTGGGCCCTCAGTATAGTCATCAGGATGATCAGATCCGAGGAAGTGCGTGTCTCAAGAGAACCCAATGCTTTCTTGGTAAGTATTCCACATATTAGGGCCCGGGGGGTATCCCTTATCTAAAGAGCTGGCCACAAAGCGAATTTGACTAGTTTTGCATGTCTCGTCGAGCTTCTGAGGACGTCGAACACGTCATTCCCATGACAGAGTCAACAACCTTACCGGTCCATCCTCCACAATTGACTGCTCGGGTGAGGAGGCAGGGCATGGCTCAGGAAGAAGTCAGCAAAGATGTCCGCAACTGGGAGAGGAAGACCTCATGGAACAATCAAGCATTCACATCCCAGCAACGGGATGCCCTTCGAGCAATGGATGAGTGCCTCAGGCCTCGGCATCGCCCGCTTAGAGCTAAAAGAGGCAGTAGACGTCTTTGCCGAGGACATGTGGGTAAGGAATCCTTCCATGCTTTAGTTATATGCAACTAAGAACCCCGTAGCCCTCAAGGTGTGCGCCAGTTTAAAAACAGGGGCAGACCTGTAGCATAGATACTAAAACCATTGGTTGTTTCACAAGGTGTGGTTTGATGGGACAGACGTTAGGTTGCATGTTGGCTTCACGATTACATAAAAAACTGTGAAGTGCAGTAGCCCCCAATGTTGGAACGCAACAGAAAATAAAAATTTCTGACTTACGCACCAACCCAGGACCACTATGGAGACTGCATACAAGGTTTGATCTTTTTCGTTACCGACTCGTAGCGCAGCGGAAATAGAGTCGATGATGATCGGCGGTGCAAACCCCTCCAGCTAGGATTTACAACCTCCCAACCACGAGGATATATACCCTCCTCTGCCCCTCGGATAGCCCTCCGGGAGGTGGTCGGACAGTCCCCCGGACGGTGTCGTGGACAGCCATTCGGGAGGACCTTCGAAACTCTGACGGTCACTCGGATAGCCCTTCGGGAGGACCTTCGAAACTCAGGCGGTCACACGGACAGCCCTTCGGGAGGACCTTCGAAACTCGGACGGTCACATGGACAGCCCTTTGAGAGGCACTCTCGAACTATGACCGAAAATACGATCTCTCTACAGAGTTGCACACATACGGTGTCATCTATCCGGCAGGGCTTCGCGTCCAGAACTAGTTCCCACCGGAACCCAGACAGCCTTTCGGCTCTAAGAAACTATTTCGTGGGGAGGGAGAGAGAAGCTAGATCATTGCAATGGCACTTGTATGTGAGAAAGAGTGGGTGTGAAGAGTGCCTCTCCACCTCTATTTATAGGAAACCCAAGGGGTAGGGGCACATGACAAAATGCCCACACTTTATGTCACACATAAAAGGGCATAAAGGGCATAAAGGGATGACAAGTGGATCCCCATGGAGGAGTTGCACCCTCCAACGTCCCACCTTCATGGGGGGGCAAAGGGGGTTCCTTGATCCCCAAGTCCTTCTATAAGCCTTTTGGGAAAAGCCCCAAAAGGTGGCTTTCCATAAATATCCCAAAAATCACTTTCACTATTCACGACGACATTTTTCAGCGTCCGTTTAAACTGAAATATTTATGTGGGATTATAACATTTCTAGTACCCACTAAAATAATTTTCAACACGTTCTGAAACAATTTCAGATTAGTGATTTTCATCTGCGAAAAGCGTATGAAGTGGTTCCGACAACTCCGGAACATTTCCGGTTTTTATCCTGAAAAATTCCCAGAAGTTTCTAGAATGATTCTGACACCCTCCAAGAATTATCAGGCGTGTGCCGGAACCATTTTCAATTAATGGTATACCTTGAAACAACTTTTCGGTTTTACGAAACTATTTCACTATTCTCTCTCCGGAATTCTTCCGTTGTCTCCGAAACTTTTTTGGCGAATTTCTCTCAGACTCCCTGTCTAGTATTCAGCAGATAGATGACCCTTAAGCGTGTGACCCTATAGGTTAGGTGAAGTATAGACATGACCGGAACCCTTTCCGATCAATGATCAACATCGGAGTTGTGGACACCCATATTGACCCCTATACCCACACGAATGAATATTCGAGTGAACCTCTAGTTGCCGTGTGCTATTCCTGTTGCTTCGCGATATATATGTTACAAATACCCGAGGTGAGACATGTCAGCATTCCCTTGGATCAACAACTTGTCCACTATGCCAGTTACCTCGTTACCGGTATTGTTCTCTTTTCTCGTTACCATGTTCCGGCATCCCTGTGATCAAATCACCCTGTGTCTGGCCAGACGATGATGGATACCGTAACACCGGGAGGGCCCAGAGATATCTCCATCGTCGGAGGAGCAAATCCCAATCTTGAGCTATCAACTTACTTGACATACTTTCCCATGAACTCGTAAGCCGCCGTAATAGCCATTCAGTTACGGATGACGTTTAACAAACCCCAAAGTTCATGAATCAAGTATGGAGAAAATCGATACTCTCATGGTCCGAGGAATCATGCAAACGTTAACCATCTCTGTGTTATTAACCATTAACTTGTGATGAATGTATCGCATAGCATAACATCAATTCGGATCAATTCAACATAAATGTTCTTCAAACATTGTGCCCTCAAAATTGCTGGCATAGACTAGGAATACATTTAACCGTTTATTATCCCACACGTGCATATGAGTCTTCCTCCGAGCCTCGTGGTTATTGCAGACTCGAGAACCATAGCAGTTATAGCATGAAACATAAACCTAATTATGAATAGGGAGATAATGAATAACATTTATTATTGCCTCTAGGGCATATCTCCTACAGACTCCCACTTGCACTAGAGTCAATAATCTAGTTAATGCTAATCCACTTTACACCTGTGGCACACCGGTGTAAATATGCTTCGCATGTGGTATAGCCTGATGTCCAACAGATCTGACGACTTCAGCTCCATGTGTATCTTTTCATATCCTCGCGTTTTCACGCTTTCACAAAATTCATATTTTGTGTGGACTTGGCCTTGCATGTGTGTGAATCATTGGTCGAAACCTGATTCCTCAGACTGACCTGTGGAGCAACTATCTGCAATAGTGTCCCATTGACCAAAGCCATCTTGGAACCATACTAAGTTCATGAAGGAACTATATGATTCAACAACTTCTTTGTCGCTTCGAAAGCGGCAACATACTTCGCCTCTGTTATAGAATTCGCCACAGTAACTTGTTTGGAACAATTTCCAACTAACTGTGCCACCATATTGTGTGTCACACAAAACCTTCAATTTAAATCGAAAATCGCATGGAGAAAAGATGAAGACTGTATCGATGTAACATTTTACAATGAACTCGTCATGATCTCCGCTTGCGAGAAAACATGTCATCAGTGCTACTCTAGCACTCAATGACCCTTTTACACTGTTGTCCCATGATCAGTACTTTTGATCACTCGGGTATCTATACTCGCAACAGCTTCGGAGTATTGGACATATCTGGTTGTTTTACATACCCTGGAATACATGATTAATCCAAACATAGAAGTGTGTGGAATCTCCATCATGTATTTTGCTCATCGGTGTTTTGGGACACCAAGTCTTGCAAAAACTCTTTCCATGTGACTTTGGCAAGAATCACTCTGTGTCATTCTTAGTGCTAAATGGTTTTAGCATCTTGTCAATATGTATTTTTTTCTCAGCCCCATTAGGTAAATCTATCTCCATAGATCATTATGCCTAATATGAATGCTATTTAACCCAAGTACTTCATCGAAAAACTATTTTTAAATGAAGTCCTAATTCGTGTCAAGAAATTTATTTCCAATTAAGAATGTGTCAAGCACACAAGGTTTTCAGAGATATTATTATGCTCCAACTGAGTTTCTTGAAACCACAGGCATCTTCGTTATCCATTGATGAAGCCAAACCCCTTTGACCATTCCATCGAAAACGAAGATTCCAACTCCACTTTTGTCGGGGATATACCCAGCGGTGTAACCCGGCCGGATGTATGACCCGGCTGGATCTTGGAGACTCACTAGTGACCCGCCCGGAGCTTGGCGATTCACGGGTAACCCGCCCGATCTTGGCGACTCATTAGTAACCCGGCGGGCGTGTCAGACGGATGACAAGGCCCAAGGCCCAGTAGGCCGGTTCGTATGATAGTGGGCCGGCTTAAGAGGAATGGTATACGGAATATTCTCCTATAAAGGAAGCAAGATTAGGACTCCACTTGTAATAGAGTAATCCTAATCCTACTAGGACTAGTCATATAACCCGCCCCTTCAACTTATATAAGAAGGGGCAGGGCACCCGAAGAGGACACGAAATAATCTCTAGGGCTAGACACAACTAAAGGGGAGCCGGCTTATACGGCGACTTCCTCATGAGCATAATGAGACCTAGCCACAAACAACATGTAGGACTATTACCGGATGATGTTTTCCGGGGCCCGAAGCTCTCTAAATCCTTGTCTTGTGTGTTGCGTCTCTCATCCCAATCAACCCCTCTCAAGCTATCACGTAGATGCGTTGGCCTCATGACTAAGTCCTCGCACTAGGACAACTGTCGTGACAAACCCACGACAGTTAGCGCCCACCGTGGGGCCTACACACGATGGTGTTGAGTTCTTGGAGGGATCTTTTCCAGGGTTTCAAGAAGCTCGTGATTGTTCCGATGAAGAAGACAAATCAGCTCGAAAGAATTCACATCAACTTCGCGGTGCCGCCGATGATTCATCTCATGATTAGAAGGATCGCCGCTACGTCCGTTTAGAAGAGTCAAAGGTCATCATTAGAGAAAGACCCAAAAGACATCGGAGGGAAATCATGCCTTATCACAAGGCTCAGGTATACAAGTCAAATGGGAATTCCAGGGAAAGAAAGAAGGGAACAGCCTCAGACCTGGTTTCAGGATTTCGTAACGACCCAGACTCCGCTTCGTCGCCGAGTCGCCGGCAACGTGCAAGCCGCTGTCGAGATTACCAAGCCGCCAAGATGGTCAAAATTTGGTTGCCCATGCACTCTTATGTTGTTTTCAGATCTAGAGGCATCAGCTCATTGTCTTGATGTTAAAACCTTGATGTGGAAAAAATAATCCATCCGTTGATCCATCAGCAAGGGAAAATAGAGCTAATGGACAACGACGTTCTGATCTATACAAAGGAAAAGAAGAAAGGACTCGTACGTGAGTCAACCGACCACGACCTGTGCTATCGTTCCCAATCGCCACTTGTGCAGCCCCGACTCCGAGCTGCCAACTGCTTCACCAAACCAGTAACACAGCCGCGGCTGCGGATTTGCCTCCCCGGGCGCGCGGCCTCACATGCGGCCTCGCCTCCCCGCTACTGTTCTGCTGCGATCAACGGCCGCACCCCGGGCAGCCGTTTCGTTAACTCACCTCATCGGATCGTCGGGTCATCTCCACTTTGGGCCGCCCTCGCGCGAGCTCGCGCCCGCGGCCTTGAGCCGCCATCTTCCGCGCAAGTCAACGTCCCTACTTCCGTCTCATCCACGGCTGTGAGGCACGCCATGGGTGAGCCGACCCCCGAGTCGCCGGAGTCCCTTGCCGGCCTAGCCTTCGTTTTTGAGCCTCCAAGAGGGCCTCCGAGCCGCCGCTGCCGTACCTTGAGCCGCCACTCCAACAAGTTGTTGCCGCATCAAGTGGCCGACATACCCTTGCATCGCTGCCGTGGCCTCGTCTCCGCGTTGAACCGCCTCCGACGGCCGGCCACCTCAGAGTCACCCCTCTGTCGATGAACTGCCGCGTTCCGCAGCCCCGAGCCGGCCGGACCGTGAGCCGCCGCCGTGCCATTCTGCTGCGGCCCGCCCTCGCCGGTCGTCTTCACTCCGAGTCGCCCCAAGCCTCTGTTGCAAGCCGGCCGCGGCCTCCGCCGATGAAGCCTCGTTTTCGGGAGCTGCTGCTATCGCACGCCGTGCCTTCTGGAGCCACTAGCACGTTGCGCCTCCAGAGGCGCTGCTGATTTTGTCGCCATAGCCACGCCAGACCGCCTCGCCTTGGTTCGCGGTTGAGCCGCCCTGTATCTGTGCCTTCGCCGCGTCGCTGAGGCCATGGAGTTTCTGCAGCTTTGCCTTTCTCTTGCTGTAGAGTTGCTTTTACGGTTCTGGATCGATAGACCACCACTGTGGGCATACAAACATGCATTTGCTATGAAGTTTTGATCACGTGAGGGAGCAACATGCTGGTTACATACTGCAGGCCGGGATACAACGTCTTGTGCAGCCAATCACGGCCACAAAGCCCGTTTCTTTATTTAGGAGCTAGGCGTCCCACTCACTGCTGCCATCGTTCGATGTACAAGGTTATAAAATCACCAGATCAATGAAGCATCTGCCAGCCACACAAGGGAATCTAGAAGTACTACAAGGACAAGCCGTATCAACCAATGCGAGATGTGCCACTAATTGATGAGAAGCAAATCCAGAATACGAAAGGCTCATCAGTGCTAAATCTACGTACATCCAAAATATTATCAACCAAGACAGATAAGGAGAAGTGCCAACCTCCGCCCGCTACTGATGTTTCGTCTGCGACTGGACAACACCAAGACTGTGCCTCATTCATACAGTGGATATGGAGCTCGCGCCAGTGTCGTCCTGTGTCAGCAAACTACCGGCAATCAGGTCGACTACAAATGCGCCGGGTCAACTGGCGCGGTCCTATCTGTTGTGTCTATATAAGGATCAAAAGGAATTCAACAAGTCTATCTATCTATCTATACCTTTCTATACTAATTACAAACTCCCTAATAATTCTCACGTTAATTAGAAATTTATACTAATTACAGACTCCCTAATAATTCTCACGTTAATTAAAAATTAGGAGTCGTTCATCTGGTGGGACCAAATTATTGTGTTGTAGATCAATCTATTAATTCCATGGACAAAAAACAATCAACAAGGCCCAAAATCCTTTTTCGGTTGTAAGAATAGAAGCAGGAAAAAAAACTAACTCAATCTCTTTGCACGGTTCAAAATAGAAGGAATCTCAATGTATCTCACGAGCCCAAAATTCTTTCTTGGTAGTTAAAATAAAAGTAGGAAAAAAAATCTAACTCAATCTCTTTTCACGTTTGAAAATAGAAGGAATCTCAATCTATCTAAAACTCCACTACATCTTCTCGCTGATGAAAAAGCTCCACGTACGGCATCTCACTACAGGAAAAAACTTATAAGCCGCGTACATAATACACTCGGCTTACATCGATTTAAACTCGGTTTACATATAAGCCGAGTAAAACTCCCGGCTTATAGAACTCGGTTTACAGTCGACCGGCTTATACCATATAAGCCGAGAGTCGGAGCGAAAAAGCCCGGCTTATGTATATACCGAGTATTTTCACAGGGCTCTCGGTTTAATAAAGTAACATGACGGTAGCCTGATGTTAAAGGCCACGTGTCACCGTCTATATAAGTCGAGTGCCGTCGTCAGGGCACGGTTTAAACATAAAGCGAGTGCACCTCAGTACGTACGGTTTATATATAAGCCGGGTGCAACCGCGGACGCACGGTTTATATATAAGCCGGGTGCGACCGCGAACGCACGGTTTATATATAAGCCAGGTGCCACCGCGAACCGCACGGTTACTATATAAGCCGAGTTCCGCCGACAACAGCACGATTTTTATATACATATATAAGCTGGGTGTCGGTTAACTGAGGCACACGGCTTATATATCCTGCTCATGTGTCCAGATGATCTATAAGCCGGGTGCCGGCGCTGGGATACACGGCTTATAAGTTCGCCGCAGCTATATGGCTTATAAGTCGGGTGCCAGATAGCTGGGGTACACGGCTTATAGGCCATATAACATTTTCTGGTACTCGATTCAGGGAGCAGCAACAACATATATACAGTAGTACATCTATCCAGCAGCACATATATCCAACATATATATATATATATCCAGCAGTACATGACCATGACCAACAAACATATATCCAGTAATACATATATCCAGCCGTACATGAGTGCAAAGTCCACATATGCATACGTATGCAACAAAAGATCACAAAGGAAAGGACCGTAAGTTTCAGGTCCACACAGTGCATACATATCCAACGAAGATTCACAACAACATACATACATATGCAACCAGAGGTTCACAAATTAAAGGATCATGAGTTCCAAGTTCACACCAAGCATGAACCATGCAATGAGCTCCACCGCAGCATATATGCCCACCGTCAACGCCATCCACAATGCAAACCTATAAGTCCATTATCACACGCATGAGTTTCTCAAGTTAAGTTGCAAAGATGGATAAGGCAAAAGAGTCAACAAGCATCAACATATGAGGCTCAAAATAGAAGCTAGGAAGTATGTACAATATAAGCATCAACACTTGTGGACTCTACATTCAACAATGCACAAGTTTTAAGTTCAGAAGCACAAGCAACGAGAAGACGCAAGCATCAACAATGGACAAACATGGACGACTACCTCAAGTGATCATTGTTGCAGGGAGGTCGAAGCGACATGAACCGTAGTGGGTGTCACTGGACTTGCTTGGCCAGGTGAAGATCCACCTACCATACAGTTATTGTAGTCTTGTCCCGACTGAGAAAACTTGAAGCATGAGAGGATGAGATGGTAAGATTCATGATCTTCCAGCATGAAGGTAAGATGCATGATTGAAAAGTTCAAAGACTTACAAAGTTGAAATTAGGAAGAGTCGGAAGAGGAGAAAGAACGGCAAAGTGGAACCCTACATATTATTTCTGAGTTGAGCAAATGTCTCCTGCAGGATTGGTTGTTGTTTAACCATGAATTCTTGCTGTTGATACAGGGCCTGTTGCATTTTCATGGCTTGCTCCTCTCGAAGCCTGGCATTGGCGTACAATATGCCATCACAACAAGTTCACCATCTTTGCAATACAAAGAAGAAATCACAAGGAAGGTCGATGAAGCAAAATATACCTCAAGTTGATGGAGCATGTGCAGCCCGGGCTGTGGGCGACGCTCTATAGCAGGACCTGAGCTCGACGTGGTAGCATGGAGGTGAGAGAGTTTTTGGATGTCCTTCTTACGGATGGCACCATCGCCAACATATAACCGACCACCCTTCTTGCCATCTCCCGACTGGAGGGAAATTGTAGCGTCAATGTCCTATGAGGCCGGATCAGAGTCAGGCCCGTTGTGCTCCTTGAACTTCCCACTGTATGCATCAATCCTCAAGCCAGCGCCTGGGTTGACCCACCCCCCTTCCGGTTTCTTTGACTTGCGGGAGAGACATAATCCCGTGAAGATATTGAGCTTCTCTTGGCCCTCACCTCTCTCCCTGTTCTGCAATAGAAGCAATAATATCCATACGAGCACAAGTTTAGAAGTTGAGAAGCCGAAGTTGAGAAGCTGAATGATATTATTACCTTCTTCTACACGTAAGCGTGGAGGTTGAGGTTGCCTTGAAGGTGTACCGGACCACCCATCAAGGCACGCCGCTCGGAAGCCATTCGATGTTGGGCCCTCCACTCCGGGTCTATCCATTTGGATTTGATTTGCTGGTAGCAAGGAACATTGTTGTTGCACCACGAGGGAACCGCCTGAAGTATGCCAAACACATCCAATTTAGCAATGAAAGTAAGTTGTTTTGATCCAAGCAATCATAAGTAAAAGGAAACTACCTTCATGTACATGGAACGGGTGAGATGCACTCTCCGGGCTAGAGACTTTTTGAGAAGCATTTTGCGTTCGTGCGCGAAATACTTCACCATAGCATCAACGCGCGCCTCATAGGGCATGTCTTGGACAATCTTCTTGGCAATCACCTCCACAACCTCATTAGCTTCATCCTTCATACCCTCGGCACAAGTAAAGAAGTCCTGCCAAAGAGCATAAGAGGATAAAACAGTTATTAGTGCAATGATTTTAAAGATTGGCAAGAAATAACTATGAAAATTGACAAAGAATTTTAGCCAAAAATCATTGACCACCCGCTCGGCGGCACTACCATACACCCTGGCCCACTTGTCTTTGGTATCCGGAGCTCGTTTCCAATGCTCCCAAGACCAAGCTGGCTCCTCCTCACCATCTCCTATGGGGACCAGGCCAGGGTAATAATGCCTGCAAAGACATCCAATGATGCTACTTGGCTGGCGTGGCACTTTTATGTATTCTCCATCAACCACCAAGGCCCTGCACAATGAAAAGAGTTAGTATCTGCAAAAATCATAAAAGTAAAGACGCAAGTAAGAATCCACACAAACACTTACCTCAGACCGGCTGGTTTGACAATGAGGCCATTATGTGGATATGGTCTCGAAGGGAGCGTGGACACCCCACGCAACCAGATTTTGCTCTCCTTAGGAACTGGCCATTCCATCTTCTCTGCTGATGTCTCCACCTCATACTCTCCCTCCTCTAACTCCTCCACAACCGGCCCCTCCTCCCTCTCCTCCGACTCCTCCCTCTCATCCTCCTCCACAACTAGCTCCTCCTCCCTCTTCTCCTCCGCTTCCTCCTCTGATTCCTCCTCAGAATCGATGGAGGGGATAGGGCTAGCAACACGGGATACAGTGGTACGACAACGTCGTCTACCTCGGGTACCATCCACCGTGGCTCGCTTTGTAGGTTTGGCCCTGCCTGCCTGTATGGAAGTTGCCGCATCGATGCCCTTCTTTATGACCCTCCTCGTCTTGCCTAACCTTTCAATCACATTGCCAATGCTTGCAACTTTGTTCCCTTTGTTCCTTTTGTTGCCTGGCATCTTTCAGTCACCTTTTATGAGAAAGAGTAGTTCAATTAGTTCATGTTGGAAACTTCATATGCAAAACTAAAGTAGTTTAGAAATGGATGCTTAAAAGTTCATATGCAAAAGTAGAGCAATTCAGAAGTTCATGTTTAAAAGTTCATATTCTATCATAAAAAAAGCATATGCATAAGTTCAAAATCATAAGGTGAGAACTTGGCAAGAAGCACAAGTTCATAGTGCATAGAGTTGTCTTACAGCTAGAAGTACATCAAGTAGGTAGCTCGACAAAGTTTACATTCAGGAGTACAAGTTCATAGTACATAGACTTGGTTTTCATCCAAAAGTACATCATCACTATCGCACGCGTCTCATTGGTACAAGGTCATAGTACATATAATTATTACAAGTTTCAAAAGCCATAGTCCTCGTTGTTTGGATCATTAGTTAGCCCGAGAGTTTCATCATCACTGTCGCGCATGTCGTCCCACCATTCTGGAGCATAGTCTGGAGGTGGACCATCTGGCTCATCGTCTTCACCTAGACGGGCTCGTTCAAGTAAATTCAGGTCCATCGGGTCTTCAATGATTTCATCAGCGTCTGTCTCATCCCCTGCTTCAATGCCCTCATCTTCATCTTGCTCATCGTCTACCTCCATGTCATCATCGTCAGTGGGCAAGTGAATATTAAATTCTCCTGTGAGCCCATCTTCCTGGTAGAACTCACCCTCATATGTGTTGGGGTTTATGCGTTGGTAATCTTCATCGGTTGGAGCAGCTAGTTTACTATGTGTGGGTACATTGATCACAACATCCCAGCCCTTCAGGTTCTTCACGGTTTGGCACGCGTACGATAGATAGAACACCTGCTTGGCCTGGTTAGCCAAAATATAGACATCATCTCCGTCATACTTGTATGCTCGCTGAATTTCGACCCACCCAATGTCTGGGTACCGCCTGACTCTGGTTGGGTCAAAGCAATGGCATTTGAATACAACGGGGTTCACCCGGTCGCCCAAACCGTAATCTAGCTTGATCATTTCCTCGATTCTTCCATAGTATTGAAGTCCATATGTCCCTGGTGTTACGACCCCACTATTTATTGTCTTTTGACCGGGCCGATTTGTATCGTAAGAATGGGTATGGAAGCGATACCCATTCACATTGTAAGCATTTAATTTCTTGGCGGAAGATGTGAAGCCTCTAGCAAAATCTTTCAAATCGGCTCTCATAGGGTCCCTTTTTGCCTACAAGTTTCATAAGAAAGGTTTGCTATGTGAGTTGGAAGTAAGACCAATTTGAAATGTCGACACTAAAAGAAAGTTGGACGGATTGCCATACTTTTGCCGCAAACCAAGGAATGAAGCTGCCATTTCCTTTACCGCCTCTTTTAAAGATATGTTCCCTCTCCTCCTCGGTAGGGGGCCTTTCTAGGTTCCAACATTCAAGTGTGAATTCGCTATAGTAGTGAGAAAGAAGCTAAGTTAGTCACAAACTTAATTGTGATTATTTGCAAAAAATATGGGAGCACTTACTCGATGTACGGTTGTACTTCCGACATGTTTGTCAACACATACGACATAATGGTTGTCCAATCTGGTTGTTTGATGTGCCTAGGCCTTTTGGCACTTGCTCTGCCACCTACCCCTGCGAAGATGCTAAGTGGGGGCAGATCGTCCGGAGTGATGACATTGTAACGAAGGACTAGATTAAGCTGAGTGGGAATATTGGGATCATAGTACTTTGTCGTGTTGTTTGACACCTCCTCGTTGAGGTAGGCCTCGGCTATGGATGCTTCAATACGACATTTATTCTTGCATTTGGTACGAAGATTCTTATTTTCTCTCTCAGGTGCATACATCCAACGGTACTGCACAGGCCCGCCCAATCGTGCCTCGGACGGAAGATGCAAGATCATATGTTGCATCGGATTAAAGAAGCTTGGTGGAAAGATCATCTCAAGATCGCACATCAACTCTGGTGCCTGTTTCTCCAGCTTCTCAATAACTTTTGGGTCTAACTCTTTAGCACAAAGCTAACGGAAGAAATAGCTCAACTCCGTCAGCACTCGCCAAATCTCCTCGGAGACATAGCCTCGAATCATCACCGGCATTACTCGCTCAAGCTAGACATGATAGTCATGGCTCTTGAGCCCCCCTATTCGCAATGTATTCATATTCACTCCCTTCATTATATTTCCTGCGTACCCATCAGAGAACCGCAATTTGTCCAGGACCCACTGCATCATTACCTTCCTATGCTTCCTTACAGGGCAGAATGGGTCGGTGGCTTGCCCCACCCTTTTCTTTTGGGTCCAGGTTCGATCATATTTAAACGTGGCCTATCACAGAGTTTCTCTTGATCAAGTCTGGCCTTGAAATTGTCTTTTGTCTTCTCAGTGTCGAAGATTGTCCCAAAAAGGGCCTCAACGATATTCTTCTCAGTGTGCATTACATCAATGTTATGTGGAAGGAGGATATCCTGAAAGTAAGGGAGCCTCCACAAGCTTGGTATGTGAGTCCAGTTGTGTGTCTCTCCATATCCGAGAAAACCTGACCCTGTAGCATTGGGCTGGAGATCATCTAATCGAGCCTTGATCTTGTGACCGGTCATCACATGTGGGGGTGGAGCATTGGTAACTTTACCTTTCTCAAAGTTCTTTTTGTCTTGTCTAAATGGATGATCAGGACGAAGGAATGGACGGTGCTTGTCAAAGCAGGTATACTTCCCACCTTTCTTCAGCCAATAGAACGTCAAATTTTGCATACACACCGGGCAAGGCCATTTCCCATGTACACACCAGCCACAGAAAATCGCACGTGCCGGTAGGTCATGCAGGGATGTGAAGTACCAAACATACATATCGAAGTGCTTCCTTGTTAGAGCGTTGTATGTCCGTATTCCTTTATCCCAAGCGACCATCAAGTCATCCACAAGCGGCTCCAAGTACAGACTCATCTTCTTCCCCGGATATCCAGGACCTGGAATTACGAGCGACAAGAACATGTATTGTCGCTTCATGCAGAAGCCGGGAGGGAGATTCATCGGAATAACAAACACGGGCCAACAACTGCATGTGGCGTTAGTCATGCCAAATGTATTGAACCCATCGGTTGTAATCGCAATTGCTACACTATCATGTTTGCCAGCTTTGTTTGGGTATCGCTTAACGAACTCCTTCCATGCTTTAGCATTAGACGGGTGTGTCACTATCTTAGGCCGGTATCTAGTCCCTTCTTGTGCCCACCTCATGTTTCGGTCAGATTCGACGAACATAAAGAGATGTTGGATCCTTGGTATGGGATCAAGATACCAAAGGACCTTCTGGGGGATTGTGAGCTGCCTCTTCTGACCATCATCACCGTCGACCTCAATATACCTAGAGGATTTGCACTTTGGACAGTAATTTTCATTCACATGTTCTTTCCTAAATAAGATGCATGTGTTTGGACAAACATGTATTTGCTCATATGGCAGCTTAAGTTCACGGAAGATTTTGTTCGACTCATACATGTTCTTTGGTAGAATGTTGTCTTTTGGCAATATAGTGCGGATAACGGTCGTATCGAAGGATGATCTACTCCAACCAAACTGGACTTCACAGCAAGAAGGCGTGCAATGCCATCCAATTGAGTGACCTTTGTATGCCCGTGTAGTGGTCTTTGTGCCCCATTCAAAGTTTCATAGAACTTCTTAGTCCTTTGCTCTTCATCCTCCTCCCCCTGTCCCCCTTCACCTGCGACTGGATTTTCAGGCGCTGCAGCATTTTCTAGGTCTTCTAGCATGAATTCAACATGAGTAACATATTCGGGTGAGCTTGTGCATTGCCGTACCACCTCCTTTCTCGCATGTTGGGGCTCAGACTCACCATGTGCGACCCACCGGTGGTAGTCTGGCATAAACCCATTCTTGAGAAGGTGTCGACCCATTTCATCCTTTGTTTTTTCCTTCTTGTTGCTGCAGATAGTGCAGGGGCACCACACTCCACCACGTCATGTATGCCTGGCAAATGCTGCTTCCAAGAACTGATTCATCTTTGTAATCCATTCTGGAAGCACACCTCCCCCCCCCCCCCACTCAGCCAACCACTATACATCCACTCACGATCCTCCATCTGATGTATTTTCATTGACAAAGTAGTTTCATCTAGTATTATTTCAATTAATTACAATTATTCATGTTTTACGGCATGAACTCAAACTATCTAATAGGTAAGGATAGGTCATAATCCCACCCGAGGATGTGTAGGTGGCTTCGTTTTCATGCACTACTCCGATCTAACACAAAATTTCGGCAGCACCTCCCCGCTGTTCTTCAAATACACATCTCGGCAACAAGCCGAGAGAATGTGCATTCGGAGAACAATGGGAAGACGCTGCCGAAATTCTGTATCGGATCGGAGTAGATCATAAAAATGAAGTCAGCCTACACATCCTCGGGCTGTCCATGGAAAACGTTGGACAATTCGAAAGAGTTATTGTTATAAATATACAAAGATTGCATATTTATAAATAATATAACTCTTTCGAACGGGAGACGCATAGGTAACGCGACTAGCTAGCTACATGATTTACATATACTTCTCGTGCTATCAAAGGAGGCCATCCAATGACACGTGTCAGGCCCCCGCATTTTTGGACCCGCCTGGAATATTTGAGGCATTTATTGCACAACTATGGTTTCGATGCCGGAAATTGCAGATCTACAAGGCGACACATGAAATCATTCCCAGAAGTGGCATGTAAACTCCTATGTAATGTATTTGCAACATGCATAGGCCTTTTGCAGACGAGGGAGGGGCAGGCCCAGCCACCGGGGAGGGCAAAATTACCTCGGGGCCATGCCTGATCCAGCCGTTTAAATCCTTGGAAAATCGTATGATGCCGGAAATCCTCGGGAGCTGGCACGGTGTCATAACATGGCCCCTGTAGGGTGTGGTAAAAGTTTGGGAGCGTTTCGAGTAGGGCTCACCTGCGACCGCTTGTAAACTACACCATCTCCGATGTAGTCTCTAGGTACCGAGAGGGAACGAGTCCGATTTGCGAAGGAAGTGTGGGCCCTGTTGCTCCGTTGGCCTCGAAACTTCTCATGCTCTCAAAGGAGGCCATCGAATGACACGTGTCAGGCCCCCGCATTTTTCGGACCCGCCTAGAATATTTTAGACATTTATTGCACTGCTAGGGTTTTGGAGCCGGAAATTGCAGATCTGCAAGGCGGCACATGAAATCATGCCCAGAAGCGGCATGTAAAGTCCTATGTGATGTCTTTGCGACATCCTAGGCCTTTTGAAGATGAGGGAGGGGCAGGCCCGGCCACTAGGGGGGGGGCAAAATTACCTCGGCTCCATGCCTTACTTCGCGTTACTGAGTGCACGTGTCTTGGCTCTGGACGAAGAGCAAAGCACTCGGCGTAGAGTGAAGTTTCAGTAGTTTCTTTTGCATGTCATCATAATATGGGTACGCTAGGAGGTCGAAAGTCATATAAATATTAAAGTGGCGTTAAATTTAGAGTTTCACAAATAAGACCCATGAAAACTACTAGTCGACAGAAAATAGGGGAGAATAATAATACTAATTAAGTAGTAAATATAAATGCAATGACAACCATCTTAAATCAATTTTGCATAACTGTTATGGGTTGGAAAAAAATCCGCAAATATGTAAGCCTAGTGCTTTCATCGGGCACACGGCTTATATGTCCCGTAAGCCGAGTGCTTTCCCGGGGCACACAACTTATATGTCCTGTAAGCCGAGTCCCTGCGTTGGACACACGGCTTACAGGATGCTCCGTGACGGCGCCGTCAGCCACGTCCGTTGCGGACATGTGGCAGTCTGTCTTTGCCGAGTATGTGCTGGAAGCTGGGTGCTTTTTCGAGTAGATACCGTGTGGTTCGTATAAGCCGAGAGTTTTTTTGCAGCACTCGGCTTATAGGTTACCATAAGCCGAGTTCTTCCTGTTTGCCGGGTGTTTTGTTCCCTAGACTCGGCTTCGAGGTGCATAAGCCGGGTGCCCGAAAAATAACACTCGGCTTATAGGCTAACGCTCGGGAAAACCGAATTTTCCTGTAGTGTCTTCTCCTTTTCTGGAAAATCAACAACCTGAAGCAATCTATAACAATACTCCACAACGTGTTCCTTCTTATTAGTCAAGATATACAATCTGAAGGAATCTCTACGTATTATACTCCATGGCATCTTCCGCTTTTGAAGCAATCTTGCAGCTTGGAAATCGCGACTGAAATGTTGATGGACTCTACGTCAAGCGGTGGTTCATTCAGATCAATCATCATGAACAATCAACCTACAACAAACTGTGTGTTAGCCCACCACAAAAGCATGCATAACCTTTTCGAACAAACTAGTTGTAGAATAAAAGGAGCAACTATAAACACTTGTTTCGGCAACTATAAAGTTAAATAGAGGCAATTTCTATCTTCTTTTTTCTCAAAAGTTTCTTGTTTCTTCTTTTTTTTCTTATATGTTTTATGTTTTTACCAGTATGACACACATATATAGCAGCAAAGATTTGTTTTACATGACATGCGCTCATTCATTTGTGCCTTTTTTTGAGCAGCAGATTACACCTTTTGATGATGGGAAACAACGTGCATATTTGACGGAGAGCTTACCAGGAGCAGAAGGCCTATCATTTGATGTAGTTTATGTCTTTTTTATTTATTTTAGTGAGACCATACGTACGCTAGCGAAGTATCTTAGTGTGGGATTGTTCGAATCTGTTTATCACGTGTCCGTCATTTTGTGCGTTTGTCGTTTGTGTCTTTTTAGTGAGAACCATACTGATATGGCAAAAGGTGTGTGTTAACACATGCAAGTTACTACTTTCTACCCCTGCTTCTAGCATGAGTTTGTTTCTATGAGTTTTATGTTCTTGGTAGTACATGCTTTAATGCACAGGTGCACAGCTCTTTTTTTATCAGAGTTGCTTCAAAAATGAACATAATTGCTTCAGTTAACTGTTCGAGTTGTCAGGTTTGTTTCCTGGCCAGGGTCGCTCATGAACCCCAAGCACCTTATACTAGGATAGGAAAGAAAGCCAAGTAGGCTTCAATGCATACAATATAGAGATACACCTGCAAAACACCTGCAAAACTGTGCAATGGTCCTGCATTTTGTTTCGCACTAGAGTTGCCCTATTTTTTGTACTGGTGTTGCTTTTTGTATCATAGCAGTTGCTCAAGATGCATGCCATACATAGGGTTGCTGCAATGCACTTGCAAAACTGTGCAATGGTCCTGCATTTTTTCGCACTAGAGTTGCCCTATTTTTGTACTGGTGTTACTTTTTTGTCTCATAACAGTTGCTCAAGATGCATTTCATACATAGGGTTGGCTCAAAACAGTCTACAAGTTGCTCTTATTTTTTCACCAGAGCAAAAGAACGAACTAAAAACTAGTTGATGTTCAAGCAGGAAAGGGCTGGGGTGGTTGAGTAGGGAAGAGAGAGGAGTTGGGGTAAGGTGGTGCTTACCTTTTTGGGGAAGGTAGGTCTCCTTTTTGTCTTCAGATCTGATTTTTGGAGCAAGGAGGAGGAAGGACGTGTTCCTACGTCGGCTCTGTTCTTCAAGACGCCATTGATGGGGCAGATCTTGTTTAGAGGAAGAAAGAAGGAGCAAGGAGGAAGAAGGGGACCCTTGCGTCGGCTTGTGCTTCAAGGAAAGGGTAGGAGGGGGTCGCGTGAGGCCGTGTAAGTCACGTGAGCAAGGGAGGGGGCGGGGGTGCGGGGGCGGGGTGGGGCGCCAACTAGTCGGGTCCGCGCGCGCGCTTTCCTTTTTTCTTGTGTCCGCTCGGGCGCCGTCGTTTCTTTCCTAAATAGCATGGCGCTCCGGCGCCAGCTAGTCGGGTCCTTATTTCTTTTTCTCCTTTTCTCTTGTTACACAATTGTCATGGCCTGGCTGTGTATATATAGGTGCAAAGCTAGCCGCTCTCAACCTGCACACAGCAAACCGACTAGGGCACGCACCAAGATACAAGTTCTAGCCGGACAAGTACTACTCTCCTAATCACCGTCTACCTTAATCGCACTTTATACTAATTCTAACAGGACTCAACATGACTATACGTACTAGTACTCCCAAACTTACCTAACTAATTCTACTAGCACAATAGTTTATCCAAGACTTACACGCATTAGTTTGGATTAAGCTAACACAGTTTGCAAAGTCCATTGTGAAGATATCAAGCATGCTACCTTGTCATGTGGTCGAGTTTCAGAAGTCTGGGATAATTTGGGTGTGGGAGACACCATAGCTGCAGCTTGCGGATATGACAATACAGGCCCGGGCGCCTTGGAAGCCATACTACGAGGTCACATTTCGGGACCTACTCACATCTCGAGTGTGGGGTTTAAGGAACTTGTGGCGACGACCTGCTAGTATACATGGTGGGAACGGCGGCGTATCGCACGAGGCGAACCGATTCAGAGCGCTGCTCGCTCAGCGCAAGGTATTGTTGCGGTTGTTTTGAATTATGCGAGAGCAGCAAAACCAGCAAGTAAGATTCGAAGACACGGCTGGGAACGACCTGGTGATGGTTTCATAAAGCTGAATGTTGATGCGGCATTCTCTGTTGATGAGGGAAGAGGAGCGACAGGAGCAGTCATCCGTGACGATCAAGGTAGATTCATATTGGCGAGTGCATGTGTGCTGTCAGTTACGCAGCGGATGCTCCTACAGCTGAAGCTCGCTCTATCCGGGACGGATTGATCCTAGCAAAGCAATTCAGGATGCAACAATATCACTGTCAATTCGGACCGCATGGAAGTAATTCAGACCATGCAGGAGGATGGCAATCATTGGTGCAACAGCTGCTATCTATGAGGAGTGTAGCTTTTTAGCAAGAAATTTTTCGAGCATCTCCTAGGGAAAGTAATATGGTAGCTCATTTGCTAGCTAGTCAAGCGGAGGGAACTCTCACCACTAAGTGGTATGTGGATCCACCTATTTTCATTCTAGATGCTTTGGCAAATGATGTGAACTTATTTGAAGAGCAATAAAATGCCAGAAGGCTTTCCCTCAAAAAAAAACTGCTCCTTCAGGAATAGAGATACCAATTGATAGAACCACCAAGGATTCAACTCAAGAACAATTAGTGCACGCACTGAACAATGTCCATCTCACGGACCCGATACAGAGTTCTTGGGATCGAGCTTAATCCTACCAAGTAGGTAGGGTTGTACGCTAAACTACACCAACTTGGTGAACAAAAGATAACGAGAACCACTGAGTGCGCTAGCTTATAAAGGGGAAGGAGAAATTACAACGTGGTAAAGAGAAACGGATCAGTTAACTAACTAAGCCAATTGTAAATTGAGCTTCAGTAGTTCAGTTAATTGTATCTAGCTTTAAAGGTCAAGTAACAGTGAAGCCAATCGTCGCCGTGAGCAACTTCACTTGCACGAGAATTGATGATCCCACACGTCCATCCAATCGTTGGTTTCTTCTTTTGAGCCTTCGGTCTGCGAGGTGTTGAGTTCTTCAGAGATATTCAGCTTCGACAGGTTTTGGAACATCAGGGGCACTGACAGCTATGGAGCTACTCCCGTCAGGTTCGGCATGGCTGCTTTCGTCATGGAGACACTTTTTTTTTGCGGGGGAATTTGAGAACTTTATTCAACAAAACGCATTCGTCGAGCAGTCAGCCAGGAGGCTGCTGATCAGGAAGCTAGGGGTAGAGTCCAACCAGCTTTCGGTCATATTAAGCGAACAAGCTCGCTTAGCACAAAGGTGTGCAGGACCGTTAGCTGGTCTCGATACATGTTGAATTACAAAAGAGAAAAAACTAAGAGAGAGCTCTCCAACTTCTGCCAGAATAGGTGTTATCACCGAACGGTCGGTGAGGCGCGAGTTCCAGAGGTTAACCAGCTCTAGACAGTCGGTCTCTAAGATCACATGTGTGTAGCCGCGTAAGGAAGCAAAAATCACACCTTCCTTGAGAGCTAGGGCCTCGGCGATGAGGGGATCCGTAACTCCGGGAAGGGGCTTGCACCATGCGCCCTTTAGAGCCGAGAAAGACCGAGCAACTCCACCTGCTCCTGCATGCCCATCATCCAAATGTGTAGCCGCATCTGTGTTGATCTTGATGGTAGCATCAACTGGTGGTTGCCAACCATAACCAGGCAGTACCAAGCTGAACTGTTTAGGCAGTTCTAGGATGGCGAGGTCCTCCCTGATTCTTCGAACGGAACTGGCTGGATCCATCCCGTCCCTATCGTGTGTCAACCGGTTGCGCGACGTCCAAATAGCCCACATAACCGTGACGATGATCGCTCGTTCTCTCTCGGAGAAGCGAGGATCACATAAAATATCTCGAGCCCATGTGTGTGGGTGCAGCCGCGGGATATGGATGACGAAGAGCAACCGGGCTTCTTCCCAAAACCGGCGTGCATGGGAACAGAGCAGCAGCGCATGCTCCAAATCCTCCTCCATAGCGAGACAGACCTTGCAGGTGCTTGTTTGTCAAATATGACGACGGTGTAAGGTGCTCTCATCTGGTAAAATGCCCCTTAACACCCGCCACCAAAAAACTCTTACTTTTGGGACTACATTGAGCTTCCAAACATCCTTCCACAGCTGTTGTTGATTCATTGAAGTGCCGGTAATCTGCCCCTCTTCTAGAGCTAGTCGCTCTTTTTGATTCACCAGAGCTCGATACGCCGATTTAACAGAATAGATGTCTGACTTCTCATGTGCCCAGGCTAAGAAATCCTCCCCTCCTCCATGCCGCAGTGGAATGTTTAGCACTACCGCAGCATCCGGAGCAATGAAGGTCTCTCGAACTAGATCACGACGCCATGACCAATTAGATGTATCAATGAGGTCATTGATGGTTTGCACTGCCGTGTGAGATGGTCGCAGCAGGGGGGTCATGGTGTTGGTGGATGGGATCCACTTGTCCTCCCACACCCGAATAGAAGATCCATCGCCCACTCTCTTCACAAGCCCTGTGTTTAGTGCTTTCCGGCCTGATACAATCGCTCTCCAAACAGCTGAAGATGACTTTGGCACGGAGGCTTGCATGAAACCAGAGTTGGGAAAATATCTACCTTTCATAACCTTGGCGCAAAGTGAATCCGGATTGGTCATAAATCTCCATCCGTGCTTTCCCAGTAGAGCCAAGTTGAAAACTCGCATATCGCGAAAACCCATCCCCCCGCTGGGTTTGGGTGTAGCCGATTTATCCCAGGCTAACCAGTGTAAGGATCGACGATCGAGGAAACTTCCCCACCAATATTTCGCCATGCCTGAAGTCAAACTCTTACACACCTTTTTTGTCAAGAGGAAAATGCTCATGCTGAATGTCGGGATCGCTTGCACGATAGATTTGAGAAGTGTCTCCCTCCCGGCACATGCAAAAAGCCGCTCTGACCATCCATTCATCTTTCCCCGAGCTCGGTCACCCAAATGTTCAAAAGTCCCACTGTTAATCTGCCTGCTGCAATGGGTAGACCGAGATACTTTTCTGAGAATGCTTCCACTTGCACACCAAGGAGAAGTTTCAGATTCTGCCTGAGATTTTCTGGAGTGTTTGGACTGAAGTATATAGCACTCTTGCTTCTGTTAACACTTTGTCCAGATGCCTCATCGTAGATCTCAAGAATTTGATTAAGCCTTGCCGCACTGTCGGCATTTGCCTTGATGAAGATGAGACTATCATCAGCAAAGAGGAGGTGACTCACCCATGGTGCTCTGAAAGTCACTCTTATGCCACGGTCGATGAACTGTCCGTAATATTTCAGAAGGGATGAGAATCCTTCGGCACATAGGAGAAATAGGTATGGCAAAGCTGGGCAGCCCTGTCGCAGCCCTCTCGATGGGTTAAAGTATGGTTGCAGCTCCCCATTTACGCGCACTGAGAAGCGAACTGAAGAAACACACTTCATGATCAGCCTCACCAGACTCGGTTGAAAGCCTAACTTCAAAAGCATAGCCTCCAAAAAATGCCACTCTACCCTGTCGTAAGCCTTCATCATATCCAGCTTAATCGCACAAGTGTAGTTTTTGCCTTTCTTCAGCCTCCTCATGGTATGAACACTTTCAAATGCAACCAGTACATTGTCGGTGATTAAACGTCCGGGGACGAAAGCACTCTGCTCCTCACTTACTATGTCATCCATGCATCTTCTCAGTCTGTTGGCTATCACTTTTGCTGCCACTTTGTAAAGCACAGAACAGAGCGCAATTGGACGATATTGTGAGATGCTCTGGGGGTGACGTACCTTGGGAATTAGCGTGATGGACGTGTCGTTGAAGCCCAATGGTAGTTCACCTCCATTGAGGAAATCCAGCACCGCCTCCGTTACTTCATGATGAAGTAGCTTCCAGTGGCGTTGGAAGAAGCCCGCCGTAAAACCATCCACACCCGGCGCCTTCGACGGAGCCATTTGAAATAGAGCTTGGCGTACCTCGGAAGGTTCATATGGTTTACATAGGGCTGCGTTCATCTCCGGTGTGACCCGAAGTGGCACATGCGATAAGAGCACGTCCATGTTATTGACTCCCTGTGTCATGTACAAAGCCTGATAAAAAGCATTGGTTTCAGCTTTGTCTTCCTCTTCGTTTGTACAGACCGAGCCGTCAGGCCTAGTGAGACTAGCGATTTTATTCGTTCGTTTCCGTTGCCTGGCCTGTGCTTGGAAATAAGCCGTGTTGCGGTCTCCAGCCCGCAGCCACGGCACACGAGAACGTTGCCGGAGCCATATTTCCTCCAAGCGGAGAGCTTCTCTCAGTTTTTTCATGATGCTCTTCTCTTCATCTGAAGGCCCCCGACCCACTGAACGTTGCCGTAATCTGTCAAAGCGTGTCTTCAGGTTACGTACTGTCCTAGACAGACTACCAAATTCACGTGCCCCCCATGGCTCCAGTTGGCGTTGGAGGCCAGCAAGGGAGTCCGCGATGCCCTGCAGCCCTGGAACTCGCACCTGATTCTTCCAAGTATCTGCAATCAGCTGATCGTAATCTTGATGGGATTGCCAAACATTTTCATACCTGGACTGCTTGGTACCCTGCGGCCGATGTGTGAAGGCGTGATGCCTGAAATCAGTGAGGACGAAGCAGTGATCCGACTCCACCGCACACATATGCCGAACTCGCGTATGCTCAAATCGTTGCCTGAATTGTTCGTTTGCGAAAGCTCTGTCGATCCTTGCCTTAACATTAGCATCCCCTGATTGTCGATTATCCCAAGTGTAGGGAATACCTGACCAACCGAGGTCTTGAAACGTACAGTTAAGGAAAAACGGCGATTTTATTCTGAGATCATTTTGCACTGACTGACACTTACTTTTTTTTTAGAAAAGGAGGAATACCCCCGGCCTCTGCATCTGGACGATGCATACAGCCATTGACTGACACTTATAACGAGAATCATTGACTGACACTTATAACGAGAACCACTGACACGTACATACAATTAGTACACTTATAAGTAGTAAAGTGTAATTAAGTAGATTATCCGCCCATCATCATGCATGTACGCATGCATGATGTAATTTTATTCAGCTACTCGACCATACGTGAAGGCACGCAAGTACGTACGTACTACGTAGTTGCAACGACACTGACACATCAAGTTTTAAGACTCGATTTTCTATGCATGTCTCAGTCGAGATCCGACCAGGTGACGGGCAGCTCGCCCACGCTGACGTCGACCCCGAGGGCCTTCCACACGGCGGCCGATGTGCTGATCTCGTGCTCGCCGCAGCCCTCCTCGATGTCGCACTCCTCCACGACCATGGCCTCCACGGCGACCCCGCGCGTGGTCACGACGCGGATCATCTTGCCGCACCGGATGCCCCCGCCGTACCACGCCGAGGTCAGCGACGCCAGGAGGAGGTCGTCGCTGTGGGACTTGCCGTCGCACGCCGCTGGCCCGGAGTGGAAGTCCGTCAGGGACATCACCGCCGGGGCGTCGTGGACGCGCTGGCTGGAGTCCTTGACCTGGACGTGACGGCCGGTGGCGCACGACACCTGCAGGAGAACAAGGACGCCGAAGATGGCCACGACCTTGCTGGTGTTCGCCATGGCAATTGAGCTAGCTCCTGCTTAATTGCGTTTGTAAGCTTTGCCCTATGTGCTTTGTCCCAATGCTGTTGGTTGGAGGGAGCTTATATAGGATCGTGGCGCAGCCTGCTGACAAAAGATGGACGTATTTACTCATGCTGAGTTGCTGACCTCGGGTGTCTCGTCAGAGAACAGTTCGTCGAAGCCTGTCTGCAGACAAAATAAGGAAAGAGGTACTACAATTGCATCGTTGAGATCACGAGTGTTTTTGGATTTCATGGCGCTACAGCAACATGTGTGCCAGATTTGAACACGCATGGCTCTGTCTCTGTGTTCATCCACCGATGTGATGCATTCTGATAGATAATGAGAGAGTCACCTTTTTTTTAGGGTAAAGAGTTTTATTCCATAAAAATATAGGGTTACAATCGAGAGGCAAAAGTTCATCTATGCACAGTGGTCCACGATCTAGCCTACAGCAGTCGCACTATCAATACAACTATACAATGACAACCGATATGCTACCCTATTTTGCTCACGCTTAATTTTTTGTGGAATAAACTCATAAAGTACCCTAAGATGCTTGATCTCAGGTACGAAATGTCCATATACCGACCGAGACAGGTTATCACCGGTTAGGGACGTTAATGCCGACCGAGATAGCATAAAACTACTACTCCCTCCGTCCGAAAATACTTGTCGGATGAATGGATGTATCTAGACGCAATTTAGTCCTAGATACACTCATTTTCATCCATTTTTCCGACAAGTATTTTGGGACGGAGGGAGTACTTTACAGGTTAGGGTTCCAAAAAACTATCAAATTTTATTTTTTCGCTAATAACTACCAAGTCAGGGGTTGGTTGTTTCAAAAAACTCAAATAGCCGAGTGCTTAACAATTGATCGCGTTTACTACATGTTGGGCCCGCATCTAAAGGAACCGTTTGTTTGACCGTTAACTGACATATAGGACATATAGGGCCCACATGTCAGTGTCTTTTCTTAAAACAAGCAATTGAGCCCCTGTAATCTTTTTAGAAAAGCGATCGGATCCATAAAACGCAATCGGGTCCCTTCCCGTCCACGTGCTCCAGAACGGCACGAGCAGCCAGCAGCCCCACCAGAGGAGCTCGCCGGCCAACAGCCCCGCCGAAGGAGCTCGCCGGCCAACAGCCCCACTGTGAGGATCTCACCGGCACCACCTCCTCCGGCCGGCGAGCCGCGCCCGCGGCCGCGTGTGCTCCCCGCCGTGCGAAAACTCTCCCTCCCTTCCCCAGCCTCCCAATGGTCGTGGGAGCGTGCGTGCCGGCGGCCACCTCCTCCCGGCCTCGTTCGCGGCGGCGGGAGGTGCGCACTCCAGCAGCAGCGCAGGCCGTCCGCGTTAGCCGCTTGCGAGGCAGGGCAGCAGCCGGCATAGGCGAGGCAGAGCGTGGCCGCCGGCCCAGGCGAGGCAGGGCGTGGTGGTCGGCGCAGGCGAGGCAGGGCGTGGCGGCGGCCACAGGCGAGGAGCGTGGATCCGGCCGCTACGGGCGCCACCGCGTGCGCCCTCCGCTGCCAGGCCCGGCGAGCTCTGCCGCACGCCGTGAGGCAGGGCGTGGCGGCGGCCTGCACACAAGGCCCCCATGGCACGTGTGGCGACCGTGGGCGGAGCCCCATGGTGCGCGGCGACGACCATGGGCAGGGCACTTTGGAGGCGCGGCGGCGACGGTCCAAGGACCCGATTGCTTTTTTAAATGATTTCAGGGACCCGATTCCTTCTTTAAAATATCTGTAAGGGCTAATTCGTAAAAAATCTATAGATGAGGCGCTGACATGTGGCCCCCACAAGTCAGTTAACAGTCAAACAAACGGTCAACCAAACGGTGCATTTAGTGGCGAGCCCGACCTGTCATAAACATATTTAATTTTTTAACAAAGAGGATTTGGGGTTTTTTGAAACAGCCAACCCCTGAATTGGTAGTTATCAGCGAAAAAATAAATCTGGCAGTTTTTTGAAACTCTAACCCGTAAAGTAGTAGTTTCATGCTATTTACTCAGTTTGATTGGACTATTATAGGAACATCACTGTATTGAGTCGTCGGTGCCATACCTTGCATCAGCACATGCAACTCACCCTCTAGTGCGTCGTTGCAATTAAACGGGCAGCGATGCGCAGCAAAAATCGCACTTCCATCATGTCTCCTCAAGATCATGTCGGCTGCCGCCGAGCCATCGACCGAAGAAAAGGCCCCATCAACAGATAGTGCAACCCGATTTATCGGCGGTGGTACCATGGCAGCGCGCTGAAAACCACTACAACACAAGTAGATGAGCCGTCCTCCATTAGCGGCATCTTCCCCTTCAAAATTTCCTCGGTGCTATATCTCCTAGACAGATTAAGTGAACACATATAACTCTCGAGATAATGAGAAAGTCACCTTTTTCTTTAAATGAACAGAGAATCAGTCGCCGGTGTTTGCAAGGGGGAGTCTTTGTCTCCCCTACAGCAAGATGAAAGAACCTCTCGCCTCTAGAATATGATACTTAAATTTTAAAAAATGATCATGGCGCGTCTAAAAATTGTTCATGTAGTGTAAAAAGAAAAATTTGCGCAACTTTTAAAAAAGTAGTGGTCAACCCGTGCATTCACACGGGCTAGTTATCTTTTTATTCAATCTATATTATGAACAAATATGTTTTCCAATACAAAACACTGTAATTGAGACGTTTGTGAAGCATATACGTTTAGAAACATGGAGATTTACCAAAGAAGCTATGCATATCAGTTAGATGAAATCATAATCTAACGCCACAAAGCTAATGTTTTTTCTAATAATATGGTATCACAGTATATTGCTCAAAGCTGAGTACATCAAGATGCAATCGTCTGTGAAATTTTCTCAAATCATATGCAGTCACTTGTTTTCATCTCGGAAGGTTGGAGATTGTTTATTTTTCTGTGTACAGGGTTTGACCTTTTACACATCTGACTATTTAAAATATATTTAAAAAACAGCTATTCTGGATAGTGGAGCAATTTAATTTCAATTTGCCTAAATATATGTTGTGTCAAATCGAGATTGTGTTGGTGTCCGCTCATGTTCTATGCCATTGAAAATCATGCATTGGGTCCATACTTGGGCATTGAGAAATAAGGGCGCTTTCAGAGGCGAACGACCATGGGCATAGAGAACATCTGTGATCCATGGATCTCCGACCAGAAACCGTATCCAAGATCCATGGATACATGGTAATGCAATATTAAGGGCGTGTTCGGTAGCCTTCCAACTTCTTAGCTCCGCAACTCCAAACGAGGAGTTCGGCCGAACGGTTTAAATCTTGGTTATAAGAGTGAGAAGCTGGCTATTTGTGTAGTGTAAAATTGGAGGAGTCGTGGAGTTGGAAAAGGCGAGCTCCCACGAATCAAAGGAGCGGGAGTTTGACTGAAATTACTAGCAACTGCCACCGCCAAGTGAACGGCGTGCGTACCGATTCGATCCCATCCCGCACGACTGCTCTATCCCCATGATCTCCTTCTCTCGTTCCTCTCACACAGGCTGTCGAGGCCATCAACCCATGTAGCCGGCCGCCGCCCTCCCAGCTCGCCGTCCGCCACGCTGGCCGCCCGCCCTGCCGTCTCTATCGTCCTGCACTGCCGCCGTTTCAATCCGCCAGGAGCTGCCAAGGACGCGGGAGCAATGTCCGGCGCTCACATCCCTGAGCCTCGACGACCTCGCTGTCCTCCCCATCGGTCGCTCGCCGTCCATCTGCGGCTTCGGCTTCCGTGTGGCCGTCCACGGTGATGGGGTAGTGCCGGCATGCTGGTCCTCACCTCCATCCTTCAATGGCGTTGACGAGCGATGCAGGATGACCAGGGGGTCTGATTGTAATCTTGTTTTGTTTATTGAGGTGGTTTGTGCTAATGTGTATGACACCTGTGCTTGCCAAACTAGAAGCTGATGTGCCGACGGATGGTTAGCTCCGAGATTTTCAACGAGAAGCTGGTTATTGGATATTGGCTGAGGAGTTGAGGATTTTGAGGCTGTAGAGGGTTACCGAACACGCCCTAAGACTCGAACCACAGAAGAATAGAAATTTATATTGGACTTCTTGTAGTAAAGGGATGGCACATATAAAACATGCTTCTAAAATCCTCTAACTTTGAATATTAATATATCGGAAGTTCTCAAAATTGTCAAGTAATAACAAAAAATAGCAATAAATTTTCATTAAAATCAGTTTCATCATCTCATAATGTTAAAATGCTTTGTGAACATTTATGTTTAAAATATAAAAATCTAAGTAAAACATTGTTTATTCCACCTATGTACTCAACGTCTTGTAATATTCAAATGATGATACTATTTTCACCGCCCGGTAACTAATTAGCATTTCATCGAACTTCTCCTAAGAATACATAGAATTCATAACCTTATATATGGTTATATTCCAAAAAAATATTTAATATACCTAGGCGTCTCAAAAAGAATTGGTTCATGTGATTTAGCCAGTTTGATTCACATGCGTACCATGTAGATTATGTCATTTCCCATGAAATTAAGAAAGACGTAAGATTTTATACAACTGTTACGGTGATTGGCTAATTTAGGAGCCTTTCATCCATCTCAATCTGACGGTGAAAAAATAGAAGTTACAAGGAGTTACGAGATTGAAATTACGGGAAATTACAAATGACGGTGGGACCGTTAAATATTTTTTGTGGGACCAGTTTTTTATTTAAGGGGTAGATTCGTCAAGGAAATATGTAACTCGCAGACCCGAGTTTTTATTCTTTTTGCAAAACTGCCGAACGAATCGATCGTGGCTCGTTTTCCCTGGCTCGCTGGTCCCGCCCCGCTCGGCCCGTCGACGATGGCCACGTTGCGCCGCGCGTCGACCTCCTCCGCCGGCAGCAAGGTCAGCAACAACCGGCAGCCGGACTTGCGCATCGTCTCCATCGGCCACCGGCACACCGGACTTGACCTCGCGCGCCGCAGCAACGCCCACGCCTGCCCGGCCGGGTTAGGTCAGGTTACCTGGCGCGGTGGATGGACGCTGAGTCGGGGCCGCGCCCCGCAAGCACGCCCAACCCAAGGATCCTTCTACCTGGTCAGGTAGTACACTAGTATGAAGAGATGAGGAACGACACCAGGCCACGAGGGTTCCCATCCTCTGCTCGATTTGGTCTTGAACACCTACAGTCATGGAAACATGATGAGTATCGGGAGTATACGAGCAGAAGATGCATGGCGAGTTACTTAATCCGGCCACTTACCATCTTGAATTTGTCCACAGTTCTAGAGAGAAACCCCCCTTGATGAATCTGTCATTCCCCTGAAAAAGGCATGTGTTCTTAGGATAGCAACAGCAGTACATTCAGATCTTTGGGAGAAGATAAGGTTCAACTAGTAGATACAACATTACCATTATGTCCAGCATTTGGTTATGAGCCTCCACCACTTCATTAATATCATCTGATATCTACAGAATGATAAACAGCTTCAGTAATCTTCAAGCTGGAAAGGCTGTCAGCAAGCAGATACATACATTTGAGTCAACTATGGAAGCCACTGTTACTCATTTCATTTTGTCATTTGAGGATCGAACCTTCAATAACTCTACTACTTAAAACTTTCCCTGAAAAAACTCTACTACTTAAACTGGTCATGCCTAATTGCTCACAGGCCGCAAGCAAAAAATCAGACGAGAACACCAACAGTTAGAAAAGGTAATGATCCAAATTCTACCGTGGACTAGACGTAGTACAAACGGTGTGGACCTTTGCGTTGGTACAGACGCGTACAAGTACAACTTGTTTACTTGTCCTACAAGGACTCTTATATATTGCTCTCATATATACTCCATATAGTCGCACCTAAGACACATGTCGTCTCATGCTTGTAATACTCCTCCTCATAGTGATTGTGCCTTTGTGAGTCCGTGGTTTTCTCCCGCAAGGGTTTTCACGTAAAAATCCGTGTACTCTCGTGTCTCGTTTATCTCATTTTATCTAACAGTACTACCTCGGTACCTTTTACGTGAACACCAACAATTAATTAGACAAGCCGCCACAGTAGATCTGATGGCTTACGCATGAATGGTCTGCCGAAATCCGGTCCTTTGTCTTGCAGGGGCCCAACTTCCTTTTGCCGTTTTATTTTTTGGTGTCTTGACGGACAAGTTCACTGTTTACTTGTCCGTTAAGTTTGACCTGGAAACCAAGTCGATTTGAGATTGTGATCGCAACACAATACCACTTTTGGTTCACCTATATATATTACTTACTGGCCTCGGCCAAAGATAAACTGAAAACACATACGGTTTTGCCTCATCTCGCAACTTGCTCTGCCACTGTAGTCTACTCTATCCTGAACGCCAGCGTGCATCATTGTGCGGGCGAGCAGATCTCCGAAACCGTTCGTCCTTGCGATCCTGCAACCAGAGAGCACGAATTAGCTTTTTGGGAAGCGCTCTAAGTGACTGCTCAACTTCGTCATCACGGGTCGACTCAGTTCATGTTGAAGAAGTGCACAAGGCTTGGCTCGCTCACCCTCGTGCTGCGGAGCCCCCCCCCCCCCCCCCCCGAGGACAATTCCTTTGGCCCGGAGTTCATCTCATCGAGGCGGAGCCAAATGGCAAGGTATCTTGGGTCGAGGTGCTGCTCGGCTGCAAGGACTTTGTCTGCGGCGGCGGGCAATAGAGCCGCAACTCGTGATGTAGGACTTCTGGATGTTCGTTGAAGGTTGCAATAGATTCAGGTGTGCGAAGGAGAGGTGAGGAGGCCAAGGAGGGGTAGGGGATTCACTGTTAAAGGAGATCGCTGGCACGACGGAGATCGATCTAAAGTGGGGAAGAATGTGATCGTGCCGGCCACGCTGACCTCCACCGAGCTGGGAGGCGCAGTGTTGGGGCCATGATGGCCGCGACGCGGTCGGCGCCACTCTCCAGTGGTGGATCTTTGTTTAGTGGCGAGGATACTCGGGGTGACTCCAGCGGGTGGGCACAGTGGCGGCGAGGTGGAGTGGCAGGGGGGAGACGAGCTTGGGTAGGGGAGTGACGGCAGGAGCGGCCTGCCTGTATTGGATATACTAGGGGGTTAAAAGAGCCAAAAACAAAATGGCCCGGGAGTGATGTGAACCATCCACTTTTTCTAATTCGCAAAAAAGTGTATTGTTCATTTCTGACAATTTATTCAAAAATGTCCACGCACTTCGATTTTTTGCTCAAATTTTTTTGGAAGGGTTTAGCTAGCATTAGTCCATCGTGGGCATTTCATATGTTCAAAAGACCAAAATATGCGAAAATGGAGCATAATTCAAGAACTAAGGTCTCAGACATTGCAACATTCTCACACATAGCTTAGGTCTCACAAATAAATCTGCTTTGGGCACAGTACAGAATAAAAGGCTCACGCATGGAGCTCACACATCATCCTCAAATCCGAGCAGGCTACGGAATTTTGCGTACTTCCTCTTGCCCTGTGTCCCTAAGGCATTGCTTCCTCAAGCTACACCACTACCGGAAGAGACACTATGAGCTTATCACACCGTGAGGTATCAACAACTGCATGATAGAGAACATTGTTAAACTATAAAGTAATAATAACTATCAAATTGCATATAGATTGACTGAAACTGGAAGTATCAAGTTCAAACACCAAATGTGAAGAACAAAGTACACTGAAGCACAAGCAACAAGACAACCATGCATACAATGAAAGAGATCGGTCATGAACTTGCCTCGATACTGAAGATTGTCTCAAAAAGCACCCTTCAAACACAAAGTTGTCAAACCTTAATATTAATCCACACTCAGAATATTGTACAAGATAGTACATGGATATATATTTAAAACTCAATGTATCTCCTCTAACCGGTTAACATTGTCCCAGAGCCATTTTATCTAGACTGCAATTAACAAATTACTCGTCAGCAGCAATTCTCATCAGCAACAATCAGTTACAAAATTCAGTTTTAATTTAACACCTTCTATGCTAGTACGCTACTATTTAACACCTTCTCTGCTAGTATACTAGCACAGAGCACCGAACCGATAGACTCTACAAAGTAAAACTATGTGTCCCTGTAGTCGTTTATTTCATCCCTGTACCATAAGAAACTTGATTCCAATGAACAAGGTAAACAATAGGCATGAAACAAGCCATCAGTTAGCTAGCCATTGTCTCACGAGTTGATTAGTTCTTGTCCGGATGCAATCTGCCCAATCCCAATTCATGGAGCACTAGTATTCGTACTAGTCTAATTGAAATGCCGACTAAAGTTATCCCTGGCACTAGAAATCCAGCGAACCATAATACAACGAGAAGCTAGCTAGAAGGTTCATCTATTTGCTCATCCTCAGATCAGTTCGCAAGGCTGGTAACCACTAATACCATCATGCAACACAGATCCAATTAACCATGGATTATACTACTGTTGTTAATCCCCAGAACCAATGCGTCGCTAGTAAGATTAGAGGAACACGTACCAAAGAAGACCAAACTAGAGCTTCAAATCTTTAGGGCCGCTGTAGGAGCAGGTCTCCATCGACTTCGGCGGAGCGGCTGCGGCTTCGATGATGGTGCGGCCTGGGAGAGCCGCCGCGGCGCTCGATATGAGGAACGGCTTGGGAGACGCGTCGAAAAGGCGGCCCTCGACTCAGGTTCGCAAGATGGTGGCGTCGCCCCAGGTCCTCGCGGCGGCGGCGGCGCCCCAGGTCCTCGCGACATCGCCGCCGTCTACGCACTTGTGAGATGGGATCGGAGATATGCGACAGTTACGTGGCAATGACCGAGCGAGGCATAATTGTTGGAACTAATCGAGAGGCAAATCGAGAGAGACAACAATGAATCGAACTGTATATCTTTATTGATGATTGACACGATATATATACAATGGTAACGGACACGATGGTTCGCTAGAGGCGTCTCCACGGGAACCGTCGTGGATGGTTGTTGGCCTTTTGGAACCGCTCGTGCGGAGAGATGGGAGCGGGGATTACCCCTAATAACCATAAGGGTTATTATTTAACACTCCCCCTAATCACCGCTTGATTGCATAGTAGTCCATCATCTGATAAAGTCTCCTCCAAAAAAAACCTGTGGAAAAAATATGAGGAGTAGTGTAGGATATGCTGGTAAAACTCCTTCAAACCCAGTGGGAAAATAAGGAAAAAATGATCCAACATATAATGATTATTGCCTCTTTTTACTCAATATGAGAAAACTCATAGAGTTTGGAGAACAATAAATATGCCATATATACTTTCCTAAAAACCCCGGTGAGGAAAACTGAAAGTAGGACATATGATCTCATGTTGATATTACCTCATTAAAAACCTTTATGAGAACCTGTATGGTAAACTCATGAAGGAAAAAAGAGTATAATATGATGCATTGAACAGGAACAATTTAGGAAGATACTCCTCCTGATTCTTGCAAATTCCAAAGCCGTCACATACCAATTCCATGAACATGTTTCCGGAATGTAAAAGTTGGTAGAGACTTGCTGAACAAATCAGTTGCATGATTTGACTTGCAAGATATGCAATATAAATATATTGCTTATTAGTAACATGTTTGCATCCGGGCAACACAAGCGACATTATCTTTGAGATAATGGTTGGTGGATGTAGCCATGAGGTCTGTTTTGAAGACTCTTCATGAGAGGGCTACCACACCTAGTAGGAACACTAAACTTGTTTACGATCTGATATAATGGGGATGATCGATGTATCCAATGATATTGGTGTTCAGATTTCTCTGAAACTGAAAAACCAGGACAAGATGTTTCATGCCTTGGAGATATCAAAATATATTCTTGAGTACCAACCAACTGTGTTTGGTGGATCCAATGGCATTACAGAACGTTAAGTCCCAATATCTCACCTCCATTATCTCTTGGTCTAAATAGATCTTTCTCTACGTCTAGAGAATGAACTACCATGAGAGTTATAGATGGATAAGATTTGTCCACAATGAATTTCCCCAATATATTTTGGATATAGACAACATGGTGTACCATAATGTATGAATGAAGGTGCTCAAGTTGTAGTAACGAGTGGTATTTTGGTTTACCCAAATCCTTCATTTTCAACTCCGTCATTTAGATGATTACATGTGTCGTCATTACAGACACACAAACATGGATAATCATTATTGTAGGAGTAATCCTTGTGTATAAGGAACTCACTACGTCGGTTGTACCATATGTACCGACAACAATAAGTCGTATGGTGACTTACTGATTTTACACAATGTATGTTGCATTTTGCATTTCGATTCAGAAGTGAGATTCCATCGGGAATCAATCATATATGTCTGAATCTAGTGATCCACATGGATATGTAATCACTACATCTATCAACTGCAGAGATAGATGATTTTGTACTGCTAATGATATAAGTTATCGGAAAGAGATTCCATCTCTGGAGAATAGTTGAGTATCTGCGTGAACCCTTGTGCTACAATACTTGCTCTTTGTTTCACCACCTCATTGTTCTCAATTCTGTTTCCAGAAGAAAACTGGTGTAGGTATTGCTTATGAATACCTTCCCATTATTGAGCAAGATCATTTCTATCTAGACTATACCCTTTGCTTGAGTTCAGTCCGAGTGTTGTTCACACTTTGCCATGGCCATGGTCTTTGGATCTGAATCATTTGAAAGGTTTTTGCAATCTAGTTGAGAAATGTATGTCGACAATTGTAGACTTCCGGTTATATGATTCTCCAGAATCTATATATCAATATATAGTTGACGGAAATATCGTTACCCATGGTGACTGCTCGCGATTTCCCAGTGCGATTGAGTCGGGTATTCCGATGTCCCGGTCATTGTGTGCACTATGACCTGGGTTGGTGGAGGTTTCCCGTCCACTGGGTGTATACTACCCATTAGGTGTCTGACAACATGAAGTTGACTTGCATTTACTGATTCACAGGCCTTGATATCCTTGCTTGTGATAAGCTGAATCCCGACGTACTTTTGCCATACATCTCCCCCTGTTGCTTTGAACGGGGAGTGGAGTGGATTTTGTTGATACCTCCACTCTTTCAGGCGTACTTTTGTAGGATTGTAGGATTGTGTGACACCTTTATAGTCAGCAAATGAATCTGGCAGGTTATTTGCAATGTGTTGCAAATCTTCTGAACGCATAGTTCAGATCTTTGAGTATGTGGATTTGAGGCAAAAATGTGTTGAACATTCCACTAATTTCCTGGCATTCTTTATGGTACTTGAAATCTCCCCCTAATGCCTGGAAATATTCCTCATTGAATCAGCATACTGACCTTGAATAACTCCCCGTGCGGGGGCTTGAGGTATTGACGGAAATACAGTTATTCCTCACATAGATCCCAACGGTATGCAACCGAATTACCGCAGATAGGAAATACTTGATAGATATCCACATATCAAAGATAGAGGGGAATAATATTATGCAGTTCTGTCATGAGCGTGTAAAACCGCATGACTCCAACGTAAAGTTGGTAAGTTGCAATTCCAAAGTAAAGATAATGCAATGAGATTAACTCTTTGGATAGGATTCTACCAAACCATTTTGAGTCTAGACCTTAGGACAAATTGCTAAACTCAATCCAAGGGCCATAGAGAAGGCACTCAAGGAGAATTCTGCAATGTTATCCATTCGATTTGCTTGAAATCAAGGTCAGGATAATGAGCCAATGGTTTCGTGTGAATAAAGCACACATTTAAGACCATCATGTAGATATGTCTTTTAGAACCATGGAATACCAGAATAGTCTAGTCAATGGATGGGAAGAGCCACTTACCTCAACTTGATGCATTCAAGGAGTCTGAGTGGTTCAGCGGTGTGCGAGCCTTAAAATTAGCTTCCCTGTGTCACTTGTAGTGCACATAAAATCCAAATGGTGTTAGAATTTAGCATCATAATAATGATAAACTATTGGAATTGCTGATAGTTTCGGTTTCAACCCAATGTCTTGATGACCAAGATGAGTATGCCAAGTTTTTCATGTACAAGACATTTTGGAAAACTATCTTGGGCATAACATATGCTACGAGTTTTGTAGTATGTGTAGTACAATCCAGATAATACATAGAAAATGTGCTTGCCATATCCGTTGCATATGGTAAAGAGAATGTATTTCTCTTTCTTGTCAGCATAAGTTTCGCTATGGAAACCATTTTGACAAATATATCTATAACTTAGTAAGGTATGAGTTAAACTTGGGAAGCAATGAAGCATCCTGACGTTACTCGAGTACCCACAGGGATAGTAAATATGACTCGAGTTGAGCCAACAAATACCTCATCGCATCTAGCGATTTTAAAATATCTCCTTTCTCTCAATGAGAGTGGAAACATTGGACTTTCCTGAGTATAGAGTTTGTGGTACATATGCCCACAAGGCACATATCATTTTTTATCGGATTGACTCCCGTAGAAATCTATATATAGACATGAAGATTCTCAAGAAAATCACTGTCGGATATATAGAATACATACAAATGAATTTGTATCAAAGTGCTGATACATATATTGTGATATACAATATATGATGACAACAATAATCATGTTCTTATGAGAACATCATAAATGGACATAAATAAATAGATCACTAAGGAGACTAAGGGACTAAATGTATAGTCTCCAATCATGCCGGTTGATGCATATTCAACCATCATGCTCTCCATGCTCATAGGGTCTCATGACAGTTTGATAGTGTCAGATTGAGGGTTTGAAGTGAGTTTCAAACTGTTACCCTTGAGGTCCTCTGCATCCCGGTGGCGTGGCTTGGATTGCACGCGCTGTCCCATGGGATGCAAGACTGATCTTGATGTCCATGACCCGCTTAAGTAAGTTGTGGCCATTGAGGGCAAGTGCCTCAAATTGTTAGCCATCGATTACTTATAGCGGCAAGCCAGGAATAATTAATTTACAAGAAGTAAACTAAAGACCATCATGGTCTTGTAATAAGAATGCAAAAATTTGACTCAAGTGTATAACTTGAAAATTCTCAACCTCGATTGTGGGAACATAAACACATGGGCAGTAGATCATACAGATCTCACAGTAATAGAGATAGTCTACACATGGGCAGTAGATCCAACTCATCACCTTGTGTTTTCCTAATATAATGAGGGAGATATTGTTGTCAAAATTTTACAAGTTTGTTGTGCGGGAGAAATCAATCATGACCGATGTGACATGTTCATAAAGAATGTCAATGTGGTAAACACATAGAACATATCATTCCCGGTGGAAAACCGGTAATTTATTTATATTACAGATTGTGTAATATAAATACATCTTAATGTTGCAAAATTAATAGATTTCAAGAAAGGAGGCTCGAAATCATTAGTGCGAATCTCAAAATGCTAAGGATGACACCTTGAATTTTGCATATGTATTTGCAAGAAATTGAAAATCTCAATTGCAAATAGGCGTATTAATTTTGACATGTGGTTAACATGGAAATAGATACATCATAGAAATTTTCCGGAATACCACGTACCCAACGGAGAGACAGTCCTGCAGAGGTACTGAATTTATCTTTGTAAGAGATTAAATTTTTCTATTGCAAATGGACGTAATTAATCTCAACACGTGATAAACGTGGACGTGTATTACATCAACTTAAGATCTGGAATACATCTTGGTACTCAACAGAAAAATACTACTAATGTAGTAAATAATAATGATGTTGCAGACTTGATGTTCAAGTGAAAACTTGAAATTTATAGACCTCAAATTAAATGAGATGATGTTGTACCAAGTTGCAAGATAATTCAGCGAGGTGAATTAATAATTTGCGAGAGAAAATTGATCTCAATCATAATAAGATTGTTTTGCGAGAAAATAATAATTCTCAAGCGCAAATCTATATTGGTGTGCGAGAAATTTAATCTCAATCGCAGAACAATGTCATTGTACTGGTAAAGAACATGTTATAGGTCAGGCAAATAACAGCCACATATTTCTGGAATTTCAAGACTCCACAGAATGGGCTAATAGCAGATCTATACATGTCTTAAATGTCACAAATGCTAATGAATAGCAAATGATGTAAGACACAAGTTTTGGTCTATTCCGAAAATAGGTAAAGCCACCAGGGCTATATCCAAAACTCACGAAGAGATAAGGCTTCCTTATCTCTTTCTCCCGTGACGTGTGGTGCTACTTCAGAGATAACAACTCTGAACGTCCCCCATGATTTCCACCGAGACGCAGCCCACACAGGAGCTTCTCCATGCCGCCGTGCAGGCCATGTGCTGCTGCCGCCGCATAGGGGGGCGGCTGCACCGTGCACTGTCGGAGGAAGGAGCGCTGCGTTTTCAGTTGGTCCAGGCCGCGACACCACCCGCCGGGAGATAGTGGTCGAGGGCATCGCCTCGCCGTTGTCAGGGTCTGCGACTTCGCCGAGGTTGCCGCCTGCGCGTGCAGGTTGCGGTTCTCGGGCGCTCTACGCCGGAGGACGTCCGCATGCTGCGCATCGGAAATCGAGGCCGAGCAGAGCGTCGAGGGGGCGCCAACGCACCGCGTGCTCAGGAGCGCCGAGCGGTTGACGGCGAGCGTCACCGCGCCACACGTCGGGGCTGCCGTTGCCCTGCGCGTCTCCGCATGATGGAGGCAGGGAGTCGGTGTAAAGCGCCTGAGGGCCCGCCACCGTTTCCGACGCCAGAGGCCAAGCCGGTGGTGCCGGTGTTCCAGTCCAGTCCATCATGGGGCCGAGGCCAGACGAAGCCGATGCCGTCGTCATTGACGTTCTTGATGGCCTGATGGCGACGAGCGCCACCACCAAGTCCAGAGACGATGGTAATTAAGTGAGGAATTTTACCTTTCCTTGATTCGTTCTCGATTTTTTTTTTCGGATCGATGAACGCCAACGCCCCTGTTCTTCGTTCTCTTGTTCATTCCCTGTAGGGTATCGCTCTCAAAAAGGCAGTTAGAAATCGAGAGATTTCTGTCGTGACCGTGCACAGGGCGAGGCTGCCGCTTGGAAGCGCTTGCGCCGGGCTGATGGCCACCGCGGTAGCGGGCGCCACCACTCCGAACCGAGGGCTGCGGTCGTTGAACTCGCGAACGAGGCTCGTAGCCAGGCGCCGATAGAATCGCTCCGCCGGAAGCGTGCTGATAACGTGTTGGAACTAATCGAGAGGCAATTTGAGAGAGACAATAATGAATCGAACTGTATATTTTTAACAATGAATCGAACTGTATATTTTTATTGATGATTGACACGATATATATACAATGGTAACGGACACGATGGTTCGCTAGAGGCGTCTCCACGGGAACCGTCGTGGATGGTTGTTGGCCTTTTTTTTTTTTTTTAAGAATCCGGTTGGGGTTGTGGTTGTTGGCCTTTTGGAACCGCTCGTGCGGAGAGATGGGAGCGGGGATTACCCCTAATAACCATAAGGGTTATTATTTAACAATAATGTCTCCAAGAAAAAGCACGGACCATAATACCCTTCTTGATTAAATTAAATATTTTAGTTAACATGTTAAAATTAACGGTGGGGAATAATCACAGGAGGAGTTACAGGAAATTACATTTTGTAACTCTGCAATCACCGTAATGATTCAGGTGATGTAAGATCAAAGGAAGGGACCAAGTGATGTTTAGTGTTTACGGAATTAGCTGTGTACTACTGCCATTTAACAAAAGTAAATTCTCCATATCCCAGTTCAGAAATTAATAATGGTAAACACATAATTGAGTTTAGAACCATCTCCTAATGAAGTGATAATTAGACAATGCACATCCTCGTGAAGCAGTTCCAAACGAGCTGTGTGTTTTACGTGCATAGCTAGAAGCAAATAATTCAAACTATTTACAAAAGATATATATGTTTGTGCACTACAATAAGTAATGCAAGCATAATCTGTTTTCTCCCAAATGTCAAAATACTGGTGCAATATTACAAACCTCTGGTTGGCCAAGTATCCACTATTCTAACACTGAAAACAATAAACATAAAAAATTCTAATGTAATCACACTGCCATGCAGATACCATGCAAAAAACTTCATTCATTAGTGCAACTTCTATCGTTCCATTGGGAGCATGCTCACAGTCGTTGAATGAGTCGAGTTCTTCCAGTCGTACGTAGAGTCATGCACATATATGCTAGCTTGATTTAACCAAGATGGTCACAACTTTATGGCAAGGAAATTGCGTCATTGTGTTTTATCGTGGATAATGTGCGTGTAATTTGCGGAATGGGTCGAAGACATTTTATTTTTTGGCGAGAAGACGATTAGCTAATGTGCCTAGTGATAGGCTCCTACCAGACACAGGCTTTGCGCCAAGCAGAAGAAGATTGACCAGGGATGATGGTGACAACCAACAGAATGCTCATGTTGATGTTGCTCTGTGAGGTGTACAAACATTGCAATGTGAGAAAAATCCCGGGTGAAAAAAATAAGACCTAATTTGCAGTGATAAAACACCTTTTAGGATGGACTCGGGCACAACTCGATCAGATCATGTCATACAATGAAATGGAATCAGGTATAAACCATCAAGAAAATAAATTCTGAAAAAACAGTGTGAGAAAATAAACCTGATCCACATGAAGAAAATCTTTTTGTGGCAAGATTTTTTTGTATCCCTGGTTCTTGTAGACATGAGTTGGTTCTGCTTGTTCTCGTCAAAATCTCGTCTCCTTCAGTTCCTTGTCCATCACCATGGCGACCACAGGCATGTATGCACCACATAGATCCAATTACCAACAAATTGTTAGCTAGGGCACGTCACTGCATGCCGTTAGAGCTAATGTTTAATCAATCACATACCTTGTATTTGTAGCACCATGTTTGGGCCAGCGAACTCATCACCTGATAGGGACTCATCGTTTCACTGTGGCATGGCTGTTTGCAAATTCCAACGATTGGCTTCAATAACCATGGCAACGCGTGCTTGGAACAGATAGAATCAGAGCTTCACCTAAGGAGAGGAGAAGAGCTGGGATCATCTCAATACGCACGGGACATGTTTGGACAGGCGAAAAATTGCAATGATCGGCTTGAATAACCATGCCAGCACATGCTTGGAACAGATCGGATTGGAGCTTCACCTCGGGAGAGGAGAAGAGTTGGGATCATCTTAGTACCCACGGGTCTGAGGCTGGAGCGCAAGAACCTAGGTTACCGAGAGCCTGAGTGTGTATCGCGTGATGCGAGGAGTCGATCCAGCAGCTCGGTAGCTTCATCAATCAGCTCCCAATTAATCCAGCACTCGCTTCGTTGTCAAGGTTGGGCCTTCAGCCTGAAGGAGATGGTGCGGTTTTTCCATGGGACAAGAGAGAGACGATTTCCAAGGTGCAAGATTGCTTCACAAGCGGAAGATGCCATGGAGTATAATACGTAGAGATTCCTTCAGATTGTTGATCTTGGCTAATAAGAAGGAACATGTCGTGGAGTACTGTTATAGATTGCTTCAGGTTGTTGATTTTCGAGAAAAGGAGAAGATGCCGGACGTGGAGCTTTTTCAACAGCGAGAAGATGTAGTGGAGTTTTAGACAGATTGAGATTCCTTCTATTTTCAAACGTGAAAAGAGATAGAGTTAGAAATTTTTTTCCTACTTTTATTTCAACTACCAAGAAAGGATTTTGGGCTCGTGGGATACATTGAGATTGCTTCTATTTTGAACCGTGCAAAGAGATTGAGTTAGTTTTTTTTTCCTACTTCTATTTTTAGAACCGAGAAAGGATTTTGGGCCTTCTTGATTGTTTTTTGTCCCTGGAATTTATAGATTGATCTACACCGTAATAATTTGGTCTCACCGGATGAACGGCTCCTAATTTCTAATTAACGTGGGAATTATTAGGGAGTCTGTAATTAGTATAGGTATAGATTTTTGGAGCATTCGAAAATATATTGACATTTAAAAAATTGTTCACATGTTTTAAATATTGATATGATGTAAATAAATATTTTTGCAATATAGATAAATTGTTTTTAAAAATGTGGTATTTAGAAAATACGTTTAAGAATTTCAAAGATATATTCCTCACGTTTAAAAAAATATAAATATACAAAAATGATTGCGTAATTTTAGGAAATGTTCCATACCATTCAAAATAATATTTGTGTCATTTTAAAAAGTCGTCACACATTTGAAAAATGTGCTCATGACATTTTTAACTTTTATATATTGTAAAAAAATAATCACTAATTTTATAAAAGTATAGAATTCAAAAAAATGTTCAACATCTATTTGTAATTGTTTAACATTTATTCAAAAAATATTAAAATATGTATTTGGACAAATGTTTATCACATATTTGAAAAATGTTCACCATCTATCAAAAACATGTTACGCACGTATACGGAAAATGTACAGTGTGTATGGAAAAATTGGACATGTATTTTTTAAAAATCCTAAGAAACCCGACAAAAAACACATAGAAACAAAGAAGGAAATCCACATGAAATATTCTTAAACCGGTTCGAACCAGCCCCATGAATCTTCGCAAAACTAATGCAGGGAGCTACAGTGTTGGGATGGGCCGTTAGCTAGCGGATCACCAGTGGCGAGACGAGGTTACGTCTCGGAATAAGCGAGGGAAGGATGGCTTTTCTTCCGCTGGGACCCATTGGGACAAACCGTGGAGGGAGAATGATGATGTGCATCTGGTTTCTCTTTTGTCTAAAAAAAATCTGGTTTCTCCTGGTCCTGTATTTGTGCAGAGAAGAGATAAATTGGCTGTGATTTATTGATTTGGTGTAGACTTGAATGCATTTTCTTCTCAGCAGGTGTCAGAGAGATTTGTTAGAGGCGCTTCCTAAATGGACTGCACGGCCCAGCGTGAGAGGAGTGTTAGCTCACTAGCGCATGCCCTGTTGTACTGTTTTTTTTCTTTTATATCGCTTTTCTTTAATTTCTAAAGTGAAAAATATTATAATTTAAAAAATAAACAATCGTGAAAGTTTTTCAAAAAAATATACAGTGTAAAAAATGTCCGTGCAACTTTTAGAAAAAAATTAAACATCTAATAAAAATAGTGACATTTGAAAAATCTTCACATGTTCCAAGAATATGTCTGTGGCATTTTTAAAAAACATTGATGCAATGTAAGAAAATAGTTATTTAAAAATTGTTACGAATAATGCCAAAAAATGTGATATTTGAAAATATTTTGAAGCATTTCAAACATATGTTCATCATATTTAATAATAATAATACAATAAACAAAAATGTTCACTTAATTCTAAAAAATAGTTCGTACAACTCAAAAAAATGTTCGTGCCATTTGGAAAAAATTGTCACCATTTCTATAATATGTTCTTGAGATTTTATAAAGAAAATGTTATAGTCCCTCCGTTCTAAATATAAGTCTTTCTAGAGTTTTCAATATGGACTACATGCGAATGTATATATACATATTTTAGCGTGTAGATTCACTCATTTTGCTTCGTATGTAGTCTTTATTGGAATCTCTAAAAAGACTTATATTTAGCAACGAAGGGTTTACATTGTAAAAAAATATTCATGTAATTTTTTTCAAATGTACCCTTAAAAAATGTTCAACCTGTATTTGTAATTGTTTAACATTTATTAAAAAATTATTAAAAATGTTCATCACGTATTTGAAAAATGTTCAACGTGTTTAAAAAACACGTGATGTGTGTACAGGAAAAAAAATGTAAAACATGTATTTGAAAAATCAACATGTGTTTTAAGAAAAATAAAGAAAAAGTGCAAAGAAAGCCGACAAAAAACACATAAAAACAAAGAAGGAAAATCAACGTGAGCGGACCAGCCTGTTAAGCTTTCCAATCCTACTGGTTTCTGCGGCAAACAGTCGGGGTTCCGCACATCGCCCGAGCGCTCGTGGGCGGACCAGCCTGTTAAGCATTCCAATCCTACTGGTTTTGGGAAATGTTCCAAGCCGGTTTTTTCCGGGTTTGGGAACTTTCTAGAAGGTTCTTGAACGGTTTTTTCTTTTTGATTTGTCTTTCCTTTTTTGTTTTTCCCCTTCTTTTTTCTGTATTTTTTTCTTTCTTCTTGCTCCTTTCTTTTTGATATTTTTCTATTTTATTTTTACAAATTGTTTAGGTTTTCTTTTTATTTCTTTTTCATTTATTTTTCTTTTCTTCTCTTTTTTCAAAAAATATCAAAAAATTTAAGTTTTGTTTGTGTTTCGAAAAAAATGTTCAGTTTTTGAAAAAATGTTCTCCAAATTCAAAAATCTTTCTTGATACACAAAAAAGTTCAAAACTTTTGAAATTCAGAAAATGTACTAGATTTCAATTTTTTGTTCACATATTCAAAAAATGTCCGCTCTTCCAAATTTGTTCGGGATTTTTCAAATTTGTTCTCTGTTTCAAAATTTGTTCTCTGGTTTTGGGAACCTTCTAGAAGGTTCATGAACCTTTTTTATTTTCATTCCTTTTCTTTTTCTTTTTAATGTTTCCTTTTTCTTTTCGTTTTTTATTTATTGTTTCTTTTCTTTTTTCTTTTTTGTTTTCCTTTTTCAAAAATCTTCTCTTTTTCAAAAAATGTTCATATATTCAAAAACTGTTCGATTTTCAAAATTTTGTTTGTGTTTTGTTTCGAAGTTTCAGAAAATTGTTTCCGATTTCAAGAAAAAAATCACATATTAAAAAAAAGTTCACTTTTTCAAAAATTGTTCGCATTTTCAAATTTTGTTCGGGAGTTTTAAAACTGTTCATTTTTTTAAAATTTTGTTCGTAATTTCAAAAAATGTTCCTGTATTCAAATTTTGTTCATAGATCCAAAAAATGTTCATGCTTTTGAATTATGTTCGTAGTTTCACAAAATATTCCTCTTTTCATTATTTTTGTTCACAAATTTCAAAAAATGTTCAAGCGGTTCAAAACATGTTCCCATTTTAAATAAATTGTTTGCAAATTTCAAAAAATGGGCATAGTTTCATTTTTGAGTTTTGAAATTGTTCAGTTTCATATTTTTGTTCACAAGTTTCAAAAAATGTTCGGGTGGTTCATGACATGTTCCCGTTTTGAAAAATTATCTGGAACTTAAAAATTGTTTATAATTTTTTATTAAATGTTGATGTCTCCATTTTTTTAGGAGATTCAGAATAATGTTCGCTTTACGTTCCCCTCAAAAAAATGTTTGCTTTTCCAAATTTTGTTTTGGAATTACAAAATATGTTCCCATTTCAGAAAACTTTTCATGATTTTCAGAAAATATTTTTTAGCATTTATGATTTTAGCTGCTTTGAAAAAATTGCTTTTGGAATTTCAGAAATTCTTCGAATCTGCGCTGGAGCTCGGTTCTTCATGGTTGGTGTTGTGAAGTAATCACGAATCTAAATATACTAAACCTGGCCAGGTTTAGTTTACCACATTTTTTTGAATTTTCACTATCATAGAAAATCGCCCAATGAATGTGCACCACGTGTATTAGTGGGGGCTGCAGCTGTGTACGCTACTGGGTGCGCAGAGCGATCGGTGGTGAAAATCATAAAAAAACGCGGCTACCTCTAGCGATTGCTTGCATGCCCTGCGCTCGCGGAGACCGAGTTGCCTACGTTCTGTTTTTGGCGCTTCTGCATGCGCTGCTTCTTATCTCTTTTTAATTTTCTTTTCCTGCCATGTATGCTAGCGTGGGGTCGGTTGCCGCCTGCATCTTCTCGATTTCTCGCGTTGCGGTTGCCGCTTCGGTACGCTTTTCTGGATCTTTCTGCGCCGTGTTCGCTGTTTCCAATTTGATTTCTTCTCTTCTCGTGCTTCCTATAAATAGTGGTCGCCCCCTGCGTTCATCCCTCATTCCATTTGCTTCCGCCTGCCCTCTTTCTTCTCTAGCCAGTACTGCTGTTTCTTGGTCCGGCGATGGTTAGTCCTGCTGCTGTTCGGTCTGGACGACGCCGTCGGGGCCGCCCTCCTGGGATTTGGGCGGCCGTTATCGCCCGTGTCCGCCACGCTGGCGACCGTGTTTCTTCCCCAGATTCTTCGTCGGTGACGGCAGCCGCTGGTCTGCGTGGCCAGCCGGCTGCGGTTGATTCAGGTTGCCGTTCCGGGGCTCGCCGGCCGCTTCGTTCTTGTCGGTTTGGTGAGCTCCTTTGCCTTTCTGTAGTTGCAGCTTCCTCTGTATTGATCTTGTGCTGCTTCGTCTAGGATGTGGTCATCTTGGTTGGTTGTTTCATGTTGTAGGTGTCCACCGATTCGACTCGGGGCAGATTGTTAATGCAGACGTTGATAGCCGCCGTCGGGAGATTTTATTAGGGTAGCGGCCTGTAGATTGTATTGTTGGTGAGTGCGTTCAGTTCTTGGTACATGCACGGTAGTGCCTGGGTGTGCCTCTGATTGTTTTCGTGTGTCGTGTGTTTCTTCTTGCTGGTTTGAGCGTTGTAGGCATATCGGCTGGGTGTCGAGCCAAGCGGCTTGGCAGGCGTGCTCCGCCGCCGACATGGCGACAGCGTTCGCAGCGACGCTGGTGGCCACATGCACCAACATGGCCATGATTCTGCAGCATCGCTATGTCCATGGCTTCTGCGACGTTGTGGCGTTCTGCAGTGTCCTCTTGCTGGCCATGATTCTTTCGGTGTTCCTTTGTCGCAGGAGGGTGCGCCTGTGCACCGTAGGAGTACTTCCTGGCGAGCATGGCGAAGATGATCACGGCGAATGACGATGTCCCGGCGTCGCCGCGGGGCCTCAAGGAGCTGCTCGCGTGCTACGTGCTACCTCGCCCTCGATGCCGGAAGAGCACCACCGCGGCATCGCTTCTTCTCCATCTTCGCGCCGCATCGTTTCTTCTCTGCCTTGCCCCGCCCCCACGCACCAGGAGAACCCGACGCTGCTGCGTGCCGCGCGAGCCATCCAAAAGGGAGCTCGCCGCACGCATGATCCACGCATCCAACAACACTTCCGCCCTGCGGCCACAAAGCGGGGCTCCGTCGCCGCCACTAGGTGCCCGTACCGGGCAGGACCTGCCTCGAGCCGATGCCGCTGCTGCTCTGCGGAGCGAGAATCGCCGGTCGCTGTGCCGGTTAATCACGCGTACAAGCTGTCGGCCGTGGCGGCGGCGCACACCACCCGCAGTCAGATTACGAAATATGATTAGGGGTTAGTAATCAGATTGTATAATTCTGACCATAACAGAGGATGAAATGTCATGGGTAGTGTAATTATAGCAGCTAAGTAGGTAATATTAGGGAAGGATATATATGCATCATGAATCAGGTTCTGGTCATTTAATCCTTGCAGGTCGTCGCAAATGGAAACCTGTCACATAATTCAGTAAAGTTTGTATACAGTTGCATAGTTAGCTACACATGCTCATTCCTGTAGGAAACTGTTTTTAGAACACTACCTGCTAGATTATGTAGTACTTGATTGTTGATTGTATACACAAGCACATCTCTGAATATTTAGAGGATTTGCTAAGGATTATTTCTGATAGCATGTCAAATTTAGTGATGTTTGCCTGTTTTCTTTGCATGTTTGCTTAACTAAAAGGGTGCATAGCAAGGCAAGAGACAACAATGCTATGTTAGGATCAGAGAGCAGACACCATGCATAAATCTTAAAATGTGTCAGCATGCACATTCTTAAGTAGAGTCGTGCCACTGCCACTAAACCACTGCATACATAGTTACATACAGAGCTTATGTGGATTCGACTTCATTTTTGACAAATTTCTGCAGTTTTCCCTCCCTGTAACATGTTCATATGGGAAATTTATGTCATCACTCTAAATCAGCTATGGTCATGGCTGACCTCTCAGTGGAGAGGGGATGGAAGGGAAGGAGGCACCGCTATTTTTTTTTCTTTCAGTCATTCGTAGTAATAGTTTTGTTTGAATGGAGGGAATAATTGTAAAATATCAGTTGTCAGCCTTCATGCAGTACTGACCAGGCTAATTAAAATGCCACAGGATGGTTATTTGCTTTATGAAAGCATTTGCTTATGTTAGCAATGTCATCAGTTGGACATACCGTTTCACTTAGTCAATTTTACTCATGTCGGTGCTATTTTTGATGTCTACTTCCGACTGATGTTGCCCAGGCTGTCTTGGTATACATCTGCACTAAAACAAATCAGCGAAATGCATCAGCGAGGCGATGTTGCCCAGGCTGCCCTGGAATACATGTGTTGTTCTGCACTCACTTTAACATAGTCATCAATGACCATGGTTATCATGCCTTTGAAGCTATCAAGAGAAGCCTATTATCAACACAAGTACGAGTCTGCACCAAGCAATGGCACTTCAACATGGCCCGCCAGCAAATAAATGCTCAAAAAATTAGTTCACATGACAAACTAACACGATCATGGCAAAGACGTGCAACAATTTTTTCTACGTCATAGCATTGCACATGTCCTCGACGCTCACAAACTTAAGATCCAATTATCTCATACACCGGTGCTAAGCCAGCACAAGATTGCATTGAAGAATTTGCAAAAGCTCTATGCCTCTTCATCACACGCACCAATCCCACAGGAGGTCGTGCTAGAATGAGAAAACTATTGGTATCTACAATATACTATAGAATATGAAACTATATCTTACGATGACTTAATGATATAAGTCTGGCATTCTAGATGTAAATGTTTTTCTTCATAAAGTTGGTCAAGGTTTGTGAAATTTGACTTCTTATAAGATCTATACGCACCAAACTATGGAACGGAGGGAGTATAAACTATGAGTGGTTGTAATGTGTATGATCTTAGTATAAGTGTACCAATCTTCATACTTGTAGAATATGACGATATGTGAAGACTAAATCTATGTTCTTCAATTCATATTTATACATTGATTTCTTTATTGTAGCTCTCAGACATGGCATTATTGAGGCATATTGAGGCATACCCGATTTTTATCTTGATTATAAAGACACAAACATCATTTATCACACATGAAATTAACAAACCTGGAATAATCAAACCAACAAAATAGAAAAAAAGATTGAAAACCAAGCACATGAAACTACATGTGAAGATGAAAATCAAACACATTGTGAGAAAAAAATATATAATTAAACTTAAGAACGTGAAAAACTCTTGGAGAACACAACAACTAACATAAATAACCAACCAATTAGCCAAAATAATCAACACAAGGCTCTTTCTATCCACACATACAGAACTTCTATGTAGCGTCTAGATAATGTGTGTTCCGTTATAAAAGATTTCAACATCTGTACTCATATGATATTTATACATACACCATGACATAAAAAAGTGAACATGCAACAACTGAGTAGCTAATCAGATAATTATAGGATAAAGTTTAATACCACTGTATACAGAATTTCTCTCACAACTTATCAGCAAGGCATGGCTATGTAGAGCGGACTGTACACGGTTTTAGTATGTAGCTTTTATTGAAGTGTATCAATCGTGTGTCTTTTTGTTTGTCAACATGCATCACGCATGATTGTAATAAATGTACTTCTTTCCCATCTTGAGCTCTTATATAACCGTCTCCGTGTATGTATCAATGTGTTTTTCTTCATGCAATAGCATATAACACAGATGAAGCCACCATATATATGTTTTTTAGCTTATAATAATTGTTCATGATTCTATCACGATGTACAGACGGGCGCAGCGTGCCGCTGCGCAGGTTGAGCTAGTGGTTACTAGTTCAGCTGGTTATATCATCTTCTCTCTAGGACGGAATACTGGGTTCGATTCCCTGCGAGCGCACTCCTTTTTTTATTGAGCCAGTCGCTACTATCGACAATAAAGGCCCAGAAAGCCCACGAACTAAGACGCTCTGTGCGAAGCCCTAGCTTTTTGATGCAAAGAGCATCATATAGGCAGTCCCCAATAATAAGCTAGGGAAGGATGCTTTTCTTCCACTGGGCCCCATTGGTCCAAACCGTGGAGGGCGAATAATGATGTGCATCTGGTTTTCTCCTGGTCCTGCATTTGTGCGGAGAAGAGAGGATGTGTTTGTGATTTAATGATGGGCACTACTAGGCGCCGGTCCACGGCCCAAATTTGGGCCGGTCAGACCCGGGACATCCAATGAAACCGCTTTTAACCGTCAGATACAGGACCCTTTCGTCCCCACCATGCCGTTTACTTTTTTTCCCCTACAAATCATGGGAGTACGCACAGGGGCACGAGCGCCATGGACGGGGGACATGACCCGCCGAATCTCCACTCGCTCGCCGGATCACCGCCGCTCGCCCCATCTCTCCGCAGCTCGACTTCTCCATCGCCAGACGCCTTCCTCATCTCGCCGTCACTCCTACACCACCCCTTGTAAGGGCATGTTTATCCCTAAGGTGTTTTGGTGATTGATGACGATGCTTTTGCGGACTAATCGTGTGCCTTGAGTATTTCAGTCTCTTCGTCGTTAGGCACAAGACGGTTTGGTACCCCTCGAAGACTATGGAAGACGGTGGTGTTCTACGTCTGTTTTTGTGGATTTGATTCGTAGGATAGCCGTACTATTAAGAGGGGGTCCGCGGTGGAAAGATTTGGGTGAAATCATCACGTACACGTTTTCTCCCTTTTCCCCGCCTTTCCCTTTGCACTTTGCAGCATCCTTCGTTATCTCCTCTTTGTGCAAAAAGAAGGATTCCTAAGTGCTGCTTTTTAGGCATGCGGTAGTAGTGCTCCTAGGAGCGGTAGTACCGCAGGCCCCTGCGGTAGTACCGCAAGCCCATGCGGTAGTACCGTAGGCGCACACGGTAGTACCGCTCCTGTGGAGCTATAGTACCGTGTCCTCAGGCCAGGCTCAGTCTCTCCTGCGGCTGTAGGGGCGGATGTAATTTTTTACATCTGCGCCCTACGCGGTAGTACCGCCTCAGGTGCGCGGTAGTACCGTGAGTCCTGGTCCGGTTCAACAGCACGAGCAGAAGTAGGAGCGGATGTAATTTTTTACATCCGCTCCCTACGCGGTAGTACCGCAAGCCAGGCGCAGTAGTACCGTGTCGAACTTTTGCACTGTTCGTTTTTCAGCGGAAGTAGTCACGGATGTATTTTTATTCATTCGTGCCCTTCCCAGCCTAGTCAATCTTGACCTTGTGGTAGTACCGCAAGGGGGAGCGGTAGTACCGCCTCAGCGGCAGTACCGCTCTCAGCCTTGGCGGCTCTGGACTAGCCCCTGCTGCTGCAGCGGTAGTACCGTGGCCCACAGCGGTAGTACCGTGAGCCCCTGCGGTAGTACCGCTTGTCTAGAGCGGTAGTACCGCAGGTCGCGGGCTGAGTAAGTGGATAACGGTTGGATTTGTCTCTCCACTATATAAGTGGTGTCTTCTTCCTCTAGTTGACCACCTCTTCTATCCCTAAGCTCCATTGTTGCTCCAAGCTCCATTTTCGCCCGATCTCTCTCCCTAGCCAATCAAACTTGTTGATTTGCTCGGGATTGGTTGAGAAGGCCCCGATCTACACTTCCACCAAGAGAAATTTGATTCCCCCCACTAATCCCTAGCGGATCTTTTTACTCTTGGGTGTTTGAGCACCCTAAACGGTTGAGGTCACCTTGGAGCCATAGTCCATTGTGGTGAAGCTTCGTGGTGTCGTTGGGAGCCTCCAATTAAGTTGTGGAGATTGCCCCAACCTTGTTTGCAATGGCGTAGCCAGGAATGGCCGACGCCGTGGGCAAAAAATGAAGGGCCAATTTTTTTCGCAAAAACTACCACAATTTTAAGGCATACCAAAAGTAATGTTCATTTGCAACTGATAAGAATCTAGAGATAATATTTAATAGTGCTTCATCTGATAATGTAACACATAACAAAAAACAATATAAAGGATAAATAATACAAAAGAGGGTACCAAATCAAAAGGCTGTTTGATTTTAGCTTCCCGCGATTACATCTTCAATAGTAACAGATGATTCACCTTCAAGATAAAATTTGGTATGCAAGTCCAAATCAAAAGGCATGGAAAACAAGTAAAAAAACCTTGCTACTGGATGCAAAATATGAAACATTACCTCTAGGACAAGGTAAAATGCCTTTGCGTGTGCGATAACCCTGAAGTCGCTCAATGATCTTTGACTCTTCAATACTAACAAATACATCTCACTCAATGTAACATACCATTATGTGATTCAACCAATCATCACCCATCCTGTTCCTCAAGTCGGTCTTGATAATGCTCATTGCTGAGAAGGCACTTTCTACCGTTGCGGTTGCAATAGGTAATATTAATGCTAACTCAACAAGGCGGTAAACCAACGGAAATGTTGTGTGCATATTACTCAAAACCATCTTCATGGCAAGATGACCAAGGTCATTACAATTCATCAAATGTGGATCAACTCTTGCTTCATGAATGAACGAGTCCAATTGATTTCTAAGGACAAAACTAACTTCATATGCAGAGAAGTCAGCAACATACATACTAGCAAGGTCAACAAGCTTGTCTTCATTATAATTGGCAAAAGAATTCTTCGGATCAAGACAAGCAATGCATCTTAACAATTGAGTAGATCTTTCATTAAAGTGGTTGTTTAATTCCACAATAATTTGATCATGCACCACATTGAATATTTCATTTCTGAAATGATGGTGGTAAGTTACCAATTGGCCACCTCAAGTTCTTGAACGACCATTAGCAGTTATTGTATCTTCCATATTTGGCACTACAATATTGTATTTGAGACAGAAATTAGTTACCTCTTGGAAGAGCTCATCCCAACCATTCTGCCTTATCTCTTGCATTTTGTCCATTGTAGTTTTAATCAATCCCACGACACGAACAATATGCTGTTTTTTCTGTTGCAAGCACTGTGATAGATCATTAGTCTTGCCTAATAATCTAATCATAAGATGCAATATGAGAACAAATTCAAATGTTTCCATGTGCTTTATCAACCCACCAGCAGAGGTTATTTGTGCAACATTATCAGCATCATTGTACAAATTTTCTAATACCTTCAGGACTGGTTTCCACATAGAAATAAGTCGACACAAGGTCCTATGATGTGACCCCCATCGTGTATCACCGGGTCTTGCAAGGTTAGTTAATTGGTTTTTTCCTTTCCCCCCCAGGAAGTTCCCCGGCTTCCACTTGGCGCACAAATTCATCATGTTGCTCTTGGGCTAACTAATCATGTCTTTTACATGAAGCATTAACAATGTTGACAACCATGCTAGTGTATTCAAAAAAATCTCTTACTGATGAACAACACTTTGCAACAGCAACAACAACTAATTGCAATTGATGGGCAAAGCAGTGTATATAATGAGCATACGAATTTTCCTCCAAGATCAATCTTTGCAAACCACGAAATCCCCCTCTCATATTTGAAGCCCCATCATAACCTTGCCCTCTCAAATTAGACATAGACAAGCCCTGAGTAGCAAATATACCATCCAAAACTACCTTGAGTGAAGTTGCCCGTGTGTCAGGAACATGCTTGATTGCAATAAACCTCTCAATCACCTCCCCTCGGCTGCTGAGATGCCTACATAAGACACAATTGCATGATTAGTATATAATAACTTTGACAAAATATATGCACAACAAGACACACGTACAATACACACGACGGCACTGACCTCAAACACATAGCCATTTGCTCCTTGATAGATGCATCTCTGGACTCATCAACAAGTAAGAAAAATTTACTATCTCCAATCTCATCAACAATGGTTTTGGTGGTCTCTTCTGCACAAGCCTTGCGCAAGTCCAATTGTATCTCAGGTGAAGTTAGCTTATGGTTTGCTCCTGCATCCCCAGTCAATTTTCATGCATCTCGGTCTTTCTCTATGAGCCAGCCCAACAACTCCTTAAAGTTACCCTTATTCCTTGAGCTAGTAGACTCATCATGTCCACGAAAAGCAAGACCTTGTAGCAGCAAAAATTTGATAACACCCAATATAATCAAGAGACGAGCTTTGTATTCTTCTTCCTCCTTCTGAGTACCTCGATCAAACACATGTGGCAGATTTTGCCTCTGGTTTTTGAAAGCCTCATAGTGTTGTCTAGCCTTATTATGAGCACTGTCATGTTTACCAACATGTTCATAAAGAATTTTAGGTCCATCCTTCCAATTCTTAAACCCATTCTTAGTGAATGCTTGAACACCAAAGTTGTCAGCTGTTGGTTGCTTAAATAGAAAGCAATAAAAGCAAAAGGCTGCATTTTTATCAACGCTATATTCCAACCAACCACGATGATTTTTGTACCAAGAATCATGAAAGCTTCTAAACCCTTTTCCTACCCATTTCCGTTCATATTTATGATCAGTTGGTTGGCAAGGGCCCATACTGATGACTCCCTTCTAGCAAGATCTCTAATGTCGGGATCCAAATTCTCAATAGGTATTCTCTTACCAGGGTCTGGCTCAATATCACCGGGCTTAAGTTGGGCTGCGACACGAGGAACGTCATCACTTGCTCGAGTTGCAGGGGCTGCTTCTGTTACTATGGAATTAGTGCTTTCTGGTTGAAAAAAAGATGTCATTGTCTTGGCTCTTTTGTTCATCTTTTCTTCGATCTTCCTATTAATTGGAACAAACAAAAACAAATATTAGGAATTGGTGCTTTATGGTAATTTGAAGCATCAAGTTCAGAGAGCAAAAACATCTAATTTGAAGCTTTAAGTTCAGATACCCTGTTGTCTGCTGCCAACTTTCTCAGACTTAAAGTAATTAGGATTTGGGAGTGCCCGCACTGGGCAGAGGGGAAATACCTGGCCGGCTAGCCGGACGGTGGCGGCCTGGCGGGAGGCCGGAGGCAGGACGAGGTCGCCGGACGAGCGGTAGGTGCGGCGTCGCTGGACCTGGACGGCGGCACGGCTGGACGATAGGCCGGGGCGCCGGGCTTGGTCGCGGGACGAGCGGTGGGGTGCGGCAGGGAAGATGAGGTCGCCGACAAGCAGATGGAAGGGGTCGCCTCCTCGCCGGACGAGCAGATGGACGGGGTGGCTGCGCGGCAGCCGGCGGGTGGCCTTTGTTGTTCGCTCGGCTTCTCTCCTGCTCGAATGGCGGCTGGAAGCTGGTAGCGTAGGGTTCCTCCTGGTTCAATCTGGTCACGAGGGGGGCAAGTGCTGGGCTGGGCCGCGCCTACGCCCCGGGCCACTTCTGAAATTTTCTAAAATATAGGCTTAATTTTTTCCGCACGCCCCGGGCCATGGCCCTGGTAGCCTGGGGCCCAGCTACGCCTTTGCTTGTTTGTAAAGGTTCAGTCGCCGCCTTCAAGGGCACCAATAGTGGAATCACGGCATCTCGCATTGTGTGAGGGCGTGAGGAGAATACGGTGGCCCTAGTGGCTTCTTGGAGAGCACTGTGCCTCCACACCGCTCTAACGGAGACATACTTCCCCTCAAAAGGAAGGAACTTCGGTAACACATCCTCGTCTCCACCGGCTCCACTCTTGGTTATCTCGCACCTTTACTTTTGCAAGCTTACGTGTGCTATATCCCTTGCTTGCTTGTGTTATTGTTGTTGGTGCATCATATAGGTTGTTCACCTAGTTGCATATCTAGACAACCTACTTTGATGCAAAGTTTAATTTGGTAAAGTAAAGCTAAAAAAATTGTTAGTTGCCTATTCACACCCCCCCCCTCTAGTCAACTATATCGATCCTTTCACCCCTGCCGGATGCAACTTAGCCAAACGTCGGTTCCAGCAACTCTCGCCCCCAACATAGCACGCAGCTCGCTGTCGTCGTGGACCTGCACCACCGGATACCAGCGAAAAAACACATCTCAGCCCAAAAAAGAACTCCGGTGGTCAGTTGCAGCAAAATCAAAAACTAGTTCCAGGAAAAAAGGTGCTGTTTCCAGCAAAATGGCCTGAGCAAATAACAAATCGAGTAAATCGCTTGAAGCAAAAAAATTACCCTGTTCCAGCAAAAAATAACTATAGTTCTAGGAAAAACAACAACCTATGCAACTCCCCCATTGTGCTGGTCCCATTGTCGGTTCCAGCAAAACAATTGCATGGTTGTAGCAAAATCAGCTCATGGTTCCAGCAAAAATACCTCTCTTCCCCACCGCCTTTGTTGGTTGTAGCACCGCAGACTGCTGGTTGCAGCTGTGATAAGCTGGTTGTAGCTCCCTGCAGTGTCGATTCCAGCAAACGGCAGCGTGTCTACGCAGCTCTAGAACAGCCGGTTCCAGCTCCCCGCGTGCTGGTTGTAGCACCACGCGATGTCGGTTGTAGTAACCCACGGAGACGGTCACATCACCGGTGTCGCATGGGCTCGCCATCCCCAGGGACGGTGGCTGGGCTCTGCATCTGTTCCTCCGTCGCTTGAAGCACGCAGCAAAAGAGGAGTGGGCTGATGAGATGGGAGGAAGGTAGGGAGGAGAATAGAGGAGCTTGGGTTGGATAAGAGGGTTATGGTGGGAGGGGAGCTCGCCCGAGAACCAAGCCGGCAGATCGAAGGAGAGGTGCGCCCATCAATGGCTTGAGAGAGATAGGGAACGATGGGAGAGAGAAAAAGAAAAAAAACGATGACGGGAAGAGATAAGAGCGAAGGGGATAAGAATGGAAGCCATAGAGTAGTGTGTGGTACATTTGGACGTGGGTCCACATAGACACGCGTTGTCAGCGCGCGACCGACCCAAAAGTTAGCCGGTCGTCTGGCTGCAAACGTTTACCTTTACGAAAAAATTAACGCCCACACGCGTGGCATCTTGCACATCGCCCACACGCCTTCATCACCATTCATTTTGCCACGTATGAACAGATGACATCAGCAAGAATTTTTTGGTTTTCGTCTTAAAAATGTTTTATCTCCTAGTTGAAAAATCAAATTAAAAATTGGTTTTCACCGTTAAATCCGTCTCGACGAGATCTTCAAAACTAGACCCCATATTGATATGTTTCGGCGAAATATTTTTTTGCCCAAAAGTTGCCATGATGTTTACACTGTAGTTGCCATAGTGCTTAAACTAAAGTTGCCATGTGGCAATTTTAGTTTGTAGAGCATGGTAATTTTCGTTTTTTATGATGGCAATTCCAGTACTTTGACCATGAAAATTATTTTTTGTATGAACCATGGCAATTTTAAGTGCATCTATCATGCCAATTTTAGTTTATAGTTCATGGCAAGTCTAGTTTATTAATTCCTGGTTTTATAACATGTCAAAATTTACTTTTAAATGTAGAAGAAAATAGCTGAAACATGTCATGGCAACTTCAGTGTAAATATAATGGCAATTCATGTGTAATAGATATGGCAACTTTTAACCCAAAAAAATTCGTGAAAATATATTGATATGAGATCTAATTTCGAGGATCTCGTCGCGAGGAATTTAATGGTGAAAACGAATCTTCCACCGGATTTTTCATTTAAGAGATAAAACATTTTAAAAACTGAAAATTCAAAAAGATTCTCACATGCATGCATGCGGTGATGTGGCGCAGTCTGTGTGTTATAGGTGTGTGGGCAGATTTGGCTCCCACCACACATGTGGGTGTTAGCGTTGTCCTACCTTTAATGATTCGGTGTGAACTTGAATGAATTTTATTCTCAGCGGGTGTTAGAGAGATTTGTTCTTTCTCAAATAGTGTTGAGTGATGTCCAATGTATTATTATGGCAAGAGAAGTGCTTTGCACACGACAAACTTCAGACGATGCGCAGACGATGGTTAAATCTGACCGGTCAGACGTATGATTGAACAATTCGCCGGCTGCTGGATTGTTATGTCGTCCATAAATCGTGCACTTGTATCGTGCATGGAGCAATTCCGTTATGGCAAAGTCATCAGGCTGAGCAATTTAGCTCCGGTTATATATGCTCATCAATCAGGCCAACTCCACCGCGCGACCCCATCTTATCCGGGTGCGTCCGTTTGGGGTAGAACGGACGAATAGCGCGACCCAACGCGTGGCCCCAAACAGACAAATGTCCGGATTCCGTCTATTTTCGACCCATCCCCGGCCCAAAATTGCGCCAAGTTTAGGGTGAAATGGACATCGCGCAGACGGGCTCGCCGCACGCCCTCGTCCCCCCGTGGCCCGCGTGTCGGGGACACAAGTACTCCCATTCGATTCCAATGCCTCCACCCTCTCTCCCGCCCCGCCCCGCCGACGGCGCCGCCGCTATTCTCTGGCCGCCTTCTCATTGTACAGCCCCCGGCCGTCCATAGCAAACCACGTCTCGACATGGCCGCCACCACGCCCGCGCTTTCGCCGTAGTTTTGGCCGTCGATCGGAGGAGGTTTGGTCGTCAGCGTCGTAGCCGGCGGGCAGAGTGGATACGACCGCAGGCGACATACCATGGCGGCCACGGCAGCTCCGACGAGTGTTCCAGAGCGGCCAGTAGCCGGCTGCCAACCACCCCTGCATCGAAGTGATCATTGAGGCCTCTTTGCCACCACGACCGCAAGGTGTTCGATACTTTGCCCACAGAGGTATGGACAGTGGAGATGACTTTTTCTTCCACCACTTCAATTGTTCATCAGATGATTCATCTTCGGATAATGAAGATCTTGTGGTGGTTGCACTTGTGATTCACGACCATATTCAACGACAGCTTCCTCGGTACAAGGGGTCACTCCCTAGCCGTGCTCCCAACCTAAACCGCAACAGGGAGAGAGGCCACACCCTTCTCTATGTCGATTACTTTGCAAACACCCCGCTCTTCAAGCCGGATAAATTCTGTCACCGTTTTCGTATGGCAAGGCATGTGTTCAATCGTATCCGAGAGGGAGTGGTTGCTCGTGACCCATACTTCGAGTGCAAGACGGTTGCCCTTGGCAAGCTTGGATTCTCCTCTTACCAGAAATGCACTACGGCCATCGGCATGCTTGCATATGAAATTCTGATAACCCACAAGTATAGGGGATCACAACAGTTTTCGAGGGTAGAGTACAGCCCAAATATATTGATTAGACACAAGGGGAGCCAAAGAATATTCTCAAGTATTAGCAGTTGAGTTGTCAATTCAACCACACCTGGATAACTTAGTATCTGCAGTAAAGTATTTAGTAGCAAGGTAGTATGGAAGTAACAGTAACGGTGGCAGAGTAACAGTAGCAGTTTTGTAGTAATTGTAACAGTAGCAAAGCACAATATGTGAAAAGCTCGTAGGCATTGGATCAGTGATAGATAATTATGTCGGATGCGGTTCATCATATAACAGTTATAACATAGGATGATCCAGAACTATCTCCAGTTCATCAATGTAATGTAGGCATGTATTACGAATATAGTCATATGTGCTTATGGAAAAGAACTTGCATGATGTTGACACATGAACACGTCACGTGTACCCTCGACGCCGGGGGTGATGCACCGCAGCTCACGTCGAAGGAGACCCGACCGACAGCGCGATACGCAAGACAGTCAACGGGCGCTTTTGCAGACCCGAAAACCCCACACCCCCGGGAGGGACCCCGTTAGGGAGTGCAGCGGCTATGGGCTGCCCTAGGTCGATTCGCTCGCCCCTAGAGCCTCGAGATTCGCAGCTCTTAAACACGAAGAATAGCGAAGAACGAGAGAGAAAAACGATGGAGAGATAAAACGTAGACTTGAAAAAGTAGTATATTGATTTGTTTGATTGTGTGTTGTTCAATCGGCCGTCACCCCCAACATATATAAGAGGCGGCTGGACTTCCCGTACAAGTAAAGGATTCATCTAGGCTTTCCTTACAAGAAAAATTACATCAATTCGTGTCCTAGAGTCCTAGTTCCATTCCAACTCGGATTCAGTCTGAATCTGGCCCAAACTCTGCCTTCCTTCTTGCGCGGGTCGCCGAGCTTGCATATGATCTCTGATCAAGACAGCCCAAATATTAAACTTGCGCGCCTCGATGATACGAAGAACTCTCATGTTGATTACGTTTTCAAATAAGGCCATCTTGAATACTCTTCGAGGTCATCTTTACCTTCCAGTCGGACTCGGTCTTGCAGTAGACTGGATTATCTGAGTCTCGTAGTGAACTTGTAGGCCATATACTATCTTTGATGATGATGACTCCAAAACCAAAGTTTACCGTCTTGATGATATGCATAACTTCTATATTGAACACTTCTTCATCCGAGGTCATCTTGATAAACTTTCAGGCACATGTTCAGTTTCACTCGGATTCGAGCTCATCCACTCGGATATTAGAGACTTTCACTCGGACCATCCGGCTCGACCTTTTCACTCGGAAAACAATCTTTCACTCGGATGACTATATTTTCACTCGGAAGACAAACTTTTACTCGATCGGTAGGTTTTCACTCGACCTTTTACTCGATCGTTAGGTTTCACTCGACCTTTTACTCGATCGGTGGGTTTTCACGAACTTTTACTCGATCGGCAGGTTTTCACTCGACCTTTTACTCGATAGGTAAGTTTTCACTCGACCTTTTACTCGATCGGTAGGTTTTCACTCGGATGGTAAAACTTTTCACTTGGATTTCCCGACTGAAAAGGCAGCCTGATCTTGATTTGCCTCTCCAGGTTGCATATGACCTCGGATTGAAACAAATTGTATATGAAAATCGATCGGCTCGACGAGATGAAACTTTTTCATGTTGATGTTTTTTCCATTCAAGGCCATCCAGAAGGCTGAATTGCTCATGCATTGTATCAGACACTCATTAACATGTGTCTGGTGTCGAGCGTAATATTTTGGTCTTTGGTAGGGCTGGTCTGTATTGATTGTAACTTTTGCATACAAACTCGGATTGAGATGATTTATATATCAAAATTGATTGCTTCGACGAGACAAAGACAATTCCTTTAGAGTACTCCTTCATCCGAGGTCGTCTTGAAGGCATGATCGGCCGAAAACCACTCAGAATATTGAATTCTGCCACTCGGAATATAATTTCGGCCCCTAAGATGGAGTCGGACGATGATAACCTAAACATCAAAGTTGTTCCACTCGGTGATGTGAAACTTTTCATGCTGAAAACCCTTTCACTCTGTATCTTGCCAAAATCAGGCGTCAACACATGCCCCCCTGTTTTTCGGCAAAGCTTGCACGCCGAAAAATAATATGCATAGTGTTTGTTCTAAGGACGATGTCAACACTCCATCGGCCATTTATTTTCCTCAGGGCGATAATTATGTATTGGCCATGTTTTGCTAAGGGCGATAGTCGTATATCGGCCATTGCCTACTCAGGCTTCCTGCCACACACTCGGGTGGTACTTCTTCAAATATTTTCCGTTGAGAGCTCGGGGTAACAATGCCCCTTGTATTGATTCCACCAAATATGAATTTCCGGGAACAACTCTTGTAATCCTAAAAGGACCTTCCCAACTTGGAGACCACTTCCCGAATTTTCTATCTCTTGAACCAACCGACAGAATCACTTTCCAGACGAGATCACCAACTTGAAAATTCTTCAACTTAACTTTCTTATTGTAAGCTCTTGCAACCCTCAACTTGTCTCTCTCTATGGACTTCAAAGCAACCAAAACGTTTATCGGCAACTTCATCAATATTGTCCATCATCAAGTTATAAAAGCCTACTGCCGATAAATCATTTTGTTTGGCTATTCTCAAAGCATTCAAATTTACTTCCACAGGTAAAACGGCCTCTTGACCATATACTAGCTCATATGGAGTTACCCTCGTAGCACCATGCCTTGAAATTCTATGTGCCCATAAAGCTTCGGACAACAACTCATGCCATCTCCTCGAATTATCCTCAATCTTCTTCTTGATGAGCTTGATTAAAATTTTATTGCTAGACTCGGCTTATCCATTAGCTTGGGCATAATACGGAGATGAATTGAGCAACTTTATATTATAAGATTCGGCAAACTCTCTGACTTGGTGTGACATAAAAGATGAACCTTGATCTGTAGTTAACGTTTGAGGAATACCGAATCTATGAATAATGTGTTCGGTTATGAATTGAATTACCTCCGTATGTGTCATGTTCTTGAGAGGTACTGCTTCAGACCATTTAGTGAAATAATCAGTTGCCACCAATACGAACCGATGCCCTTTTGAGGAAGACGGGTGGATTTGTCCAATGAAATCTAAACCCCATCCTCTGAAAGGCCACGGTTTGATAATAGGATGTAACATAGCAGCAGGAGCCAATTGAATATCACCAAACTTTTGACAAGCTTCACATCCTTTATAATATCTGAAGCAATCATTAATCATAGTCGGCCAATAAAACCCAGCACGTCGCAATAACCATTTCATCTTGGGAGCCGACTGGTGAGTGCCACAAATACCTTCATGTACTTCTCCCATAGCAACTCTTGCCTGGTCCTCATCCAAACACTTTAGAAGAACATCATCGACTGTTCGGCGATAAAGACCATCATCTCTCATTGTATACTTGAAAGCCATACGCCGAACAGCCCTGTCCACCCTTTCACTCGGATTGCACAAGTAATCAACAATGGGCTTTCTCCAGTCGGAATTATCACCTGCACTAGATTTTTGTTAATGGCCGAATCAGTGAGTTCAGGTTCAGCCTCTCCCATATTGGCAAGACAAGACATCGGTCTTTGAGAGATATGAAACATGCCATGATCAACATGATATCCAGATGCTTGTTGTGCCAGATCATTTGCTTTCCAATTGTCATGCCTAGATATATGAGCAATGCTAAAACAATCCAAAGTAGAAATTATATCTAGACATTTATCAAGGTAAACATTAAGTGATTCGTCCAAACACTGAAAGACTTTGGATACTTGCTGCACCACTAGTAACGAATCACCATAAGCCTCAATATGTGTAACACCTATAGCAAGCAACATCTCTAGGCTGAATAACAATGCTTCATATTCGGCTTGATTGTTTGTGCAAATATATTCTAAGCGGCATGATGCTTCAAAAACAGCACCATGAGGAGATATATAAACAATACCAACACCTTGGCCATTGTTACAAACTGAACCATCAAAGTATAATCTCCATGGCACTAATGAAACAAGGTTCATATCAACATCATGCTTGTCATTAATCCGATGTTCAACAATGAAATTAGCAACAATTTGGCCTTTCATGGATTTGAGAGATTCATAAGCCAAATCATATTCAATCAAAGCATAAGCCCACTTGCCAATTCTACCACTAAGAATTGGCCTATGCAACATGTACTTAATGACATCGGTTTGACAAGCTACTACACAAACACTCGGCACTAGGTAATGTCTCAATTTTGTGCAAGCATAATATAAGCATAGACATAGTTTTTCAATAAATGTATACCTTGTCTCGGTGTCCAATAAGCGTCTGCTCAAATACATAATGGCTATGCTCTTTTCTTTCGGTATCTTGAGTCAAAACAGCACCAATAACACCTTCCTCTGCTGCGATATAAAGCTTAAAAGGCTCTCTATGCTTGGGTGCTTTCATCACCGGAGGAGTGCACAAATAATTCTTGATCATATCAAAGGCTTCTTGCTGTTTTGCCCCCCAAGTGAAATCAACATCATTCTTTAACCGAAGGATAGGAGTAAATGCATCAACTTTCCCTGACAGATTAGCTATGAACCTTCTCAAATAATTGACCTTGCCAAGGAACTTTTGCATATCTCTCTTGCATGTTGGAGCCTCCACTTTCTGTATGGCCTCTATCTTTTTGGGATCAATTTCGATGCCATCTTCATGAATAATGAAACCCAAAAATTTGCCAGCTGACACGCCGAATGCACACTTCAAAGGATTCATCTTCAGTCCATACTTTTTCATTCTTTCAAAAGCTAAACGCAAATCGGCCAAGTGAGATTCAAAAGCATCCGATTTGACAACAATATCATCAATATAAACTTCAAGTATGATACCGAGTAAATCATGAAAAATCAAATTCATAGCCCTTTGATATGTGGCTCCAGCATTTTTTAATCCAAATGTCATCACTGTCCACTCGAATAAACCAAGGAAACCAGGACATCGGAAAGCTGTTTTGTACATGTCCTCTTCAGCCATAAAAATTTGATTGTACCCGGCATTACCATCTAGAAAGCTAATAACCTTATGTCCAGAAGCATCATTAATAAGCATATCGGCTATTGGCATGGGATACTCATCTTTGGGTGTAGCCCTATTCAAATCTCTGAAGTCAATGCACACCCTCAACTTGCCGGATCCCTTCTTCTCCACTGGGACAATGTTAGAAATCCACTCGGCATACCTGCAAGGTCGAATGAAATTAGCTTCAAGCAGTCGACCGATCTCTTCCTTGATCCGGTCATATGTTTTCGGATTAAACTTTCTGGCCGACTGTTTATAAGGTCTAAAACCGGCCTTTATAGGCAACCGATGCTCCACTAGCTCTCGGCTCAACCCTGGCATCTCATGATATTCCCATGCAAAGCAACAAACATATTCTTTCAATAGCTCGATTAATTTAGCCTTACAATCGGCTTTCAAATTTTTGTTTATAAATGTCGGTCGAGTGGTTGAACCATCTCCAATATCCATCTCTTCTAATGGATCAGCGGACGTAAAACCTTGTCCAAGTTTATCCATGTCATCCAACTCCTCTATAGACTCATACATATCGTCCTCACTGGACCGATATTTTACAAGACGTTTTTGTAACCACTCAGAATTAGGATCCATTTAAACATATCATACCTTGGAGCCGATTGCATTTAGTCGGCTTTAAAGACACGGGCACAAAACCATTCTTGGTCGCGCTGAGAAAATCAAACTCTGATAAGTCACGTCCCGTCAAGCAAGTAGCATTGGTATGTTGCCAATCCACCGATGCATCGGCCAAAGCAACACAGGCTGAGTTATCCGCATGAATGACTTCCACTTCATCATCAACCCACCGAATCAAAAACTGGTGCATAGTGGATGGCACGCACTGGTTTGCATGAACCCAATCACGGCTTAGTATAACGTTGTAGTTACCTTGCACCTCAACGACAAAGAATGCAGTAGCCAAAGTTTTGCTTCCGACTGTAAGCTCCACATACATCACACCTTTGGCTTCAGTTCTCTCTTTGCCTTCAAACCCGTTGAGCACCATATTGGTCTTGATCAATTCTTCATCAGGCAAACCCAATTTCCTGAAGACCAGATAGGGCATAATATTTACCACAGCACCACCATTAACAAGCATTCGACTGAGTGGTGATCCATTGATATGACCTCTGAGATACAACGGTTTCAAATGTGTTACTGGTTCTTTTGGCTTCTCGAATATTGCGTTTTTAGGGCCAAAATCCAGTTGAGCCACTTCCCCTTCCTCATCTACATCACGAAACTCAGCAGGTAAGTAATACACCATATTGATATCCATACCTTCATGGACCGGTGTAGACTCATAGTCCAACATATCAGCCTCTTCTTCAAGTGGATCGACCGATTCTGAAATCTGGTCGGGTGAAGGAGAAGTAAGAAGTGTTGCAGACGATGTAATAGCTGTCGCATCATCCTCCTTGGGTGGTGTAGGCACTTCTGTGATAGATGTAGAAGCTGATGTATCTTGTATTTGTTTAGGCCTCCACACTTGTTTTGCTGGAACCATGGGCCGAGTGTCATTGAACAACTTATCCCTTTGCTTCTCGGCCTCCTGCTCTGCCATCTCTTGACTCCTTAACCTCTGTAGTTTCCTCTTCCGTGTCTTTGTTAGCCTGGGAGGACACCACTTTGGTCGAGTGTATTTAGCATCTCTCACCTTTACTTGGCTGGTGCTTGCTTCATGGTCATTAGCCGAGTGCTTTGGCGCGATAGCAAGTATCGGCTCAGTCGAGTGGTTATGCAAAGTCGGCTGCTGTATGGGGAATGTTTCGGTGCCCAAGATAAGTGAGTCGACATCCATTTTCTCCTTGCCTTTTCCCGACTCAACTGCTGCAACACTTGGTGACTTAACACGCCATTCTTTTCGACTTTCCAGATGCATGAAATTTCCATTCGGGCGCACCTTTTTACTCAGATGGAATCCACTCAGATGGGCGTCACTCTGATGGAATCCACTCGGATGGAACTCACTCGGATGGATTTCACTCGGATGAAATCTACCCATCCATATTTTTTCATTTGGATAGCTTCCACCTGGGTGCATTCTTACACTAGGATAGTTTCCACTCGGTCGCATATGTTGACCAGCCGACTGATAGTCACCAATGTTCAGTCGGCTATTATATGAGTAATCAAGTCGATTCCACACAGATTGCCTCTGCTCTTCTGAAAACTGCGCCCTTGGTCCACTCGGTTTCACATACTGACTGAATATATCATCTGATGGTGACCTTGGTCGTTTCAAGTATGATGGCCGGTTAGAGCTGGAACCAGCCGACTGATTAGCATATTTGGACAGCAACATATCAAAAGTTGGCTTGATCCGCTTGCGTTGCACTTTAGCTTCATTCCTCTTCCATTTGCCAACTTCTGGACTCTTGGGCTTGACAAATTTAACTCGAGTGTCCTGCTGCACCTGTGTTTGCCCCCCGAGTGTAGGATTCTTGATGGTGATCTTGATCACTTCTTTGCCATCGGGTTGCTTATCAAGCACAACATGTCTCCCCAAAACCTTGTCGCCCTCCTTGTCTTTCCTGGGCTCACCAACAATGACATTAGCTTTATTAGCAGATTCGGCTACCTCCGGCCGAATGAGCAGCTTCTTCCCTTCTAAATCCATGGTGTTCATTGGAAAGGGCTGTTTATCAACTTGCATCTCAGAAAAGTTCAATCGTCCGTCATTAATGGCCGATTGTATCTGTCGTCGAAAAACATTGCAATCATTAGTAGCATGAGAAAAAGAATTATGATACTTGCAATAAGCACGCCGTTTCAGCTCTTCAAACGGCGGTGAAGTATGAGATATTCTAATAATCTTAGCATGCAGCAAAGCATCAAATATTCTATCACACTTAGCAATGTTAAAAGTAAACTTCATCTCTTCATCACGATTCTTATGAATCGGTTTCAGATCATTGCAAGTAAAGGGTTTGGCCTTAGATGGCCAAACAAATTCAGTAGCAAAAACATCACCCTCATCGTCCGAGTGATCACTATCATATTCCACCATATTCATCTTTGGACGATCGGCTTTGTACCTATGCACTTCTTTGAGATCTTTGCTTCGGCTTTCCTGAGCCAAAGCCCTTTGTAAGACTTGGTTAATATTTAAGAACTCATAGCCTTCTAGCTTTTCTCTAATGGGAGTTCTCAAACCACTCAGCACTAGGTCTGCCAAGTCTCTCTCGGTTATCACCAAACTAAAACATCGGTTTTTTGTTTCTCTGAATCTCTTGACGTAATCGGAGACCGATTCATCATGCTTCTGTTTAACCGATGTTAGATGTGACAACTTGAGTTCATTGTCGCCGCTGTAAAAGTGATCATGAAATTTCTGCTCTAGCTGCGACCAAACTCGAATGGAACCATGTGGTAAAGAAGAAAACCATGAAAATGCGGTACCAGTTAATGATAAAGGAAATAAACGCACTTTCAACTCATTTAGTGAACCTGCTTCACCTAATTGTGCCAAGTATTGACTAACATGCTCCCATGTGGTTTTTGTGCCCTCTCCATTGAACTTAACAAAATCTGGAATTTTATATCCTGGAGGGCACTGGATGGCATCAAAGTACTCGGGGTACGGCTTTTGGTAAATCCGATTCCGAGGTAACTCAACCCCAAAATTCTCTCGAAGCATCTTAGCCATCTCCTCTCTAATATTAGCTAGACCATCATCCATAGTGGACGATGAAGCTTGTGGTAGTGGCATAGGAGGAGTATGGTTACTAGCTGTAGGTAGGAATTGTGGCAGGTATGTCGACCCATAATTTGCTAGTGGTCGAGTGGTTGTTGCTGTAGGTAAGGTTGGGTTCGGCGTTGCCACCAAACCTGGCATGCTCATAATAGGATTAATGGGTACAGCCACAATCTGATTTGTTTGGGTAGGATAATAAGCCATCGGCACGGGAGGCGCTGATGCAATAGGTAAAGCCTGATTAGGGTTTTGCACACTAGCAGCTACACCATCATTACCACTACTCGATTGAGATGTATTCTTCTGAGCATTAGTATTTTCTATGAAAGTTTGATAGACTAGATTGTTACCATCAGCAATACGACTTTCAATCTCAGCCCACTGCTCAGGAGAAAAGGTAGTACTCACATAAGGTTTAACCTGCTCGGCTTGAAGAGGAGGGAACTTGATTTCTTCAATCGGAGTGATGTTGCCTTGGCGATCCTTCTTGAACTTTGCAAGGAACTCCTGCAAATCCTTCTCTTCGCGCGCCTTCTTGTACTCCTCATAGACTTGGCGATGATCAGCCGATATCTCATCAAGACTGGGCTTAATGATGTTATCGGCGTCTACGTCGGATGGCTTGGGAAGATCGGACATGGTGGATGATGATGATTGATCCTCTTCCCCAGCGGAGTCGCCAAAAAGTGTGTTGACACAAGAACACGTCACGAGTACCCTCGACGCCGGGGGTGATGCACCGCAGCTCACATCGAAGGAGACCCGACCGACAGCGCGATACGCAAGACAGTCGACGGGCGCTTTTGCAGACCCGAAAACCCCACACCCCCGGGAGGGACCCCGTCAGGGAGTGCAGCGGCTATGGGCTGCCGTAGGTCGATTCGCTCGCCCCTAGAGCCTCGAGATTCACAGCTCTCAAACACGAAGAACAGCGAAGAACGAGATAGAAAAACGATGGAGAGATAAAACGTAGACTTGAAAAAGTAGTATATTGATTTGTTCGATTGTGTGTTGTTCAATCGGCCGTCACCCCCAACATATATAAGAGGCGGCTGGACTTCCTGTAAAAGTAAAGGATTCATCTAGGCTTTCCTTACAAGAAAAATTACATCAATTCGCGTCCTAGAGTCCTAGTTCTATTCCAACTCGGATTCAGTCTGAATCTGGCCCAAACTCTGCCTTCCTTCTTGCGCGGGTCGCCGAGCTTGCATATGATCTCCGATCAAGACGTCCCAAATATCAAACTTGTGCGCCTCGATGATACGAACAACTCTCATGTTGATTGCTTTTTCAAATAAGGCCATCTTGAATACTCTTCGAGGTCATCTTTACCTTCTAGTCGGACTCGGTCTTGCAGTAGACTGGATTATCCGAGTCTCGTAGTGAACTTGTAGGCCATATACTATCTTTGATGATGATGACTCCAAAACCAAAGTTTACCGTCTTGATGATATGCATAACTTCTGTATTGAACACTTCTTCATCCGAGGTCATCTTGATAAACTTTCAGGCACATGTTCAGTTTCACTCGGATTCGAGCTCATCCACTCGGATATTAGAGACTTTCACTCGGACCATCTGACTCAACCTTTTCACTCGGAAAACAATCTTTCACTCGGATGACTATATTTTCACTCGGAAGACAAACTTTTACTCGATCGGTAGGTTTTCACTCGACCTTTTACTCGATCGTTAGGTTTTTACTCGACCTTTTACTCGATCGTTAGGTTTCACTCGACCTTTTACTCGATCGGTGGGTTTTCACGAACTTTTACTCGATTAGTAGGTTTTCACTCGACCTTTTACTCGATCGGTAAGTTTTCACTCGACCTTTTACTCGATCGGTAGGTTTTCACTCGGATGATAAAACTTTCCACTTGGATTTCCCGACTGAAAAGGCAGCCTGATCTTGATTTGCCTCTCCAGGTTGCATATGACCTCGGATTGAGACAAATTGTATATGAAAATCGATTGGCTCGATGAGACGAAACTTTTTCATGTTGATGGTTTTTCCATTCAAGGCCATACAGAAGGCCGAATTGCTCATGCATTGTATCAGACACTCATTAACATGTGTCTGGTGTCGAGCGTAATATTTTGGTCTTTGGTTGGGCTGGTCTGTATTGATTGTAACTTTTGCATACAAACTCGGATTGAGATGATTTATATATCAAAATTGATTGCTTCGACGAGACAAAGACAATTCCTTTAGAGTACTCCTTCATCCGAGGTCGTCTTGAAGGCATGATCGGCCGAAAACCACTCGGAATATTGAATTCTGCCACTCGGAATATAATTTCGGCCCCTAAGATGGAGTCGGACGATGATAACCTAAACATCAAAGTTGTTCCACTCGGTGATGTGAAACTTTTCATGCTGAAAACCCTTTCACTCTGTATCTTGCCAAAATCAGGCGTCAACACATGACATCTTTTGTCCTACCCTCCCGTGGCAGCAGGGTCCTAATGGAAACTAAGGGATATTAAGGCCTCCTTTTAATAGAGTACCGGACCAAAGCATTAACACATAGTGAATACATGAACTCCTCAAACTACGGTCATCACCGAGAAGTATCCCGATTATTGTCACTTCGGGGTTGTCGGATCATAACGCATAATAGATGACTATAGACTTGCAAGATAGGATCAAGAACTCACATATATTCATGAAAACATAATAGGTTCAGATCTGAAATCATGGCACTCGGGCCCTAGTGACAAGTATTAAGCATAGCAAAGTCATAGCAACATCAATCTCAGAACATAGTGGATACTAGGGATCAAACCCTAACAAAACTAACTTGATTACATGGTAAATCTCATCCAACCCATCACCGTCCAACAAGCCTAAGATGGAATTACTCACGCACGGTGGTGAGCATCATGAAATTGGTGATGGAGGATGGTTGATGATGACGACAGCGACAAATTGCTACGTCTTGAGCTTGCGTTGGTTTTCCTTGAAGAGGAAAGGATGATGCAACAATAGTAGCGTAAGTATTTCCCTCAGTTTTTGAGAACCAAGGTATCAATCCAGTAGGAGGCTCCTCACAAGTCCCACGCACCTACACAAACAAACAAGAACTTGCAACCACCGCAATAAAGGGGTTGTCAATCCCTTCATGGCCACTTGCGAAAGTGAGATCTGATAGAGATAATATGATAAGATAAATATATCTTTGGTATTTTATATAGATTGGAAAAGTAAAGATGCAAATAAAAGTAGATTGAAAGCTTATATGATAAGAGATAGACCCGAGGGCCATAGGTTTCACTAGTGGCTTCTCTCAAGATAGCATAAGTATTACGGTGGGTGAACAAATTACTGTCGAGCAATTGATAGAAAAGCGAATAATTATGAGATTATCTAGGCATGATCATGTATATAGGCATCACGTCCGTGACAAGTAGACCGATTCCTTCCTACATCCACTGCTATTACTCCACACATCGACCGCTATCCAGCATGCATCTAGAGTATTAAGTTCATAAAGAACAGAGTAACGCATTAAGAAAGATGACATGATGTAGAGGGATAAACTCATGCAATATGATATAAACCCCATCTTTTTATCCTCGATGGCAACAATACAATACGTGCCTTGCTGCCCCTGCTGTCACTGGGAAAGGACAACGCAAGATTGAACCCAAAGCTAAGCACTTCTCCCATTGCAAGAAAGATCAATCTAGTAGGCCAAACCAAACTGATAATTCGAAGAGACTTGCAAACATAACTTAATCACACATAAAAGAATTCAGAGGAGATTCAAATATTTCTCATAGATGAACTTGATCATAAACCCACAATTCATCGGATCTCGACAAACACACCGCAAAAAGAGTTACATTGAATAGATCTCCAAGAAGATCAAGGAGAACTTTGTATTGAGATTCAAAGAGAGAGAAGAAGCCATCTATCTAATAACTATGGACCCAAAGGTCTATGGTAAACTACTCACAACTCATCGGAGAGGCCTTGGAGATGATGTAGAGGCCCTCCATGATCGATTCCCCCTCTGGCGGAGCACCAGCGAAGGCTCCAAGATTGGATCTCGCGGATACAGAAGGTTACGACGGTGGAAATAGTTTTTTGTGGTCGCTTCTGATGTTTTTTGGTTACATGGGTATATGTAGGAGGAAGAAGTAAGTCGGTGGACGCTCGAGGGGCCCACGAGGGTGGGGGCGTGCCCACCTGTAGGGGGCGCGCCAGGCACCCTCGTGGCCGCCTCCTTCGTTTCTTGACTTCTAGTCCAAGTCCCCCAGATCACATTTGTTCCAAAAAGATCGCTCCCGAAGGTTTCATTCCATTTGGACTCCGTTTGATATTCCTTTTCTTCGAAACACTGAAATAGGCAAAAAATAGCAATACGGGCTGGGCCTCCGGTTAGTAGGTTTGTCCCAAAAATGATATAAAAGTGTAAAGTAAAGCCCATAAACATCCAAAACGGGTAATATAATAGCATGGAACAATAAAAAATTATAGATACGTTGGAGACATATCAAGCATCCCCAAGCTTAATTCCTGCTCGTCCTCGAGTAGGTAAATGATAAAAACAGAATTTTTGATGTGGAATGCTACCTAGCATAATTCTCAATGTAATTTTCTTTATTGTGGCATGATTGTTCATATCCAAATGATTCAAGATAAAAGCTTATAAAACATAAAAATTAATAATACTTGAAGCATACTAACAAATAATCATGTCTTGTCAAAATAGCATAGCCAAAGAAAGCGTATCCCTACAAAATCATATAGTTTGGCCATGCTTCATTTTCATTACACAAAATACTCCCATCATGCACAAACCCGATGACGAGCCGACCAATTGGTTCATACTCTTTAACGCGGTTCAACCTTTTCAACTCTTACACAATACATGAGCGCAAGCCATGGACATAGCGCTATGGTGGTATATGGTGGTGAAGACAAAAAAGGGAGAAGATGGTCTCACATCAACTAGGCGTATTAATGGTCTATGCAGATGCCCATTAATAGATATCAATGTGAGTGTGTAGGGATTGCCATGCAACGAATGCACTAGAGCTATAAATATATGAAATCTCAACAAAAGAAACTAAGTGGGTGTGCATCTAACTTGCTTGCTCACGAATACCTAGGACATTTTTGAGGAAGCGCATCACTGGAATATACAAGCCAAGTTCTATAATAAAAAAATCCCACTAGTACATGAAAGTGACAACATAGGGGACTCTCTATCATGAAGATCATGGTGCTACTTTGAAGCACAAGTGTGGAAAAGAGATAGTAGCATTGTCCCTTCTCTCTTTTCTCTCTTTTCATCATTTTTTTTATTTGGTGGGCTCTTTGGCCTCTTTTTTTGTGGGCTTCTTTGGCCTCTTTTATTTTTATAAAGTCTGAAGTCTCATCCCGACTTGTGGGAGAATCATAGTCTTCATCATCCTTTCCGCACTTGGGACAATTCTCTAATAATGAAGATCATCACACTTTTATTGATTTACAACTCAAGGATTACAACTCAATACTTAGAACAAAATATGACTCTATGTGAATGCCTCCGGCGGTGTACCGGGATATGCAATGAATCAAGAGTGACATGTATGAAAATTTATGAAGGTGGCCTTGCCACAAATACAATGCCAACTACATGATCATGCAAAGAGCTATATGACAATGATGGAGTGTGTCATAATAAATGGAACGGTGGAAAGTTGCATGGCAATATATCTCGGAATGGCTATGGAAATGCCATAATAGGTAGGTATGATGGCTGTTTTGAGGAAGGTAGATAATGGGTGCAAAATACCTGCGAAGGTTGTGCGGCATAATAAAGGCTAGCGAAGTGGAAGGGTAAGTGTGCGTATATCCATGGACTCACATTAGTCATAAAGAACTCATATACTTATTGCAAAAGTTTATTAGCCCTCGAAGCAAAGTACTACTACGCATGCCCCTAGAGGGATAGATTGGTAGGAAAATACCATCGCTCGTCTCCGACTTCCACTCATAAGGAAGACAATCAAAAGAGCACCTCATGCAACAAATTTGTCACACAACTTTTACCATACGTGCATGCTACGGGACTTGCCAACTTCAACACAAGTATTTCTCAATTTCATAATTACCCACTAGCATGACTCTAGCATTACCACCATTATATCTCAAACAATTATCAAGTATCAAATTGATCATAGTTTTTAATGCACTTTCTATGATAGTTTTTATTATACCCAACTTGGATGCTCATCATTCTAGGACCAAATTTCTAACCATAGCAAATACCATGATGTTCTAAAGAACTCTCAAAATGATATAAGTGAAGCATGAGAGATCAAAACTTTCTACAAAGTTAAGCCACCGCCGTGCTCTAAAAAAATATAAGTGAAGCACATAGAGCAAACTATCTAGCTCAAAAGATATAAGTGAAGCACATAGAGTATTCTAATAAATTCCAATCAAGTTGGTTTCTCCCAAAAGGTGTGTACAGCAAGGATGATTGTGGTAAACTAAAAATCAAAGACTAATATCATACAAGACGCTCCATGCAAAACACATATCATGTGGCGAATAAAAATATAGCTCCAAGTAAAGTTACCGATAGACGAAGATGAAAGAGGGGATGCCTTCCGGGGCATCCCCAAGCTTAAGCTTTTGGTTATCCTAGAATATCTTGGGGTGCCATGGGCATCCCCAAGCTTAGGCTCTTGCTACTCCTTATTCCATAGTCCATCAAATCTTTACCCAAAACTTGAAAACTTCACAACACAAAACTCAACAGGAAATCTCATAAGCTCTGTTACTGCAAGAAAGAAAAACCACCACATAAGATACTATAATGAACTCATTCTTTATTTATGTTGGTGTTAAACCTACTGTATTCCAACTTCTCTATGGTTTATACCCCTACATACTAGCCATAGATGCATTAAAATAACCAAACAACACACGAAAAACAGAATCTGTCAAAAACAGAACAGTCTGTAGCAATCTGTAACTCTCAAATACTTATGGAACTCTAAAAATCCTACCAAAATAGGAATTTCTGGGCAATTTGTCTATTGATCTACATCAAAACGAATCAACGCAAAAGCACGTTTCTGTGAATTACTAAAATTATTTTCGTGCGTGCAAAGTTTCTGTTTTTTAGCAGAATCAAATTAACTATCACCATAGCACTAAAAAAATACACATCCGTGATGATACGTGTTTGTCACAGTAGGTCATGTTTTTTGTCATGCTTGTACATCCATGACAATTTTATGACAGAATCAAGATAGTCATACATGTGCTGTCGTAGAAGTGTTGCATGACATTACCAAAAGTATCATCATGGAAGTGTCCACTTCCATGACGATAAATCACGCGTCACATAAGTGCTTTCATCAAGGATGACCGACACGTGGCATCCACCATAACGGAACGCCGTTAAGCTATCGGATCGGGTTTTGGATCCGATAACCCGTTAACAGCCCCGACCAATGGGGATTTTCCACGTGTAAAATCATCATTGGCTGGAGGAAACACGTGTCGGCTCATCATTGGGACAGATGTCATCCACTCATTGGATAGAAGACGCCTATGATACGTCTACACGTGGCACGGCCCAACAGAGGCCCATTCCTGTGAAAAGGCCGGCCCATTTGAGTTGGTCAAAAGGTGGCGGGCCGGCCCATGGAAAGCCTGTTAACGGCTTGTTCGCATATAGCCCATTTACAACTCGCTAACCCAAGGCCCGTTACGCCCTATCTGAATTAGGCCCAGTAGCGTCATCTGGGCCATCCAATATGATTCCATCATGTTTTCACTTCTGGCCCATGTATGGCCCATGACGTCTTTCGGCCCATATGAGGCCCTTTGTAACTCTTGGCTCATTAACGGCCCATCATGAAACTGGCCCGTAATGAACAGTGTATCACTTTACACCCATTAACGGCCCATGCTGAAACTGGCCCGTAATGAACAGTTTATCACTTTATACCCATTAACGGCCCGTTATTCCGTTGGGCCGTTTCCAATCCATTTTATCTTTCGGCCTTCTCAGAGCCCATTTATTCTTGGGCTCATTTCAAGCATTCGTTTACTTATGGCCCATTACTGTCATTTTCTACTTGTGGGCCAAATTCAGCCCGTGGTTATAGTCAGCCCGTTTGTGGTCCGTTAATATGTTGGGCCATTTTCATAGCGTCATCAAATACGGCCTATTAACGATGGCCCGTTATGGTCGGCCCATGAACGGACGATTCCAACTCTAGCCCGTTTACAGCCATAATGCGGTATGTTTGGCCCATGTTTGGCCAATCAATCATATGGCCCGTATAAGGCCCATTGATGATACGGCCCGTAGAAGGCCCATTGTTTCTACGGCCCGTAGAAGGCCCATTGTTTCTACGGCCAGTAGAAGGCCCACTGTTTCTACGGCCCGTAGGAGGCCCAGTGTCACTACAGTAAATATTAGCCATGGTTATTGTGGCCTAGTTTTAAAAAATAAGTTATTGCAGCCACTAGCAAACTGTGGAAAAAGAACTGCAATGACTACAAGCAAACAAATAAACAAGGAAACAAGGAAATAAATAAGCAAGCAGCTAATGCTAGGCTATCACGGCTATTACACATATTACATCCACTGGGCATCAAAGTTCACCACCAATGCAAATATAGGGAACAAAGCAGCATGTCATATACACTGGTTGTCAAAGTTGGCGACCGGCGCAAATAAATGCCGCAGCAAAACAAATCCAGAACTGAAACCACTTCAGAAGATCTCAAGAAACAATATCCTGGGTACCCATAATGCTGGCAAGATGCTTAGCAAGCTTATTAACTTTCTCTTGTTTGGCGCTTAAATCCTCCAACGCTTGTTGTTGCACCAGGAAATATGCGTCTGAATTCTGCAGGGACTTCCTCAGTCCTTCAGCTTCCTGTCGCAGCACATCTGATCGATGTCTTTAAACTTGAAGTTGAGACTCAAGAAGACGAACTGATTCAGGCAGCGAGGTTGAAGAGCTTGTGCCAGCAGTAGTGGCCAGTAACTCGAACACTACATCAAGATAGGACTTTTGGGTTCTCTCACTGTCGTCAAGATAGTTTTTATCAGCTTTCTTGGAGTCCAACAGGGATGTCTCGCTATCTTGAACCTTATCTGCGTTACTTCCTTTACCATTGCATAACACGGTACTGTTCTCCAATATATTCTCCGCATTCTAAAAGAGAAAGAAGCAGACACATCACAGGTTTACCATGTTGTATATGAAACTCATTTTGGTAAATGAGTTCGGTAGTAAAGTGGACAGGATAACAACATGAAACAAACATATATCTATGTACCATGGTCACTTTATGGTCTATATCATTCTAGTTTTTGTTGCCAAATCAAGATAGAGAGACAGTTCAAATAATATTTGTTCAAGACAAAGCAGAATAGACAGAATATAAGTGTGGGAAACTATAGAGCAATAACAACAATTTTAATGTGCATGACATGAGTGAAGGAAATATGCGCTAGAGGCAATAATAAAGTTATTATTTATTTCCTTATTTCATGATAAATGTTTATTATTCATGCTAGAATTGTATTAACTGGAAACATAATACATGTGTGAATACATAGACAAACTGAGTGTCACTAGTATGCCTCTACTTGACTAGCTCATTAATCAAAGATGGTTATGTTTCCTAGCCATGGACAAAGAGTTATCATTTGATTAACGAGATCACATCATTAGGAGAATGATGTGATTGACTTGACCCATTCCGTTAGCATAGCACCCGATCGTTTAGTATGTTGCTATTGCTTTCTTCATGACTTATACAAAGTTCCTACAACTATGAGATTATGCAACTCCCGTTTACCAGAGGAACACTTTGTGTGCTACCAAACGTCACAACGTAACTGGGTGATTATAAAGGAGCTCTACAGGTGTCTCCGAAGGTACATGTTGGGTTGGTGTATTTCGAGATTAGGATTTGTCACTCCGATTGTTGGAGAGGTATCTCTAGGCCATCTCGGTAATGCACATCACTATAAGCCTTGCAAGCAATGTAGCTAATGAGTTAGTTACGGAATGATGCATTACATAACGAGTAAAGAGACTTGCCGGTAATGAGATTGAACTAGGTATAGAGATACCGACGATCGAATCTCGGGCAAGTAACATACCAATGACAAAGGGAACAACGTATGTTGTTATGCGGTTTGACCGATAAAGATCTTCGTAGAATATGTAGGAGCCAATATGAGCATCCAGGTTCCGCTATTGGTTATTGACCGGAAACAGTTCTAGGTCATGTCTACATAGTTCTCGAACCCGTAGGGTCCGCACGCTTAACGTTACGATGACAGTTTTATTATGAGTTTATAAGTTTTGATGTACCTAAGGTTGTTCGGAGTCCGGGATGTGATCACGGACATGACGAGGAGTCTCAAAATGGTCGAGACAAAAATATTGATATATTGGACGACTATATTCGGACACCGGAAGTGTTTCGGGTGATTTCGGAGAAAACTGGAGTGCCGGAGGGGTTACCGGAACCCCCCGGGGAAGTATTGGGCCTTAGTGGGCCTGAGGGAAGAGAGAGGGCAGCAGCCCAGGAGGTGGCGCGCCTCCTCCCATGGGGAGTCCGAATTGGACAAGGGGAGGGGGGCGCGGCCCCTCTTTCCCTCTCCCTCTCCCTCTCTTTCCCTCTCCCTCTCCCTCTCTTTCCTCCCCCCTTCCTCCTTCCTAGTGGGACTAGGAAAGGGGAGTCCTACTCCCACTAGGAGGAGGACTCCCCCCTCCTTGGCGGGCCCCTAGGGCCAGCCGGCCTACCCCCTTGCCCCTTTATATACGGGGGCAGGGGGGCACCTCTAGACACACAAGTTGATCTTCGTGATCGTTCCTTAGCCATGTGCGGTGCCCCCCTCCACCATATTCCACCTCGGTCATATCGTTGCGGTGCTTAGGAAAAACCCTGCGTCGGTAGAACATCATCATTGTCACCACGCCGTCGTGCTGACGGAACTCATCCCCGACACCCTGCTAGATCAGAGTCCGGGGATCGTCATCGAGCTGAACGTGTGCTAAACTCGGAGGTGACGTACGTTCGGTACTTGGATCGGTCGGATCGTGAAGACGTACGACTACATCAACCGCGTTGTCATAACGCTTCCGCTTTCGGTCTACGAGGGTACGTGGACATACTCTCCCCTCTCGTTGCTATGCATCACCATGATCCTGCATGTGCGTAGGAATTTTTTTGAAATTACTACGTTCCCCAACAGTGGCATCCGAGCCTAGGTTTTATGCGTATATGTTATATGCACGAGTAGAACACACGTGAGTTGTGGGCGATACAAGTCATACTGCTTACTAGCATGTCATACTTTGGTTCGGCGGTATTGTTTGATGAAGCGGCTCGGACCGACATTACGCGTACGCTTACGCGAGACTGGTTTTACCGCCGTGCTTTGCACACAGGTGACTAGCGGGTGTCAGTTTCTCCAACTTTAGTTGTACCGAGTGTGGCTACGCCCGGTCCTTGAGAAGGTTAAAACAACACTAACTTGACAAACTATCGTTGTGGTTTTGATGCGTAGGTAAGAACGGTTCTTGCTCAGCCCGTAGCAGCCACGTAAAATTTGCAACAACAAAGTAGAGGACGTCTAACTTGTTTTTGTAGGGCATGTTGTGGTGTGATATGGTCAAGACATGATGCTATATTTTATTGTATGAGATGATCATGTTTTGTAACCGAAGTTATCGGCAACTGGCAGGAGCCATATGGTTGTCGCTTTATTGTATGCAGTGCAATCACCCTGTAATGCTTTACTTTATAACTAAGCGGTAGCGATAGTCGTAGAAGCATAAGATTGGCGAGACGACAACGATGCTACGATGGAGATCAAGGTGTTGCACCGGTGACGATGGTGATCACGACGGTGCTTCGAAGATGGAGATCACAAGCACAAGATGATGATGGCCATATCATATCACTTATAATGATTGCATGTGATGTTTATCCTTTATGCATCTTATCTTTCTTTGATTGACGGTAGAATTTTAAGATGATCTCTCACTAATTATCAAGAAGTATTCTCCCTGAGTATGCACCATTGCGAAAGTTCTTTGTGCTGAGACACCACGTGATGATCGGGTGTGATAGGCTCTACGTTCAAATACAACGGGTGCAAAACTGTTGCACACACGGAATACTCAGGTTAAACTTGACGAGCCTAGCATATACAGATATGGCCTCGGAACATGGAGCCCAAAAGGTCGAGCGTGAATCATATAGTAGATATGATCAACATAGTGATGTTCACCATTGAAAACTACTCCATCTCACGTGATGATCGGACATGGTTTAGTTGATTTGGATCACGTGATCACTTAGATGACTAGAGAGATGTTTGTCTAAGTGGGAGTTCTAAGTAATATGATTAATTGAAATTAAATTTATCATGAACTTAGTCCTGGTAGTATTTTGCAAATTATGTTGTAGATCAATAGCTCATGTTGTTGCTTCCCTATGTTTTTATATGTGTTCCTAGAGAAAACTAAGTTGAAAGATGTTAGTAGCAATGATGCGGACTTGGTCCGTGATATGAGGTTTATCCTCATTGCTGCACAGAAGAATTATGTCCTTGATGCACCGCTAGGTGACAAACCTATTGCAGGAGCAGATGCAGACGTTATGAACGTTTGGCTAGCTCAATATGATGACTACTTGATAGTTTTGTGCACCATGCTTTATGGCTTAGAATCGGGACTTCAAAAACGTTTTGAACGTCATGGACCATATGAGATGTTCCAGGAGTTGAAGTTAATATTTCAAGAAAATACCCGAGTTGAGATATATAAAGTCTCCAACAAGTTCTATGGCTAAAAGATGGAGGAGAATCGCTCAACTAGTGAGCATGTGCTCAGATTGTCTGGGTACTACAATCGCTTGAATCAAGTGGGAGTTAATCTTCCAGATAAGATAGTGATTGACAGAGTTCTCTAGTCACCATTACCAAGTTAGTAGAACTTTGTGATGAACTATAGTATGCAAGGGATGACGAAAATGATTGCGGAGCTCTTCGTGATGTTGAAATTGACGAAGGTAGAAATCAAGAAAGAGCATCAAGTGTTGATGGTTGACAAGATCACTAGTTTCAAGAAAAGGGCAAAGGGAAAGAAAGGGAACTTCAAGTAGAATGACAAGCAAGTTGTCATTCCCACGAAGAAGCCCAAAGCTGAACCAAAGCCTGAAACTGAGTGCTTACATTGCAAAGGAAATGGTCACTAGAAACGGAAATACCCTGAATATTTGGTGGATAAGAAGGATGGCAGAGTGAACAAGGGATATTTGATATATATAGGTTATTGATGTGTACCTTACTAGTGTTTATAGTAGCCCCTGAGTATTTGATACTTGTTTGGTTGCTAAGATTAGTAACTCGAAACAGGAGTTACAGAATAAACAGAGACTAGTTGAAGGGGAAGTAACGATGAGTGTTGGAAGTAGTTCCAAGATTGATATGATCATCATCGCACACTCCCTATACTTTCGGGATTAGTGTTAAACCTAAATAAATGTTATTTGGCGTTTGCGTTGAGCATGAATATGATTTGATCATGTTTATTGCAAAATGGTTATTCATTTAAAGTCAGAGAATAATTATTGTTCTGTTTACATGAATAAAACCTTCAATGGTCATACACCCAATGAAAATAGTTTGTTGGATCTCGATCATAGTGATACACATATTCATAATATTGATGCCAAAAGATGCAAAGTTAATAATGATAGTGCAACTTATTTGTGGCACTGTCGTTTGGGTCATATTGGTGTAAAGCACATGAAGAAACTCCATAAAGATGGATTTTCGGAATCACTTGGTTATGAATCATTTGATGCTTGCGAACCGTGCCTTTTGGGCAAGATGACTAAAACTCCATTCTCCGGAACAATGGAACGAGCTAGTGACTTATTGGAAATAATACATACCGATGTATGCGGTCCAATGAGTGTTGATGCTCGTGGCGGGTATCGTTATTTTCTGACCTTCACAAGATGATTTGAGCAGATATGAGTATATCTACTTAATGAAACACAAGTCTGAAACATTTGAAAAGTTCAAAGAATTTGAGAGTGAAGTGGAGAATCATCGTAACAAGAAAATAAAGTTTCTACGATCTAATCGTGTAGGAGAATATTTGAGTTACGAGTTTGGCCTTCATATAAAACAATGTGGAATAGTTTCACAGCTCACGCCACATGGAACACCACAACATAATGGTGTGTCCGAACGTCATAACCGCACTTTATTGGATATGGTGTGATCTATGATGTATCTTACCGATTTACCACTATTGTTTTGGGGTTATGCATTAGAGACAGTTGCATTCACTTTAAATAGGGCACCATCAAAATCCGTTTGAGACGACGCCTTATGAACTGTGGTTTGGCAACAAACCAAAGTTGTCGTTTCTTAAAGTTTGGGACTGCCATGCTTATGTGAAAAAACTTCAACCTGATAAGCTCGAACCCAAATCGGAGAAATGTGTCTTCATAGGATACCCAAAGGAAACTGTTGGGTACACCTTCTATCACAGATCCGAAGGCAAGACATTCGTTGCTAAGAATTTATCCTTTATAGAGAAGGAGTTTCTCTCGAAAGAAGTGAGTGGGAGGAAAGTAGAACTTGATGAGGTAACTATACCCGCTCCCTTATTGGAAAGTAGCTCATCACAGAAATCTGTTCCTGTGATACCTACACCAATTAGTGAGGAAGTTAATGATGATGATCATGGAACTTCAGATCAAGTTGTTACTGAACCTCATAGATCAACCAGAATAAGATCCGCACCAGAGTGGTACGGTAATGTTGTTCTGGAAGTCATGTTACTAGACCATGATGAACCTGCGAACTATGAAGAAGCGATGGTAAGCCCAGATTCCGCAAAATGGCTTGAGGCCATGAAATCTGAGATGGGATCCATGTATGAGAACAAAGTGTGGACTTTGGTGGACTTGCCCAAAGATCGGCAATCCATAGAAAATAAATGGATCTTCAAGAGGAAGACGGACGTTGATAGTAGTGTTACTATCTACAAAGCTCGAATTGTCGCAAAAGGTTTTCGACAAGTTCAAGGTGTTGAATACAATGAGATTTTCTCACTCGTATCGATGCTTAAAAGTCTGTCCGGATCATGTTAGCAAATTGCCGCATTTTATGAAATCTGGCAAATGGATAAATAAAACTGCATTCCTTAATGGATTTATTAAAGAAGAGTTGTATATGATACAACCATAAGGTTTTGTCAATCCTAAATGTGCTAACAAAATATGCAAGCTCCAGCGATCCATCTATGGACTGGTGCAAGCATCTCGGAGTTGGAATATACGCTTTGATAAGTTGATCAAAGCATACAGTTTTAATACAGACTTGCGGTGAAGCCTGTATTTACAAGAAAGTGAGTGGGAGCACTACATCATTTCTGATAAGTATATGTGAATGACATATTGTTGATCAGAAATAATGTAGAATTATTCTGCAAAGCATAAAGGAGTGTTTGAAAGGAGTTTTTCAAAGAAAGACCTCAGTGAAGCTGCTTACATATTGAGCATCAAGATCTATAGAGATAGATCAAGACGCCTGATAAGTTTTTCAATGAATACATACCTTGACAAGATTTTGAAGTAGTTCAAAATGGAACAGTCAAAGAAAGAGTTCTTGCCTGTGTTACAAGGTGTGAAATTGAGTAAGACTCAAAGCCCGACCACGGCAGAAGATAGAAAGAGAATGACAGTCATTCCCTATGCCTCAGCCATAGGTTCTATAAAGTATGCCATGCTGTGTACCAGATCTGTTGCATACCCTACCACTAAGTATTGGCACGGGAGTGCAATAGTGATCTAGGAGTGATCAATGGAAAGCGGTCAAGAATATCCTTAGTAAGGACTAAGGAGATGTTTCTTGATTATGAAGGTGATAAAAGAGTTCGTCGTAAAGAGTTACATCGATGCAAGCTTTTACACCGATCCAGATGACTCTAAGTCTCAATCTGGATACATATTAAAAGTGGGAGCAATTAGCTAGAGTAGCTCCGTGCAGAGCATTGTAGACACAAAATATTTGCAAAATACATACGACTCTGAATGTGACAAACCCGTTGACTAAACTTCTCTCACGAGCAAAAACATGATCATACCTTAGTACTCTTTGGGTGTTAATAACATAGCGATGTGAACTAGATTATTGACTCTAGTAAACCCTTTGGGTGTTGATCACATGACGATGTGAACTATGGGTGTTAATCACATACAGATGTGAATATTAGTGTTAAATCACATGGTGATGTGAACTAGATTATTGACTCTAGTGCAAGTGGGAGACTGAAAGAAATATGCCCTAGAGGCAATAATAAAGTTATTATTTATTTCCTTATTTCATGATAAATGTTTATTATTCATGCTAGAATTGTATTAACCGGAAACATAATACATGTGTGAATACATAGACAAACTGAGTGTCACTAGTATGCCTCTACTTGACTAGCTCATTAATCAAAGATGGTTATGTTTCCTAGCCATGGACAAAGAGTTGTCATTTGATTAATGAGATCACATCATTAGGAGAATGATGTGATTGACTTGACCCATTCCGTTAGCATAGCACCCGATCGTTTAGTATGTTGCTATTGCTTTCTTCATGACTTATACAAAGTTCCTACAACTATGAGATTATGCAACTCCCGTTTACCAGAGGAACACTTTGTGTGCTACCAAACGTCACAACGTAACTGGGTGATTATAAAGGAGATCTACAGGTGTCTCCGAAGGTACATGTTGGGTTGGCGTATTTCGAGATTAGGATTTGTCACTCCGATTGTCGGAGAGGTATCTCTGGGCCCTCTCGGTAATGCACATCACTATAAGCCTTGCAAGCAATGTAGCTAATGAGTTAGTTACGGAATGATGCGTTACGTAATGAGTAAAGAGACTTGCCGGTAACGAGATTGAACTAGGTATTGAGATACCGACGATCGAATCTCGGGCAAGTAACATACCGATGACAAAGGGAACAACGTATGTTGTTATGCGGTTTGACCGATAAAGATCTTCGTAGAATATGTAGGAGCCAATATGAGCATCCAGGTTCCGCTATTGGTTATTGACCGAAAACAGTTCTAGGTCATGTCTACATAGTTCTCGAACCCGTAGGGTCCGCACGCTTAACGTTACAATGCCAGTTTTATTATGAGTTTATAAGTTTTGATGTACCGAAGGTTGTTCGGAGTCCCGGATGTGATCACGGACATGACGAGGAGTCTCGAAATGGTCAAGACATAAAGATTGATATATTGGACGACTATATTCGGACATTTGAAGTGTTCCGGGTGATTTCGGAGAAAACCGGAGTGCCGGAGGGGTTACCGGAACCCCCCGGGGAAGTATTGGGCCTTAGTGGGTCTGAGGGGAGAGAGAGGGCAGCAGCCCAAGAGGTGGCGCGCCCCCTCCCATGGGGAGTCCGAATTGGACAAGGGGAGAGGGGCGCGGCCCCTCTTTCCCTCTCCCCCTCCCTCTCTTTCCTTCCCCCTTCCTCCTTCCTAGTTGGACTAGGAAAGGGGAGTCCTACTCCCACTAGGAGGAGGACTCCCCCCTCCTTGGCACGCCCCCTAGGGCCGGCCGGCCTCCCCCCTTGATCCTTTATATACGGGGGCAGGGGGGCACCTCTAGACACACAAGTTGATCTTTGTGATCGTTCCTTAGCTGTGTACGGTGCCCCCCTCCACCATATTCCACCTCGATCATATCGTTGCGGTGCTTAGGCGAAGCCCTGCGTCGGTAGAACATCATCATTGTCACCACGCCGTCGTGCTGACGGAACTCATCCCCGACACCCTGCTGGATCGGAGTCCGGGGATCGTCATCGAGCTGAATGTGTGCTGAACTCAGAGGTGCCGTACATTCGGTACTTGGATCGGTCAGATCGTGAAGACGTACGACTACATCAACCGCGTTGTCATAACGCTTCCGCTTTCGGTCTACGAGGGTACGTGGACATACTCTCCCCTCTCGTTGCCATGCACCACCATGATCCTGCGTGTGCGTAGGAATTTTTTTGAAATTACTACTTTCCCCAACAATGAGAACATAATTGTTTATTCAATTGAAACTAAAATCAACATAGAGCAGGTTACAACAGCAAACCAGTTAAAGAAACAGGTTTGAAACATACCTGTTGCGCCATTGGAGTTTCAATTCCATCCTTCAAATTTGAAAATAGTTGGTATGAGTAAATACAGTAATGCAAGAGCAAAGGAGTATGAACCATAGCTACAGAACCTGACCTGAGAACAAATCTTCTTCTCCTTTAAGCGTTGAGTTGGGATTCGAAGTGGTGGTCCTCGTGCTTTGGGCACTGCAGTTCCCTTACTAACTGCTCGTGTTTGGGTGCTCTGTGGTGGAGACGGTGTTGTGTCAACTGGAACTGGGTTACTATCTGCCGGGGTTAGGGTTAGAAGGGGTGTAGCTGGATATCTGTCCAACTGGGTAGGGGTACAATCTGCGAGAGTGTGGGTTATGTGTGGTGGATCTGGTCCTTGGGCAAGTACAACCATGGTTCTATCTGCATCAACTGGTAGCACTATCTTTTCTGAAGACTGTGTTGTTACTCCCTTAGATACTGCCATCACCCTCTCCAATTCAAATGGCTGATAATCAAGAAAAGTAATTGAAAGTATAGACATTGTATGATAGACAGGTGCAATGGATAGTGGGGAATAAAAGAGGGCATGAAATAATTCATATTTATGTTGTCTAACCAAACAGGATAGCATGACACAATTTCACATATATGATGGCTAACTAACCAGGATAGCATGACACAATTTCACATTATGATGGCTAACTAAAAAAGATGGTAAGACATAGTTCAAAATATGATGACTATGTAAACAGGATGACATGATATAACTATATAATGTGTTTATTAAATAGGTTGGCATGCCATAATTCACATACATTCACGGATAGAATGCCATAATTCAAAATATGATGATTGTAAACACTAAACAGGATGAGATGATATAACTATATGATGTCTTTATTAAATGGGTTGCCATGCCATAATTCAGATAGATGATGTGTATGTACTATGTAAACATGATGGCATGATATAATTCAAATATATGATTTATATAGTAAGCAAGTAAGCAGATGGCAATCCATATATGATGTAAAAACTAAGCAATGCAAGACAACATGCATGACATGGGTAATATAACCCTGCCAAGTTTGAGCATAGACCTCAGGGGGGAAATAGGACTAGTCATCGGTCTCTGAATCCTCCTCGGAGCTCTCTGTAACCAGCAAGATGTCTGCTTTAGCAGGTAGCATTGTCTGCTCTGAATACCTTGTTTTCACTCCAGATACTTCTATCACCGCTTCAAATGGCTGATGCACAGGAAGAGTAGTTGAATATACAAACGTTGGCGACAAATGGAACACATAATACAAAAAAATGATAGCATGATATAATTCACATACATGATGATTGGCTAAACAACATGGCATTGCATAATTCACATATATAATGCCTTGCAACAAGATGGCAATGCATAATTCACATATATGGTAATTAGACACTGAACAGGTGGCATTCACACAAAGCATGTCTAAACTAATAAAATGACATAGCAATGCGAGACACCATACGCACGATATCAACAACATAACCCTGCCAAGTTAGAGCATACACCTCGGGGGGGGGGGGGGAATAGGACTGGTCATCTGTCTCTGAATCCTCCTTTGAGGAGCTATCCGTAACCAGCGAGATATGCGCTTCGTCAGATAGCATAGTCTGCTCTGAAGACCTTGTTTCCACTCCAGAATATGCCATCACCGTGTCAAATGGCTGATGCACACGAAGAGCAGTTGAACATACTAACATTGTTGACAAATTTAATATGTAACGGAAAAAAAGGATGGCCTGATATAATTTACATATAAGATGACCGGCTAAGCAGGATGGCATTGTAAAATTCACATATATGATGCCTGGCTAAACAAGATGGCGTTGCATAATTCACATAAACGATGGATAAACTAAACAGATGGCATTTGCACAAAGGATGTCTAAACTAAGCAGATGACATATTTGATGTATAAAGTAAGGAATGCAAGGCACCATATGCATGATATAACCAACATTAGCATGCCAAGTTAGAGAGAAGACCTCAGGGGGTAAATAGGAGTTGTCTTCTCCTTCTGAATCCCCCTCAGAACAGATATCTTCCTCTTGATTACAATCCGAAATGTGTGGAGGGGGGCTGCCTTTGCGCCTACAATGGAGCGACGTCTGCATGAAATTTTACTGCCATGCAAGGCTCGTCTCTTTTGCTCTACATGTTCAGTTCCATTGTTTACAATAACTGTCATGCATAGGAATAAAACATAGTGAGATTATGTAAGGAGTGCATGCAGAAATCCAGAGTGATGGTAGCAACCTGTGGATAGACCAAAATCCAATAATGGCAGGCAGATAATGGCTTCAGTTAAGAAATATAGATAATGGCTTCTTTACTATTTGTTTCCCCCCCCCAACATGAAGCTCATAGTAGACATCAGAGATTAACCAGATAGTAGATTGATACTATTGATTGCGGACCCGATATGTACCCCAAAACCATTTAAAAACTCAAGTTTGACCATTAGTTTGGAGCTGACTCAGAGTCTAATCGGTGAACAGGATGATAAAGTATCATGTAATATTAAGTGATGCATAACGTAAGCAGACATGAAAGAGTGCGACCTCTCTTGCGGACCCGTGTAGTCCTCGAGGTCATCTGCTCGGTTGATGATGGTAATGCAGTTTTCATGGCTGCCGGCGACGGGGAAGAAGATCTGAGGCGGCGAAAGATAGTCTGGAGGCCGGATCCCTGCTGTGCTGGACCCTTCTGTCGTTGGAGCAACTGAGCTAGGGTGGACGACGGTGCAACAGGAGCGGGACAAACCACGCAAGGTTTTCTTTGGCAACTATCTGTAAGAGAAGTAATTCTGTAAGGGCTTGTTTTAATTGGAGGATTCCAACAATGCAGGGATAGGAAATAGACAGGAATATGATAGGAATGCACGTGCAAAACAGAGAATTTAAAAACACAGGATTTCTGCCAATCTGGGTGTTTGATTCACAACAATTGGAAGATCACAGGATGCAAAGAAGCATGGTGAGATTAAGTCAAACCACTAGAAAATGTACGGTTATAATGCTATTATGCTACTATCTCTTAGCCTTGTGCTTCATGAATAGGAATTTGAAAAGGAGGACAAGTGAAAATTAAAATTCCTATGTTTTTTCTTTCAAGGAGACACTAAAGGAACAAATCCTACAGTTTTCCTTTGCTCCATTCCTTTGAATCAAATTCATGAATAGTAGTACCATAGGAAACTTCCCAATTCCTATGTTTTTCATTCACTTTTCCTTTCAAGCACTGGCGATTCTAGTAGGCAGACTTGAGCAAGGAAAAGCCTACACTAAAAAATGTTTTTGTGCTACTTCTATTACTTTGGACCCAGGCCACTGCCCTACTAGCTCAACTCCCAGGGCCATCGACAAATGCACAGCTCAAACACGCAGAGATAAATAATGATGGCGTTCAAGAGAGTCCATCACGGAAAGCTAAGTTGCCTGGTACCTCACTGCTTGTCATATAGTAGGATAAAATAATCATATTTCCCGTTACTACGTGTGCTCAGTGGACAATATATATAACATGTAGAGTAAAAAAGAGATGCAACAAGTGTACAACCTCTTTGGCAAAGCCATGTTGATCTTAGCGTGATTGGGTTGGCCGGTGAGGATGCTCTGGCTGACTTGGCTATCGGAGGAGGGGAAGAAGATCTTAGGCGTCTGGAGATGGAGCCCGAGGTACTGCTCGGCTGTGATGGAGGGTTTCATCGTTGGAGCAGCTCTGGTGAGTTGTATGACGCCGAGGCTGAAGCAGGACAAGAGAGACAAGGTTAACCTGAGTGGAATTCTAATAGCATCTCTAATACATGACGTAAAATACATAACCACAAAGTGCTAGCTGTAAAATACATTAGCCGCTCATCTCTGAACTTAACCGTCGAAACGGAATTTAATTGTCGAAACTGAACTTAACTGTCGAAACTTAACTTAACTGTCGAAACTGAATTTTGTTGTCGAAACTGAACGCACTAGCAAGGTGAGGCTACACGTCGTTCGACTGAATTTTTCATCTCTGGCCAGTCAATTTTGCAGCCGTTGGATACGAAATCAAGGGCCTGCGGTTCATCTTCAACCTCCACCCCCCTGAGCCGCCAGCCACCACCGGCCAAACAGCAACCCCCCGCCGCCCGCGGCCGGCGGTGCGCCGCCCCACCCGCCCCGAAAACACTCCCCACCGCTAGTCCGCCGTCGCCCCGGCCATCCCTCTAGCCCCCCTCCCCCCCCCGTGCCGAGCTTTTTCTCCGGCGATCCCCACGCCACCGTCGGCGACCACCACCCCCACCCTGGACCCTAAGATAGATAGTGGGGTACCTCTCCGGTGAGCCCCCCTCACCGTTGCGGCTGGTTCTTCCTTCACCCCGGCGAGCCCCCCCCCCCTCCGCACCCCCTAAAAATTGACTAACCCAAAAGTCGATTCAGTCAACTGAAGTGTAACTAAATCGGAGCAGCATCGCAAGCAAGAGCAAGAGCGAGAGCAGCAGCACGATCAAGAGCAATAGCAAGAGCAGACTAGGCAGGGGACCGAGAGCAAGAACAGAGCAGCAACGCGAGCGAGATCTAAAGCAGCAGCAGCTCCTACTGATGTGGATGTCGTTGTCGAGGGAGCGATGCCGTGGAGGAAGTGGCCAACGACGCCGCCGTGGATGGAGCCGCGCCGTGTCGGCTCGGGACCGAGCGCTGGCAGCACTGTGAGATCGAATCAAGAAGAAAATGTGGTGATTAGTGTACAACCTCTTTGGTGGCACCAATTAGGCTGCAGCTTCATCCGAGGAAACGGTGATGATGATGCTCTTCCGGTGGTCCAGGTGAAGACGGCGGTGTGGGAATGGAGGTGGCACAAAAGACGAGGGGAACATCGAGACAGCTCCTTGGAGGCGGAGGACGGGATGGCTGAACCGGCAGGACGACGAGATTGACGACGGATCCTCATCCGGTATGGTGGATGAGGGACGTCGAGGTGTTGATGTGGACGACGTCGTCGGGGAAGAGGCTCCGGCTGGGTGGCGGACGGAGCAGGGTATGGGGCTTCGTCACGGGTTTTCGCAGCCTTGGTGTACGAATGGGTGGGCGAATGGGATGGTAGTGGGGAACCATGGCTCAGGGACGCGCTTGTCCGAAATGTGGGGTAAGTTACGAAAGTACCCCCACCGATTTGAGGCGGTTCTTTCGGTTCAGGGCTACCACGGGCATTTCGCGTGTCAGGATTTCACATGAGGTGGGAGTTTTCGCGCGCGTTGTAATTTCGGAATAGCAAGGCGCGGGTTGAGATGGAGGGAGTTTCGGAGCACGAGAGACAAAGATATATCTTAAATATTTCAGGCTAACAAGGCGCGGGTTGAAATTTTCGGACAAGCCTAATGTGTACTGTACCAAATCAATGCCCACTACAAATGTCATTCAAAACTTTGAATTCATGTTATGCCAGTCAATTCAGTCGACTGAAGTGTAGCTAAATCGGAGCAGCATCGCAAGCAAGAGCAAGAGCGAGAGCAGCAACACGAGCAAGAGCAATAGCAAGAGCAGACTAGGCAGGGGACCGAGAGCAAGAGCAGAGAAGCAGCACGAGCGAGAGCTAAAGCAGCAAAAGCTCCTACTGATGTGGATGTCGCTGTCGAGGGAGTGACGCCGTGGAGGAAGTGGCCGGCGACGCCGCCGTGGATGGAGCCGCGCCGTGTCGGCTCGGGACCGAGCGCCGGCAGCACCGTGAGATCGAATCAAGAAGAAAATGCAGTGATTAGTGTACAACCTCTTTGGTGGTGCCAACTAGGCCGCAACTTCATCCGAGGAAATGGTGATGATGATGCTCTTCCGGTGGTGCAGGTGAAGACGGTGGTGTGGGAATGGAGGTGGCACAAAAGACGAGGGGAACATCAGGGCAGCTCCTTGGAGGCGGAGGACGGGGTGGCTGAACTGGCAGGACGACGAGATCGACGACGGATCCTCATCCGGTACGGTGGATGAGGGACGTCGAGGTGTTGTTGTGGACGACGTCGTCGGGGAAGAGGCTCCGGCTGGGTGGCAGACGGAGCAGGGTGTGGGGCTTCATCATGGGTTTTCGCGGCCTTGGTGTACGAATGGGTGGGCGGATGGGATGGCAGTGGGGAACGGATCCGGCTTGCCTACTCCCTCCCTATGCTCCCATCCGTGCTCCCATTTCATCCTACGGCTGTCTTTTCCCCTTTTTCCTTTCTAATCTAATCATCTCCCCCCTAATTTTAAGGGGGTGGGGCCGGGCCTCATTTTGTTCCAATCAAATCAAGCCACGTATGCGGGAGCACGGATGGCTCAGGGACGCGCTTGTCCGAAATGTGGGGTAAGTTACGAAAGTAACCCCACCGATTTGAGGTGGTTCTTTCGGTTCAGGGCTACCACGGGCATTTCGCGTGTCAGGATTTCACATGAGGTGGGAGTTTTCGCGCGCGTTGTAATTTCGGAATAGCAAGGCGCGGGTTGAGATGGAGGGAGTTGTCGGAGCATGACGAGACAAAGATATATCTTAAATATTTCAGGCTAACAAGGCGCGGGTTGAAATTTTCGGACAAGCCTAATGTGTACTGTACCAAATCAATGCCCACTACAAATGTCATTCAAAACTTTGAATTCATGTTATGTTCAATTAAAACTAGCTGGGTGACCCGCGCAATTGCGCGGCTAGACGTTGATGTGTTGTTAGATCGACATATCTCATTACGAAAACCCAATAGCCAAAGCACATAAAAATTGATATCTTAAGATAATGTTATTTCCCTAGACATGCACTACCATTCAATTTTACTATGCAAATATTGGTTCTTCAGCCAATAAAATCCATTACCATGTGACCCGAATGGGCAATGGTATTTTGTTCTGTGGTGCAAAATCAGGAACTTTCAAACTAATTTGTAGGTTATGTCTTGCACACCTCATTCCTTAGTGTGAATATCTTCACCCCTATTTTCTTAAATTGAAATATATGACTCATACTTAACTTTGCATTCATCTTCCTCCTTCCTTTGGTAGCCATAATGCATTAGGTTTGTGTTTGTGATGTGACATGCCTCTAGATATGCTTTCATGCATCTATATTATTCTATGAACAGTATATGTCGCTTGTCCTTGTAAGGCGTGTATGTCGACCAACAATTATTGAAACATGTATCCCTTGCTTGGTCTCAACATAGATTAAATCCATGCTGCTTTGTACAAACTTATATCCTTTTGCACATTGGTATGATTTGTTGGTTCGGACTTTTATTTTTGCCGCAGCAACACCATTTTCTGGTCTCATACAATATGCTCACTTGCACACTTGGCACATTTGTATTGATATGTCATCCCTCTTCTCAATTTCATACATGCCTTGTAAGACACTTTTTAAAATATTTGATCATTCCCTGTGTAAAACTTCTTCAGAAACTCCATTTGTCGTGAACATTGCAATTGATCCTGATTTATGCATGCCTCCACTTATCTCAGCTATAAATATATTTTTCATATAAATCTTATAGCTAAATCTATGTTTGAAACACTTAACTATCTTTTGATGTGTTATTTTTTATTGGGATGTACAAAAAATTTCAATCTTTCGCTTTTTATGGATTCATATGAGTACTGTAATTTTTTCTGACATTTTCTATTAATAATATCATTTATAAAATAGGGTTACACTTTCGAAATCCAGTAATATTAATTTGTAGCTAAATCTATGTTTGATACACTTAAGTATTTTTTGGTGTGTTATCTTTTTATTGGGTTTCCTTCATTCCGTAATATCTATGTACAATTTGTTTCAATCATTAGCTGTTTATCCCCTAAAATAATATTTAGCTGTTTACAGATTCATATGAGTACTGTGTTTTTTTTGCATTTTCTATTAAGAATATCATTTTGTAAAATAGGACTATACTTTCAAAATTCAGTAATATTAATCTGAAGATCTACTGAAGTTAATTCGTCACATGCAAATTTTCATATTGTCATCGTCGTATCTATTTCATGACAACGTGCAAAGAAAATAAAACAGGTGTGGCTTGTGCTCTTTTTTGAGTTAATATGGCTCGTGCTGATGCTACTAACTTGATGTTCATGATGACATCCCTGCATTGCAGTCGGTGCCCAAACCGGACTGCGCCGGGATTTGTTTTTTGCGGGGTACGCCGGGATTTTTATGATGGCAAGATTCTTGATATAGGTCTAATCATCGCACAATTAGTGTAGTTCCAGTTGTTCGGAAAGAGAAAATATTTGAAGCACATCTCATATTTGACTTGAGCCCATCCCTAATTTGTCTTAGATTTGATTATCACGTCTATTCATATGCATGCGTGCAGTATCCATCAGACCAGATGAAATGCATGACGGTTCGGCAACTTGTGCATGCGCGGTGGCGGGAGTCCGTATGGTCCCCTGAGTGGAACTTGTTAGAAAAATACTACGTATTACTTTTAAATCTAAGCCGTTAAAATTTGAGATCAACAATATAATTTTTTTGAGATCAACAATACAATTGATATAGTCCATATGTAGACGAACTTGTTCATTCACTTTTTCTAATACATGCCCTGCACCCCTGTAGCCATCCACAGATGTTTTAAAGCGTGTATGCAGAGAACGGTTTTCTACATGCATGCACGTATTTGCTTTTTTTTTCTACATACATGTGCTGCCCTGTTACAAATTTGTGTCCTTCACGGAAGTTTGTAGTGGATATATACTTCGTACGTATTTACTTTTCTCGGAACCTATATGTTTTTTTAAACACCTACGTGCTTTCCTTTTAAGTTTTCGGGAACCTACGTGCTTGGGCTGGCTTGGTGCCTGTTTGTATCTTTTTTAGCGTGTCCTTTACGGACTCACGTTGACCACCTTTGGTAAACAATACACGTGCCAAACTTGTAGAATTGGTTTATTTAGGCAGGTTTGATTTTAGCACGTGGTGGTTAAACTCTATTACGGGGGCTGTTAAATCTAGGCCGTTCAAAAATCATAGCTCTAAAGAGATAAATCTTCATCGTTCGTTTTCTATCGTTTTAAGTATATAACTAGCAGTGTGACCCGCGCATTTGTGCGGCTAGATTAAGTATTGTCAAAGTTGCCATTTCGTATTTACATATGTTCTTCAGCGGATAGATTTGCTAATTATTATTGTATAAATATGCACCTTTGTAGATTACCAAATGATTTTATCATGTCTAAAATATTTGTGACACACAAATTATATTATGTACATATACGCACAGATATAATGTCTGCACTTTGTAACATGTATTATTGGACTAAGTCAACTATCTAATAATGGAGATAGTTGTAGACCTTTTTTTTTCTTTTTTTAATGTGATGTGTGTTTGCTCAGCTTACATACTGTTATATACATCATCTTAGATTTTGAGTTTTTCTGGTACATAATTCTGGCAATTATTTTGTCTATGGATGTTCGTACAAAGAAATAATCCATGAAAAATAAAACTATATATTTTTGTTGACTAACCTGATTTTTTATATTTACTAAAATTGACAATGTTAGTAAAGTTTGAGCACACACATATAAAATTGGATACTGAAGGCAGCTTATTACAATATTTCCAAAGTATCTTTCTGGGATTTGAGGACAAAGAACATAATCTAAACATATGTTTTCTTCCTCACAGACTCATGAGCCGTGAAATATTTCGTTTATAATATGCGTTCATCTGAAATATGTGTTATGGCCTGGATATCTAACAGCGTGTTTTACTGGGGCACGCTCATGGAAATATTCTAAATCATTACAGCTCCATAAATCTCCAAACAACTCGTATATTTTATGATCATGTCCATGAATGGTATTCACATCTAGTTGTATTCTTAGGCATACTAAGAAACTTATCACATACTTGACATGATTTGTGTTCCAACTCTTATATTTGCTGGCAGGACACAATGTTACATCCTTTTGATGACACTCTAGTTCATAGACTCAGCCCCTATCATTGTAGCTGGTGTCGATACATCCGAAGCACTATATGGTGATATATTTTTTTTCATATTCATCCATTTAATTGATACAAAAATTGGTAATTCTATATGGTGATATATTAGTTTTTTTTTGCAAGGTATATTCAGTGAGATGCCATTGCATGTATCCAGTACGTTTGCCAATTGCTCGAGATGGCCTTCTGGCTAATAGATTTATTATGCAACTTGTGTCACCAATGCATACATTAAATGTTAGTTAAAGTTTGTTGTCATGTACAGCTTATGAAGTCGGTCGAACAAACAACTCAATGGTTCTCTAATTTTTGTTTCCTACATGAACACACTGCTTTAGACCGTGCCCGATGGAAGAAGAAACATGACAGATGTTCCATTTACTGAGGTGATCCATGATGTCGCCATTAGATCAGCACATGTAATTGATCCGACCTGCTAATCCTTGTTGTGGTGCGTTTCAGAATCCTAGTTTTTTCACATGAATATTTTATGATATATTTTCTTTAGGTCGGACCATTAGAATTAGTGTCCAGGATATAGCTGATCAATGAGATGTTTCTGTCTAACTGAATACGTATGCCACAGTTGATATTTACTATTTTATTGTTGGAATTGTGAAAAGGAAATAGATCCTTTATTAGGATCATGGAGAAAAAAATCCCTGCAAAGGTATTTTTATGTGATCCGTTTTTTTACGTATCATCCATGTATTAAGAGCATGATATTGCTACTTTTGGGTTAAGATCCAGTGTGACTTTTTTTGAGAAACATATCCGGAGTGACTTTGGTCTAAAGAACTTCTAATTTTATGATATGGTGTCTTTAGGTCGGACCATTATAATTAGTGTCCAGGATATAACTGATCAATGAGATGATTCTGTCTAACTGAATACGTAGGCCACCGTTGATATTTCCATTTTATTCTTTTTGAAATTTTGAAAAAGAAACACATCCTCTTTCTAGGATCATGAAAAAAAATCCCTGCAAAGGTATTAACGTGAGCCTTTTTGTTTACTTATCATCCATGTAATTTTTTTCATGTATTAAGAGCATGATATTGCTTCTTCCGGGTTAAGACCTGGCGTGACTTTTTTTTTTGAAAAACAGATCCGGAGTATTTAATTTAATTACTGGGCTTTATTTAAAGAGATGATGAAGAGAGAGGTGATATAACAGCGCATCCAACATGGATCCTTTACAAATTTTATCTCAGCAATAATTGCTGATTTTTGGTTGCTTGTAGCACGTATACATGGCAGCACTTTTTTCTTTTTTTTTTAGAACTGGCAGCACATTTTTTTGCTTGTAGCACGTATACATGGCAGCACTTCTTTTTGTAGAACTGGCGGCACTTCTTTTTCCCTTCTTTTCTGTCCGATTAGGACATGCAACGCTGCCACCCCGTATGTGTATGTGTGTTGGACTCTAACACGTGCGTGTCTCTCCGATTACCTTTAAAAAAAATAGTTGTAGGTTTCTATACGTACGTAGCAGCACTTTTTGTTACTCCCTCCGTTTACTCCTCATCCCTACTATCTTCGTTATAGAGATTATATCATATTGTTTGGAATATATATGTACTTTAGTAGATTTCAATATGAACTACTAGTACATACACTACAAAAAAAGACACATCCGTGACATTTTGGGCCGAACGAATTTTTTTCCTGTCATACATATGACACTTCTATGACGATTATTGTGACAAAACCCGGTATCATCATAGATGTGGTGGGCTCCTACTTCTATGACCAAAAATCATGACAGAAAATGGGCTTTTCGTCCTGGGCAGGCCGGAGATGCAGCTGCATGACATTCTTTGGGCCGTCCATGACGGAAAAAACCGTGGTAGAAGCGAGGGGGAGGAAAATTTCGGGGAGTTGCCGGTTACGGTGGGAGGTCGGGGGCCGAGCGATGTGCGTTTCTCTCGTACACGTGCGAGGCATTGGCTCTAACTGAACCCGAGCAAGGTGTTGGGCTCTAACTGAACCCGAGCAATTGCACTGCAGGCTACGCGTTACTGAACCCGAGCGATCGATCGATGGCTGTTAACTGAACTCGATGGAGCGATTCCTTCGCTACTGCTGCTAACTGAAGCCGATCGATTGGATGAACAGTGAGCGTTGCGGGGGGAGGGGGGGTGGATGAACAATGAGCGGTGGCGTTTCCTCTTGATGAATATGACCCCGTGGTGTGGATGGCTGGATGAACAGTAGACGGTGGAGGGGTGGTTGAACAGGACCCCGTGGTGTGGAGGGCTAGATGAATAGTAGACGGTGGAGGGCTGGATGAACAGTAGACAGTGGAGGGGTGGTTGAACAGTAGCCGGTGGAGTAGCACGGTGGAGGCTGGATGAACAGGAGCCCGTGGAGGCTGGAGGAGGTCGACGGTAGCCCATGGAGGCTGGAGGAGGTCGACGGTAGCTCGTGGAGGCTGGAGGAGGTCGACGGTGGAGATGAACAGTATCCCATGGAGTCCCGTTTTGTGGTACGCCACACCCCTCCCGATGAACAGGACCCCCGTTTCGACCGTAGCGCTCCAACACAAGTCTGTTTCATCCGTTTTGCGGTAGGCCACACCCTCCCAATCAAAAGGACCCCCGTTTTGACCGTAGGAGGTTCGTTTCGTCCGTTTTCTGGTACGCCACACCCCTCCCAATCAACATGATCCCGTTTCGACCGTAGGAGGTCCGTTTTCTCTGTTTTGCGGTACGCCACACCCCTCCTGATCAACATGATCCCGTTCCGAACGTAGGAGGTCCGTTTCCTCCGTTGTGCGGTACGCCAGGCCTCGTTTCCATAGCCTATTCCGTCCAAGCCCTCCTGATGAACACGACCATGCATTCTGTTCCGACCCAGCCGGTTGGCTCCCCATGAACACGACAACGACGTTGTTTCTCCGTTCTGACCCAGCCATGTACGTATGCGCGAGTAGGCGTTCGAGACCCTGCCCGTATGTACGTACGTGGCCGTATTTTCTTTCTTGCACCCTCGCCGCTATACGTACGTGTACATGCTACGTGCGTGCCTCTACTACGACACGTGCGCACCTCTACAACGACCAGTATGTACGTACACGTTCGCGACCAGAATGACAACCCTACGTATGCTTCGACCAGGTGGGTCCCGACTGTCACACACTTCCTTGCCTGCAAAGATGTAGCTGGTGGGTCCCAGCAGTCAGGGGGGCGAATCGTTTTTTTACCCGGACGCACTTCCTTGCGTGCGAAGATGTAGCTGGTGGGTCCCAGCAGTCAGGGGGAAATGTTTTTACGCGAAATACAATGGCTCGTCTGGTGGGTCCCCGCTGTCAGGTGGAGGAATAATTATTTTGCGTGTAATAAGGAGGCACTTCCTTGCTGCGGCCGTGGACCTAGCTGTCAGCCTCTCCACGTACAGTCCATGTCCGATGGAAGCCATTCCTTGACCACGTTGACCACGCCGCGCCGAGAGCACCAGGGCGGTGGACGACAGCGAGGCCTAGGAAGGGGACGACGCGGAGCCGGGGAAGACGCAACAGTGGATGCCCATGCGTAGAGGAGTATGAGGGCTCACTGGTTCGCTGCGGTGTGAGGCTGTCGTCGCCGCAGAATAACAGGGGGTATGGGTGAGTAGAGGGATGGCCTGGCCAGCGGTGGGAGTAGTAGGGGGCGGTGAGGCCTCCGCCGCATTGCAGCCGGCCACGGGAGGCAGGAGCACGAGGCACGACCGGCGCTGGTTTGGGCGGCTAGAGCAAGAAGACCAGAGGTTGAAGAAGCACTACGGTCGTTGGATGGAGATCGTACGGTCACTGGAGCTAGAATCGTGCATATTGACTAAGTTGACAAATCCCTCCATCCCCGTCAACTTAGTAGGCCCACAAGTCAGCCTGCCACTATACTGGGTCCCAGCTAACAGGGGGAGTATTCATTTTTTGTGCGTAATAAGGAGGCACTTCCTTGCGTGCGAAGATATAGCTGGTGGGTCCGAGTTGTCAGCGGCGGTAATGTTTTTTTCGCAAAATACAGAGGCCCTTTCGGTGGGTCCTTAATGTCAGGTGGAGGAATCATTATTTTGCGCGTAATAAGGAGGCATTTCCTTGTGTGCGGCCGTGGACCCAGCTATTAGCCTCTCCATGTACAGTCCACTTCAGATACATGTCGGTCGTTGACCATGTTGACCAGGCCACGCCGAGAGCACCAGGGCGGTGGACGATGGCGAGGCCTAGGAAGGGAACGACACGGAGGCAGGGAAGACTCGGCAGTTGTTTCCCACGCAGAGGGGAGTACGACTGTACGAGGGTTTACTTGTTCGTCTGCCGTCGCCGGAGAATAACAACAGGTGTCGGTGAGTAGAGGGATGGCTAGGCCAGCGATGGGAGTACGATGGGCAGTGAGGCCTGCGCGGCAGCACAGCCGGCCGCTGGGAGGAGGGAGCAGGCAATCCTGCCGGCGCTTGTTTGAGCGGCTGGAGCAGGAAGAGCAGAGATTGAAGAAGCACGACGGCCATTGGATGGACATCCAACAGTCACTGCTTGTGCGTCAACCTTTTTTTATGAAAGCCTCAAATCTGTGGAAAACAGCATACAGACCATCTGCCATTATTTCTAATAATTTAAAGCCCATTTGCTAATTCTTAAGGGTTTTTTGGAGCCCATATTCTTTTTGTTAGCATTACAACCCATATTGTGGCCATGGTTAAAAAATTATACGAAATTTTGCATATTTCGATGCGGTCCGAACTGTTTTTAATCCTGAAATTTCGACTCACATTCAAACTGATTTTTAAAATAAATGTATATCAATATAAAATCCAACAAATTCTCCACGCATAAAAATAAATGTAATTTAAAATCTCGAAATGAAAAAAAGATATTTGAAACTAATTGCCGGTTTGATGTGTTTTAAAAATGTACAGCTCATTTCTCATTACTGATAGGCCATTTTCTCGGCCAGCCGAATGAAGCTCTCTTCGTCTTGAAAGATTTGCGGCCCAACAGGCCTAACAAAGTGACTTACTTGGCAAATCACTAAAAAAGAGGGCTGTGGCCTTGGACCCTCCACGTACTGTACTCTTCCGATGGAAGTCGGTCGTTGACCACATTGACCACGCCGCGCCGAGAGCACCAAGGCGGTGGACGACGGCGAGGCTTAGGAAGGGGACGACACGGAGCCGGGGAAGACGTGGCAGTGGATGCCCATGCAGAGAGGAGTACGAGGGTTCACTGGTTCGGCTGCAGCGTGAGGCTGCTATCGCCGCAGAATAACAGGGGGTGTGGGTGAGTAGAGGGATACCCTGGGCCAGCGGTGGGAGTAGTAGGGGGCGGTGAGGCCTCCACGGCATCACGGCCGGCCACGAGAGGCAGGAGCACGCGGCACGACCGGCGCTGCTTTGGGCGGCTGGAGCAAGAAGACCAGAGGATGAAGAAGCACTATGGCCGTTGGATGGACATCGTACGGTCACTGGAGCTAGAATCGTTCATATTGACTAAGTTGACAAAGCCTTCTATCCTCGTCAACTTAGTAGGCCCACAAGTCAGCCACCCACTATGGTGGGTCCCAGCTAGCAGGGGGTATTCATTTTTTGGTGCATAATAAGGAGGCACTTCCTTGCATGCGAAGATATAGCTGGTGGGTCTGACCTATCAGCGGGGGAACGTTTTTTTTCACGAAATACAGAAGCCCTTCCCACGTACAGTGCACGTACAGTGCGTAATAAGGAGGAACTTTCCTTGCATGCGACCATGGACCTCGTGGGTCCCAGCCGTCAGGCTCTCCACGTACAGTCCTCTTCCGATGACTCTCATATGTTGACCACACCGCGCCGAGTGCACTGAGGCGGTGGATGACGGCAAGGCCCCAGACTGGAACGACCCGGAGATGGGGAAGACGCGGCAGTGGAGTCGCAGATGGAGAGGAGTGGGAAACTTGACTGGTTCGGGTGCAGGGTGGGCCTACACTCGGCAGAGAATAACAGGAGGTGCGGAGTGGAGGGATGGCCTGGCCGTCGGCGGGGTAGCGTTTCACTGAGGAGCGCAAAACAACGCCGCTGGACGCCGAAGGCTAGAGCAGGCGGCTCCGGCAGCGCTGGGGGAAGAAGACGAGAGATTGAAGAAGAATGCCGATCGTTGGATGTAAATCCTACGCCTTCTTAGGCTTCGACCTACTGGCCCACATGTCAGCCAGTCCATTTGTTTTTTAGTCCATTTGGTGGGTTGGGTGAAACAATGATGTAGCATCTATGCAACCCGTTTGAATCCCATTTGCATTTTTCTCGAAATCCACAGACTTGCTAGGCTGGGTGAAAATATCATGTTGGGCTAGACGAAGAAATGTTATAAAAACATAAACACATGATTGCACGTCAGTAAAATCTTTGCAAGCTTATGTACGCAATCACTAGGAGTTAACTTGCCAAGTTATATATAAACAATTATTATTATTATTTTGTAAGAACTTTCAACTTACAAAATAAAATATCATTTTAATTTGATGAGTTAATAGTACGTGGGGTGTTATTATTTTTTAGGCTAGACGTGGGACAATTGAGTTGGTTCTAAGGGAAAGTACTGGGAGAAAACTCAGTTTACATCAAAAAAGAAAGTGGGAGAAAATTCAGAGACCTGCTGGGTCCACCTGAGGAGAGGAATATGTTGGGAGGAAGGAGATTCAAAGCACGGCAGCCGAGTGAACTAGTTTTTTATGGACAAGTGAACTAGTTTACATACATAAGCAAATAGCCACTAAAAAAAGCAATCAGGTTAATGGGTTCTTAAAAGAAATATTTCGGACAAAACAGATAATTACGACACATAGGCTAATGCATGAAACACTCAGATATGCGCTTCGTCAGATAGCATAGTCTGCTCTGAAGACCTTGTTTCCACTCCAGAATATGCCATCACCGTGTCAAATGGCTGATGCACACGAAGAGCAGTTGAACATACTAACATTGTTGACAAATTTAATATGTAACGGAAAAAAAGGATGGCCTGATATAATTTACATATAAGATGACCGGCTAAGCAGGATGGCATTGTAAAATTCACATATATGATGCCTGGCTAAACAAGATGGCGTTGCATAATTCACATAAACGATGAATAAACTAAACAGATGGCATTTGCACAAAGGATGTCTAAACTAAGCAGATGACATATTTGATGTATAAAGTAAGCAATGCAAGGCACCATATGCATGATATAACCAACATCAGCATGCCAAGTTAGAGAGAAGACCTCAGGAGGTAAATAGGAGTTGTCTTCTCCTTCTGAATCCCCCTTAGAACAGATATCTTCCTCTCGATTGCAATCCGAAATGTGTGGAGGGGGGCTGCCTTTGCGCCTACAATGGAGCGACGTCTGCATGAAATTTTACTGCCACGCAAGGCTCATCTCTTTTGCTCTACATGTTCAGTTCCATTGTTTACAATAACTGTCATGCATAGGAATAAAACATAGTGAGATTATGTAAGGAGTGCATGCAGAAATCCAGAATGATGGTAGCAACCTGTGGATAGACCAAAATCCAATAATAGCAGGCAAATAATGGCTTCAGTTAAGAAATATAGATAATGGCTTCTTTACTGTTTGTTTCCCACCCAACATGAAACTCATAGTAGACATCGGAGATTAACCAGATAGTAGATTGATACTATTGATTGCGGACCCGATATGTACCCCAAAACCATTTAAAAACTCAAGTTTGACCATTAGTTTGGAGCTGACTCAGAGTCTAATCGGTGAACAGGATGATAAAGTATCATGTAATATTAAGTGATGCATAACGTAAGCAGACATGAAAGAGTGCGACCTCTCTTGCGGACCCGTGTAGTCCTCGAGGTCATCTGCTCGGTTGATGATGGTAATGCAGTTTTCATGGCTGCCGGCGACGGGGAAGAAGATCTGAGGCGGCAAAAGATAGTCTGGAGGCCGGATCCCTGCTGTGCTGGACCCTTCTGTCATTGGAGCAACTGAGCTGGGGTGGACGACGGTGCAACAGGAGTGGGACAAACCACACAAGGTTTTCTTTGGCAACTATCTGTAAGAGAAGTAATTCTGTAAGGGCTCGTTTTAATTGGAGGATTCCAACAATGCAGGGATAGGAAATAGACAGGAATATGATAGGAATGCACGTGCAAAACAGAGAATTTAAAAACACAGGATTTCTGCCAATCTGGGTGTTTGATTCACAACAATTGGAAGATCACAGGATGCAAAGAAGCATGGTGAGATTAAGTCAAACCACTAGAAAATGTACGGTTATAATGCTATTATGCTACTATCTCTTAGCCTTGTGCTTCATGAATAGGAATTTGAAAAGGAGGACAAGTGAAAATTAAAATTCCTATGTTTTTTCTTTTAAGGAGACACTAAAGGAACAAATCCTACAGTTTTCCTTTGCTCCATTCCTTTGAACCAAATTCATGAATAGTAGTACCATAGGAAACTTCCCAATTCCTATGTTTTTCATTCACTTTTCCTTTCAAGCACTGGCGATTCTAGTAGGCAGACTTGAGCAAGGAAAAACCTACACTAAAAAATGTTTTTGTGCTACTTCTATTACTTTGGACCCAGGCCACTGCCCTACTAGCTCAACTCCCAGGGCCATCGACAAATGCACAGCTCAAACACGCAGAGATAAATAATGATGGCGTTCAAGAGAGTCCATCACGGAAAGCTAAGTTGCCTGGTACCTCACTGCTTGTCATATAGTAGGATAAAATAATCGTATTTCCCGTTACTACGTGTGCTCAGTGGACAATATATATAACATGTAGAGTAAAAAAGAGATGCAACAAGTGTACAACCTCTTTGGCGAAGCCATGTCGATCTCAGCGTGATTGGGTTGGCCGGTGAGGATGCTCTGGCTGACTTGGCTATCGGAGGAGGGGAAGAAGATCTTAGGCGTCTGGAGATGGAGCCCGAGGTACTGCTCGGCTGTGATGGAGGGTTTCATCGTTGGAGCAGCTCTGGTGAGTTGTATGACACCGAGGCTGAAGGAGGACAAGAGAGACAAGGTTAACCTGAGTGGAATTCTAATAGCATCTCTAATACATGATGTAAAATACATAACCACAAAGTGCTAGCTGTAAAATACATTAGCCGCTCATCTCTGAACTTAACTGTCGAAACGGAATTTAATTGTCGAAACTGAACTTAACTGTCGAAATTTAACTTAACTGTCGAAACTGAATTTTGTTGTCGAAACTGAACGCACTAGCAAGGTGAGGCTACACGTCGTTCGACTGAATTTTTCATCTCTGGTCAGTCAATTTTGCAGCCGTTGGATACGAAATCAAGGGCCTGCGGTTCATCTTCAACCTCCACCCCCCTGAGCCGCCAGCCACCATCGGCCAAACAGCAACCCCTCGCCGCCCGCGGCCGGCGGTGCACCGCCCCACCCGCCCCGAAAACACTCCCCACCGCTAGTCCGCCGTCACCCCGGCCATCCCTCTAGCCCCCCCTCCCCCCCGTGCCGAGCTTTTTCTCCGGCAATCCCCACGCCACCGTCGGCGACCACCACCCCCACCCTGGACCCTAAGATGGATAGTGGGGTACCTCTCCGGCGAGCCCCCCTCACCTCTGCGGCTGGTTCTTCCTTCACCCCGGCGAGCCCCCCCTACGCACCCCCTAAAAATCGACTAACCCAAAAGTTGATTCAGTCAACTGAAGTGTAACTAAATCGGAGCAGCATCGCAAGCAAGAGCAAGAGCGAGAGTAGCAGCACGATCAAGAGCAATAGCAAGAGCAGACTAGGCAGGGGACCGAGAGCAAGAACAGAGCAGCAACGCGAGCGAGATCTAAAGCACCAGCAGCTCCTACTGATGTGGATGTCGCTGTCGAGGGAGCGATGTCGTGGAGGAAGTAGCCGGCGACGCCGCCGTGGATGGAGCCGCGCCGTGTCGGCTCGGGACCGAGCGCCGGCAGCACTGTGAGATCGAATCAAGAAGAAAATGTGGTGATTAGTGTACAACCTCTTTGGTGGCACCAATTAGGCTGCAGCTTCATCCGAGGAAACAGTGATGATGATGCTCTTCCGGTGGTCCAGGTGAAGACGGCGGTGTGGGAATGGAGGTGGCACAAAAGACGAGGGGAACATCGAGACAGCTCCTTGGAGGCGGAGGACGGGAAGGCTGAACCGGCAGGACGACGAGATTGACGACGGATCCTCATCTGGTATGGTGGATGAGGGACATCGAGGTGTTGATGTGGACGACGTCATCGGGGAAGAGGCTCTGGCTGGGTGGCGGACGGAGCAGGGTGTGGGGCTTCGTCACGGGTTTTCGCAGCCTTGGTGTACGAATGGGTGGGCGGATGGGATGGTAGTGGGGAACCATGGCTCAGGGACGCGCTTGTCCGAAATGTGGGGTAAGTTATGAAAGTGCCCCCACCGATTTGAGGCGGTTCTTTCGGTTCAGGGCTACCACGGGCATTTCGCGTGTCAGGATTTCACATGAGGTGGGAGTTTTCGCGCGCGTTGTAATTTCGGAATAGCAAGGCGCGGGTTGAGATGGAGGGAGTTGTCGGAGCATGACGAGACAAAGATATATCTTAAATATTTCAGGCTAACAAGGCGCGGGTTGAAATTTTCGGACAAGCCTAATGTGTACTGTACCAAATCAATGCCCACTACAAATGTCATTCAAAACTTTGAATTCATGTTATGCCAGTCAATTCAGTCGACTGAAGTGTAGCTAAATCGGAGCAACATCGCAAGCAAGAGCAAGAGCGGGAGCAGCAACACGAGCAAGAGCAATAGCAAGAGCAGACTAGGCAGGGGACCGAGAGCAAGAGCAGAGAAGCAGCACGAGCGAGAGCTAAAGCAGCAAAAGCTCCTACTGATGTGGATGTCGCTGTCGAGGGAGTGACGCCGTGGAGGAAGTGGCCGGCGACGCCACCGTGGATGGAGCCGCGCCGTGTCGGCTCGGGACCGAGCGCCGGCAGCACTGTGAGATCGAATCAAGAAGAAAATGCGGTGATTAGTGTACAACCTCTTTGGTGGCGCCAATTAGGCCGCAACTTCATCCGAGGAAACGGTGATGATGATGCTCTTCCGGTGGTGCAGGTGAAGACGGCGGTGAGGGAATGGAGGTGGCACAAAAGACGAGGGGAACATCGGGGCAGCTCCTTGGAGGCGGAGGACGGGGTGGCTGAACTGGCGGGACGACGAGATCGACGACGGATCCTCATCCGGTACGGTGGATGAGGGACGTCGAGGTGTTGCTGTGGACGACGTCGTCGGGGAAGAGGCTCCGGCTGGGTGGCAGACGGAGCAGGGTGTGGGGCTTCATCACGGGTTTTCGCGGCCTTGGTGTACGAATGGGTGGGCGGATGGGATGGCAGTGGGGAACGGATCCGGCTTGCCTGCTCCCTCCCTATGCTCCCATTCGTGCTCCCACTTCATCCTACGGCTGTCTTTCCCCCTTTTTCCTTTCTAATCTAATCATCTCCCCCCCTGATTTTAAGGGGGTGGGGCCGGGCCTCATTTTGCTCCGGATGGCTCAGGGACGCGCTTGTCCGAAATGTGGGGTAAGTTACGAAAGTACCCCCACCGATTTGAGGTGGTTCTTTCGGTTCAGGGCTACCACGGGCATTTCGCGTGTCGGGATCTCACAGGAGGTGGGAGTTTTCGCGCGCGTTGTAATTTCGTAATAGCAAGGCGCGGATTGAGATGGAGGGAGTTGTCGGAGCACGACGAGACAAAGATATATCTTAAATATTTCAGGCTAACAAGGCGCGGGTTGAAATTTTCGGACAAGCCTAATGTGTACTGTACCAAATCAATGCCCACTACAAATGTCATTCAAAACTTTGAATTCATGTTATGTTCAATTAAAACTAGCTGGGTGACCCGCGCAATTGCGCGGCTAGACGTTGATGTGTTGTTAGATCGACATATCTCATTACGAAAACCCAATAGCCAAAGCACATAAAAATTGATATCTTAAGATAATGTTATTTCCCTAGACATGCACTACCATTCAATTTTACTATGCAAATATTGGTTCTTTAGCCAATAAAATCCATTACCATGTGACCCGAATGGGCAATGGTATTTTGTTCTGTGGTGCAAAATCAGGAACTTTCAAACTAATTTGTAGGTTATGTCTTGCACACCTCATTCCTTAGTGTGAATATCTTCACCCCTATTTTCTTAAATTGAAATATATGACTCATACTTAACTTTGCATTCATCTTCCTCCTTCCTTTGGTAGCCATAATGTATTAGGTTTGTGTTTGTGATGTGACATGCCTCTAGATATGCTTTCATGCATCTATATTATTCTATGAACAGTATATGTCGCTTGTCCTTGTAAGGCGTGTATGTCGACCAACAATTATTGAAACATGTATCCCTTGCTTGGTCTCAACATAGATTAAATCCATGCTGCTTTGTACAAACTTATATCCTTTTGCACATTGGTATGATTTGTTGGTTCGGACTTTTATTTTTGCCGCAGCAACACCATTTTCTAGTCTCATACAATATGCTCACTTGCACACTTGGCACATTTGTATTGATATGTCATCCCTCTTCTCAATTTCATACATGCCTTGTAAGACACTTTTTAAAATATTTGATCATTCCCTGTGTAAAACTTCTTCAGAAACTCCATTTGTCGTGAACATTGCAATTGATCCTGATTTATGCATGCCTCCACTTATCTCAGCTATAAATATATTTTTCATATAAATCTTATAGCTAAATCTATGTTTGAAACACTTAACTATCTTTTGGTGTGTTATTTTTTATTGGGATGTACAAAATTTTTCAATCTTTCGCTTTTTATGGATTCATATGAGTACTGTAATTTTTTCTGACATTTTCTATTAATAATATCATTTATAAAATAGGGTTATACTTTCGAAATCCAGTAATATTAATTTGTAGCTAAATCTATGTTTGATACACTTAAGTATTTTTTGGTGTGTTATCTTTTTATTGGGTTTCCTTCATTCCGTAATATCTATGTACAATTTGTTTCAATCATTAGCTGTTTATCCCCTAAAATAATATTTAGCTGTTTACAGATTCATATGAGTACTGTGTTTTTTTTGCATTTTCTATTAAGAATATCATTTTGTAAAATAGGACTATACTTTCAAAATTCAGTAATATTAATCTGAAGATCTACTGAAGTTAATTCGTCACATGCAAATTTTCATATTGTCATCGTCGTATCTATTTCATGACAACGTGCAAAGAAAATAAAACAGGTGTGGCTTGTGCTCTTTTTTGAGTTAATATGGCTCGTGCTGATGCTACTAACTTGATGTTCATGATGACATCCCTGCATTGCAGTCGGTGCCCAAACCGGACTGCGCCGGGATTTGTTTTTTGCGGGGTACGCCGGGATTTTTATGATGGCAAGATTCTTGATATAGGTCTAATCATCGCACAATTAGTGTAGTTCCAGCTGTTCGGAAAGAGAAAATATTTGAAGCACATCTCATATTTGACTTGAGCCCATCCCTAATTTGTCTTAGATTTGATTATCACGTCTATTCATATGCATGCGTGCAGTATCCATCAGACCAGATGAAATGCATGACGGTTCGGCAACTTGTGCATGCGCGGTGGCGGGAGTCCGTATGGTCCCCTGAGTGGAACTTGTTAGAAAAATACTACGTATTACTTTTAAATCTAAGCCGTTAAAATTTGAGATCAACAATATAATTTTTTTGAGATCAACAATACAATTGATATAGTCCATATGTAGACGAACTTGTTCATTCACTTTTTCTAATACATGCCCTGCACCCCTGTAGCCATCCACAGATGTTTTAAAGCGTGTATGCAGAGAACGGTTTTCTACATGCATGCACGTATTTGCTTTTTTTTTTCTACATACATGTGCTGCCCTGTTATAAATTTGAGTCCTTCACGGAAGTTTGTAGTGGATATATACTTCGTACGTATTTACTTTTCTCGGAACCTATATGTTTTTTTAAACACCTACGTGCTTTCCTTTTAAGTTTTCGGGAACCTACGTGCTTGGGCTGGCTTGGTGCCTGTTTGTATCTTTTTTAGCGTGTCCTTTACGGACTCACGTTGACCACCTTTGGTAAACAATACACGTGCCAAACTTGTAGAATTGGTTTATTTAGGCAGGTTTGATTTTAGCACGTGGTGGTTAAACTCTATTACGTGGCCTGTTAAATCTAGGCCGTTCAAAAATCATAGCTCTAAAGAGATAAATCTTCATCGTTCGTTTTCTATCGTTTTAAGTATATAACTAGCAGTGTGACCCGCGCATTTGTGCGGCTAGATTAAGTATTGTCAAAGTTGCCATTTCGTATTTACATATGTTCTTCAGCGGATAGATTTGCTAATTATTATTGTATAAATATGCACCTTTGTAGATTACCAAATGATTTTATCATGTCTAAAATATTTGTGACACACAAATTATATTATGTACATATACGCACAGATATAATGTCTGCACTTTGTAACATGTATTATTGGACTAAGTCAACTATCTAATAATGGAGATAGTTGTAGACCTTTTTTTTTCTTTTTTTAATGTGATGTGTGTTTGCTCAGCTTACATACTGTTATATACATCATCTTAGATTTTGAGTTTTTCTGGTACATAATTCTGGCAATTATTTTGTCTATGGATGTTCGTACAAAGAAATAATCATTGAAAAATAAAACTATATATTTTTGTTGACTAACCTGATTTTTTATATTTACTAAAATTGACAATGTTAGTAAAGTTTGAGCACACACATATAAAATTGGATACTGAAGGCAGCTTATTACAATATTTCCAAAGTATCTTTCTGGGATTTGAGGACAAAGAACATAATCTAAACATATGTTTTCTTCCTCACAGACTCATGAGCCGTGAAATATTTCGTTTATAATATGCGTTCATCTGAAATATGTGTTATGGCCTGGATATCTAACAGTGTGTTTTACTGGGGCACGCCCATGGAAATATTCTAAATCATTACAGCTCCATAAATCTCCAAACAACTCATATATTTTATGATCATGTCCATGAATGGTATTCACATCTAGTTGTATTCTTAGGCATACTAAGAAACTTATCACATACTTGACATGATTTGTGTTCCAACTCTTATATTTGCTGGCAGGACACAATGTTACATCCTTTTGATGACACACTAGTTCATAGACTCAGCCCCTATCATTGTAGCTGGTGTCGATACATCCGAAGCACTATATGGTGATATATTTTTTTCATATTCATCCATTTAATTGATACAAAAATTGGTAATTCTATATGGTGATATATTAGTTTTTTTTTGCAAGGTATATTCAGTGAGATGCCATTGCATGTATCCAGTACGTTTGCCAATTGCTCGAGATGGCCTTCTGGCTAATAGATTTATTATGCAACTTGTGTCACCAATGCATACATTAAATGTTAGTTAAAGTTTGTTGTCATGTACAGCTTATGAAGCCGGTCGAACAAACAACTCAATGGTTCTCTAATTTTTGTTTCCTACATGAACACACTGCTTTAGACCGTGCCCGATGGAAGAAGAAACATGACAGATGTTCCATTTACTGAGGTGATCCATGATGTCGCCATTAGATCAGCACATGTAATTGATCCGACCTGCTAATCCTTGTTGTCGTGCGTTTCAGAATCCTAGTTTTTTCACATGAATATTTTATGATATATTTTCTTTAGGTCGGACCATTAGAATTAGTGTCCAGGATATAGCTGATCAATGAGATGTTTCTGTCTAACTGAATACGTATGCCACAGTTGATATTTACTATTTTATTGTTGGAATTGTGAAAAGGAAATAGATCCTTTATTAGGATCATGGAGAAAAAAATCCCTGCAAAGGTATTTTTATGTGATCCGTTTTTTTACGTATCATCCATGTATTAAGAGCATGATATTGCTACTTTTGGGTTAAGATCCAGTGTGACTTTTTTTGAGAAACATATCCGGAGTGACTTTGGTCTAAAGAACTTCTAATTTTATGATATGGTGTCTTTAGGTCGGACCATTATAATTAGTGTCCAGGATATAACTGATCAATGAGATGATTCTGTCTAACTGAATACGTAGGACACCGTTGATATTTCCATTTTATTCTTTTTGAAATTTTGAAAAAGAAACACATCCTCTTTCTAGGATCATGCAAAAAAATCCCTGCAAAGGTATTAACGTGAGCCTTTTTGTTTACTTATCATCCATGTATTTTTTTTTCATGTATTAAGAGCATGATATTGCTTCTTCCGGGTTAAGACCTGGCGTGACTTTTTTTTTTTTTGAAAAACAGATCCGGAGTATTTAATTTAATTACTGGGCTTTATTTAAAGAGATGATGAAGAGAGAGGTGATATAACAGCGCATCTAACATGGATCCTTTACAAATTTTATCTCAGCAATAATTGCTGTTTTTTGGTTGCTTGTAGCACGTATACATGGCAGCACTTTTTTCTTTTTCTTTTAGAACTGGCAGCACATTTTTTTGCTTGTAGCACGTATACATGGCAGCACTTTTTTTTGTAGAACTGGGGGCACTTCTTTTTCCCTTCTTTTCTGTCCGATTAGGACATGCAACGCTGCCACCCCGTATGTGTATGTGTGTTGGACTCTAACACGTGCGTGTCTCTCCGATTACCTTAAAAAAAATAGTTGTAGGTTTCTATACGTACGTAGCAGCACTTTTTTCTCCCTTCTTTTCTTTCCTATACTATTTAGGACTTGCAACGCTTCCACCCCATACATGTGCTGGACTCTAACACGTGCATATGTTTGTCTCCGGCAACCTTTTTTAGAAAAACATAGTTGTAGTTTTATTCTCTTTTTCTTTGTTTTCCAACTTCTTATGTATGCACCTTGTACGTGTCGGTTCAACATATATAACTTCTGTGCGTAACGTAATATCTTTGAATCTCGACCGTAAATATTAGTAATCAACAATGTATATTATTTTAGCTTATGTGGAAGAACGTGGTGTCTTATTTGTCTTCTGTATTAAGTATATAATAGATATATAGATAGATATTTCGCTACGTGTATAATGCATGCAACCTACTACTCAAATGAATGTTTTAGTGCATTCCAAACGTATATACTACCGCTTCAATATGAACTAAATTTGAATTCGTTTCTCTATTTGAATAAGATCTACAGTAATGATTGTTGTGAAATCAAAGCATTTGAATTCATTTCTCTATTTTAATAAGATCTACAATCATCATTATTGTCAAGTTAAACCATCGTTTGTGTATTATCTTCACAGCACACCAAAAGATTAGTCTCGAGTTACATATGAACTATGTGTACTATATTGACTCCAACTCAATTTTTTGAATCCACTTTATGTTGATTTCAAATCACATTACATTTCTAGCTCTAGCTAGATCTTCATAATCTAAACCATGTCTCGGATGTATAATGTGTTTACCACATTATGTATGGTGCCCCGCCCCCTACGCCTACAAGTATTTAGATGTGAGTTGCAAACACCACACATTACCATAAATTCAAATAAAATATGAGAATGTTCGATATATAGTATTGTTTAGATTGTTCGATATTTAGTTGTAAGCTGCAAACGCCACACATTATCACAAATTCAAATAAAATGTGAGATTGTTTGATGTATAGTATGGTTTAGATTGTTCGACATTTAGCTGTGAGTTGCAAACGCCATGCATTATCACATTATGGTATAACATGTGCACATCACGTGTATCACCGCTATATTCATGCATGCATATGTTTAAAACACTATGATCTCCTATTCAAATATATGAATCCGCTTTCATATCAAATTACGATCTTTGTTAGTCTCTTACACGCACACAATCCTCTAACCTTTGTAGCTACCACTAACTTACTCTCGTGCATGCACACGCCCTCCTCGCCCTCCCCCTCCCTCGGCATTCTATCCACCGGGCACATTCATTTTTTTAGGTTGTTCTCCCAGAGTCTCCACAACTCCTTTTCGACACATATTGATTGATAAACCTCTCCAGCGATGCCTGCCTACAACATACACATGCACCTTCAATCTCCTCCTTTATGTGCCCTTGCCTCGTGTCTCTCATACGGTCACACACACGTGTAAACTCTTGCCCCTCTTTTCATCGATCTCACAACCGCACACTCCTCCCCCTATCTAGCTAGTAGCTGAGCCTCTCAGACCACCTCCTAGATCCATTCTCTATGTCTATCCGTCTCGCTGAGCCTTATTTGCCTCTAACAAATGGACGTACACCGACCGATCTCTCGCTATACATATAGCTAGCTAGGTCCTTATAACTCGTTTTTACCCACGCGTCGATCGGTCTACCTCATTAGTTATGTCTCTCTCTTCCTTCGACAAACAACAATTGATCTACCGATCTAGTTAGGTTTGCTTACGAAACACACGGTTCCCCTTCATCATCCATGGATGCGTCCCGACAGATCTATCACACACAGGCACACACAGAAACACATCCCCACTCTTATTGATAACATTGCAGTTCCACCCTCAGTTTGTCTAGTAGGCCTCTCCCACCATCTTCGAGAAGCAACTCCATCACCCATCCAACACTCTACCCCTCTCCCTCCCTCTCCCTCCCTCTCTCTCTCTCTCCTCTCTCTCTCTCTATGTCCCATCATATTTCCTGTCCTTCAGTTATGTATGGATGTCGACCGATCTCCCGCAAGACATAGCTGGGTCTCTCCTTCTCAACACATATACGAGTCGTTCTACCTCTATAGTTAGGCCTCTGCCTACCCATCCCCCCACCCCCTCCACCCCCACACCGATACATCGAGCACTCTGACGTTCCTCTGACGTTCCGGTAGGTCAGTCGCCCTATATATTTGACTTGCACACACACACAATTTCGATGGCTCTCTTCATCGATCTCGCACACACCCACTTGATCCTCTCTTCGACTCTATCGATATCTATGACCCCTTCCTCTCTTCTGTGGATTGCCCGACCCTCTATATATGATATTGATAGGCCTCCATTTCACACACAATGCATGCAAAATTTTGTTTGAGATGTCATCGACACATATTCCCACAAATACATTCACGAAATCAACCCCCCACCCCCCACCCCAGAACAAAAAACACTCATGAACGCGGTTTGTATCTCACACACACCCACGTAGGTGGGGGACATGCACGAAGAGAAGAGGTGCATGCATGGCGCACGTACTCCCGTCTCTTTCCCAACTACACCCGCGCGGGTACACGGTGGATCTCATTTCTGTATGAAAAAGGCAGCCCACGTGGTAATTTGGCACGTGTACTGGTTGTCCACTTGGTGGAGGGAGGATCGTCTACCACGGGTGAACAAACAAATTTCGATTTGATGCATTATGTTAAAAAAAGAGGCAAACCATGTAGGCCTACCTTAGAGGCAAGGCTCTATGCACTGGAGTACTTTTGATGTGTCCCGTCAACTCGCGAAACGAGGAGAAGCTTGCTTAGTACGCCGTCTCCCCCACCCACGGGCGTGGTGGCTCGTAGGATGAGGTGAAGCTTGCTTAGTACTGTCCACCTTACGCCCGCTCCCTCGCTCATGCACGCGGTGGCTCGCAGGACAAGGAGAAAAATTTACTACTCCCTCCGTTTACTCCTCATCCCTACTACCTTCGTTATAGAGATTATATCATATTGTTTGGAATATATATGTACTTTAGTAGATTTCAATATGAACTACTAGTACATACACTACAAAAAAAAGACACATCCGTGACATTTTGGGCCGAACGAATTTTTTTCCTGTCATACATATGACACTTCTATGACGATTATTGTGACAAAACCCGGTATCATCATAGATGTGGTGGGCTCCTACTTCTATGACCAAAAATCATGACAGAAAATGGGCTTTTCGTCCTGGGCAGGCCGGAGATGCAGCTGCATGACATTCTTTGGGCCGTCCATGACGGAAAAAACCGTGGTAGAAGCGAGGGGGAGGAAAATTTCGGGGAGTTGCCGGTTACGGTGGGAGGTCGGGGGCCGAGCGATGTGCGTTTCTCTCGTACACGTGCGAGGCGTTGGCTCTAACTGAACCCGAGCAAGGTGTTGGGCTCTAACTGAACCCGAGCAATTGCACTGCAGGCTACGCGTTACTGAACCCGAGCGATCGATCGATGGCTGTTAACTGAACTCGATGGAGCGATTCCTTCGCTACTGCTGCTAACTGAAGCCGATCGATTGGATGAACAGTGAGCGTTGCGGGGGAGGGGGGGTGGATGAACAGTGAGCGGTGGCGTTTCCTCTTGATGAATATGACCCCGTGGTGTGGATGGCTGGATGAACAGTAGACGGTGGAGGGGTGGTTGAACAGGACCCCGTGGTGTGGAGGGCTAGATGAACAGTAGACGGTGGAGGGCTGGATGAACAGTAGACAGTGGAGGGGTGGTTGAACAGTAGCCGGTGGAGTAGCGCGGTGGAGGCTGGATGAACAAGAGCCCGTGGAGGCTGGAGGAGGTCGACGGTAGCCCATGGAGGCTGGAGGAGGTCTACGGTAGCTCGTGGAGGCTGGAGGAGGTCGACTGTGGAGATGAACAGTATCCCATGGAGTCCTGTTTTGTGGTACGCCACACCCCTCCCGATGAACAGGACCCCCGTTTCGACCGTAGCGCTCCAACACAAGTCTGTTTCATCCGTTTTGCGGTAGGCCACACCCTCCCAATCAAAAGGACCCCCGTTTTGACCGTAGGAGGTCCATTTCGTCCGTTTTGCGGTATGCCACACCCCTCCCGATCAACATGATCCCGTTTCGACCGTAGGAGGTCCGTTTCCTCTGTTTTGCAGTACGCCACACCCCTCCTGATCAACATGATCCCGTTCCGAACGTAGGAGGTTCGTTTCCTCCGTTGTGCGGTACGCCAGGCCTCGTTTCCATAGCCTATTCCGTCCAAGCCCTCCCGATGAACACGACCATGCATTCTGTTCCGACCCAGCCGGTTGGCTCCCCATGAACACGACAACGATGTTGTTTCTCCGTTCCGACCCAGCAATGTACGTATGCGCGAGTAGGCGTTCGAGACCCTGCCCGTATGTACGTACATGGCCGTATTTTCTTTCTTGCACCCTCGCCGCTATACGTACGTGTACATGCTACGTGCGTGCCTCTACTACGACACGTGCGCACCTCTACAACGACCAGTATGTACGTACACGTTCGCGACCAGAATGACAACCCTACGTATGCTTCGACCAGGTGGCTCCCGACTGTCACACACTTCCTTGCCTGCAAAGATGTAGCTGGTGGGTCCCAGCAGTCAGGGGGGCGAATCGTTTTTTTACCCGGACGCACTTCCTTGCGTGCGAAGATGTAGCTGGTGGGTCCCAGCAGTCAGGGGGAAACGTTTTTACGCGAAATACAATGGCTCGTCTGGTGGGTCCCCGCTGTCAGGTGGAGGAATAATTATTTTGCGCGTAATAAGGAGGCACTTCCTTCCTGCGGCCATGGACCTAGCTATCAGCCTCTCCACGTACAGTCCATGTCCGATGGAAGCCATTCCTTGACCACGTTGACCACGCCGCACCGAGAGCACCAGGGCGGTGGACGACGGCGAGGCCTAGGAAGGGGACGAAGCGGAGCCGGGGAAGACGCAACAGTGGATGCCCATGCGTAGAGGAGTATGAGGGTTCACTGGTTCGCTGCGGTGTGAGGCTGTCGTCGCCGCAGAATAACATGGGTTATGGGTGAGTAGAGGGATGGCCTGGCCAGCGGTGGGAGTAGTAGGGGGCGGTGAGGCCTCCGCCGCATTGCAGCCGGCCACGGGAGGCAGGAGCACGAGGCACGACCGGCGCTGGTTTGGGCGGCTGGAGCAAGAAGACCAGAGGTTGAAGAAGCACTACGATTGTTGGATGGAGATCGTACGGTCACTGGAGCTAGAATCGTGCATATTGACTAAGTTGACAAATCCCTCCATCCCCATCAACTTAGTAGGCCCACAAGTCAGCCTGCCACTATACTGGGTCCCAGCTAACAGGGGGAGTATTCATTTTTTGTGCGTAATAAGGAGGCACTTCCTTGCGTGCAAGATATAGCTGGTGGGTCCGAGCTGTCAGCGGCGGTAACGTTTTTTTCGCGAAATACAGAGGCCCTTTCGGTGGGTCCCTAATGTCAGGTGGAGGAATCATTATTTTGCGCGTAATAAGGAGGCATTTCCTTGTGTGCGGCCGTGGACCCAGCTATTAGCCTCTCCATGTACAGTCCACTTCAGATGCATGTCGGTCGTTGACCATGTTGACCAGGCCACGCCGAGAGCACCAGGGCGGTGGACGATGGCGAGGCCTAGGAAGGGAACGACACGGAGGCAGGGAAGACTCGGCAGTTGTTTCCCACGCGGAGGGGAGTACGACTGTACGAGGGTTTACTTGTTCGTCTGCCGTTGCCGGAGAATAACAGTAGGTGTGGGTGAGTAGAGGGATGGCTAGACCAGTGATGGGAGTACGGTGGGCAGTGAGGCCTGCGCGGCAGCACAGCCGGCCGTTGGGAGGAGGGAGCAGGCAATCCTGCCGGCGCTTGTTTGAGCGGCTGGAGCAGGAAGAGCAGAGATTGAAGAAGCACGACGGCCATTGGATGGACATCCAACAGTCACTGCTTGTGCGTCAACCTTTTTTTATGAAAGCCTCAAATTTGTGGAAAATAGCATACAACCCATCTGCCATTATTTCTAATAATTTACAGCCCATTTGCTAATTCTTAAGGGTTTTTTTGGAGCCCATATTCTTTTTGTTAGCATTACAGCCCATATTGTGGCCACGGTTAAAAAATTATACGAATTTTTGCATATTTCGATGCGGTCCGAACTGTTTTTAATCCTGAAATTTCGACTCACATTCAAACCGATTTTAAAAATAAATGTATATCAATATAAAATCCAACAAATTCTCCATGCATAAAAATTAATGTAATTTAAAATCTCGAAATGAAAAAAAGATATTTGAAACTAATTGCCGGTTTGATGTGTTTTAAAAATGTACAACTCATTTCTCATTACTGATAGGCCATTTTCTCGGCCAGCCGAATGAAGCTCTCCTCGTCTTGAATGATTTGCAGCCCAACAGGCCTAACAAAGCGACTTACTTGGCAAATCACTAAAAAGAGGGTTGTGGCCTTGGACCCTCCACGTACTGTACTCTTCTGATGGAAGTCGGTCGTTGACCACATTGACCACGCCGCGCCGAGAGCACCAAGGCGGTGGACGACGGCGAGGCTTAGGAAGGGGACGACACGGAGCCGGGGAAGACGTGGCAGTGGATGCCCATGCAGAGAGGAGTACGAGGGTTCACTGGTTCGGCTGCAGCGTGAGGCTGCTGTCGCCGCAGAATAACAGGGGGTGTGGGTGAGTAGAGGGATACCCTGGGCCAGCGGTGGGAGTAGTAGGGGCGGTGAGGCCTCCGCGGCATCACAGTCGGCCACGAGAGGCAGGAGCACGCGGCACGACCGGCGCTACTTTGGGCGGCTGGAGCAAGAAGACCAGAGGTTGAAGAAGCACTATGGCCATTGGATGGACATCGTACGGTCACTGGAGCTAGAATCGTTCATATTGACTAAGTTGACAAAGCCTTCTATCCTCGTCAACTTAGTAGGCCCACAAGTCAGCCACCCACTATGGTGGGTCCCAGCTAGCAGGGGGTATTCATTTTTTGGTGCATAATAAGGAGGCACTTCCTTGCGTGCGAAGATATAGCTGGTGGGTCCGACCTGTCAGCGGGGGAACGTTTTTTTCGCGAAATACAGAAGCCCTTCCCACGTACAGTGCACGTACAGTGCGTAATAAGGAGGAACTTTCCTTGCATGCGACCATGGACCTCGTGGGTCCCAGCCGTCAGGCTCTCCACGTACAGTCCTCTTCCGATGACTCTCATATGTTGACCACGCCGCGCCGAGTGCACTGAGGCGGTGGATGACGGCAAGGCCCCAGACTGGAATGACCCAGAGATGGGGAAGACGCGGCAGTGGAGTCGCAGATGGAGAGGAGTGGGAAACTTGACTGGTTCGGGTGCAGGGTGGGCCTACACTCGGCAGAGAATAACAGGAGGTGCGGAGTGGAGGGATGGCCTGACCGTCGGCGGGGTAGCGTTTCACTGAGGAGCGCAAAACAACGCCGCTGGACGCCGAAGGCTAGAGCAGGCGGCTCCGGCAGCGCTGGGGGAAGAAGACGAGAGATTGAAGAAGAATGCCTATCGTTGGATGTAAATCCAACGCCTTCTTAGGCTTCGACCTACTGGCCCACATGTCAGCCAGTCCATTTGTTTTTTAGTCCATTTGGTGGGCTGGATGAAACAATGATGTAGCATCTATGCAACCCGTTTAAATCCCATTTGCATTTTTCTCGAAATCCACAGACTTGCTAGGCTGGGTGAAAATATCATGTTGGGCTAGACGGAGAAATGTTATAAAAACATAAACACATGATTGCACGTCAGTAAAATCTTTGCAAGCTTATGTACGCAATCACTAGGAGTTAACTTGCCAAGTTATATATAAACAATTATTATTATTATTTTGTAAGAACTTTCAACTTACGAAATAAAATATCATTTTAATTTGATGAGTTAATAGTGTTGGGGAACGTAGCAGAAATTCAAAATTTTCCTACGTGTCACCAAGATCTATCTATGGAGAGACTAGCAACGAGGGGAAGGAGAGTGCATCTACATACCCTTGTAGATCGCTAAGCGGAAGCGTTCAAGTGAACGGGGTTGATGGAGTCGTACTCGTCGTGATTCAGATCACCGATGATCCTAGTGCCGAACGGACAGCACCTCCGCGTTCAACACACGTACAACTCGACGATGTCTCCCACGCCTTGATCCAGCAAGGAGAGAGGGAGAGGTTGAGGAAGACTCCATCCAACAGCAGCACAACGGCGTGGTGGTGATGGAGGAGCGTGGCAATCCTGCAGGGCTTCGCCAAGCACCTACGGGAGAGGAGGAGGTGTCACGGGAGGGAGGGAGGCGCCAAGGGCTCAGGTATGGTTGCCCTCCCTCCCCTCCACTATATATAGGGGCAGGGGAGAGGGGGGAGGCGCAGCCTTGCCCCTTCCTCCAAGAAAGGGGTGCGGCTAAGAGGGGGGGAGGAGTCCATCCTCCCCAAGGCACCTCGGAGGTGCCTTCCCCTTTTAGGACTCTCCCCTTTTTCCTATATCTTGGCGCATGGGCCTCTAGGGGCTGGTTCCCTTGGCCCATGTAGGCCAAGGCGCACCCCCTACAGCCCATGTGCCCCCCCGGGGCAGGTGGCCCCACCCGGTGGGCCCCCGGGACCCTTCCGGTGGTCCCGGTACAATACCGATGACCCCGAAACTTGTCCCGATGGCCGAAACAGGACTTCCTATATATAAATCTTTACCTCCGGACCATTCCGGAACTCCTCGTGACATCCAGGATCTCATCCGGGACTCCGAACAACATTCGGTAACCACATACAAACTTCCTTTATAACCCTAGCGTCATCGAACCTTAAGTATGTAGACCCTACGGGTTCGGGAGACATGTAGTCATGACCGAGATGTTCTCCGGTCAATAACCAACAGCGGGATCTGGATACCCATGTTGGCTCCCACATGTTCCACTATGATCTCATCGGATGAACCACGATGTCAAGGACTCAATCAATCCCGTATACAATTCCCTTTGTCTAGCGGTATGGTACTTGCCCGAGATTCGATCGTCGGTATACCGATACCTTGTTCAATCTCGTTACCGGCAAGTCTCTTTACTCGTTCCGTAACACATCATCCCGTGATCAACTCCTTGATCACACTGTGCACATTATGATGATGTCCTATCGAGTGGGCCCAGAGATACCTCTCCGTTTACACGGAGTGACAAAATCCCAATCTCGATTCGTGCCAACCCAACAGACACTTTCAGAGATACCCGTAGTGTACCTTTATAGCCACCCAGTTACGTTGTGACGTTTGGCACACCCAAAGCACTCCTACGGTATCCGGGAGTTGCACAATCTCATGGTCTAAGGAAATGATACTTGACATTAGAAAAGCTTTAGCATACGAACTACATGATCTTGTGCTAGGCTTAGGATTGGGTCTTGTCCATCACATCATTCTCCTAATGATGTGATCCCGTTATCAACGACATCCAATGTCCATGGTCAGGAAACCGTAACCATCTATTGATTAACGAGCTAGTCAACTAGAGGCTTACTAGGGACATGGTGTTGTCTATGTATCCACACATGTATCTGAGTTTCCTATCAATACAATTCTAGCATGGATAATAAACGATTATCATGAACAAGGAAATATAATAATAATCAATTTATTATTGCCTCTAGGGCATATTTCCAACAAATAGTACGTGGGGTGTTATTATTTTTTAGGCTAGACGTGGGACAGTTGAGTTGGTTCTAAGGGAAAGTACTGGGAGAAAACTCAGTTTACATCGAAAAAGAAAGTGGGAGAAAATTCAGAGACCTGCTGGGTCCACCTGAGGAGAGGAATAGGTTGGGAGGAAGGAGATTCAAAGCACGGCAGCCGAGTGAACTAGTTTTTTATGGACTAGTGAACTAGTTTACATACATAAGCAAATAGCCACTAAAAAAGCAATCAGGTTAATGGGTTCTTAAAAGAAATATTTCGGACAAAACAGATAATTACGACACATAGGCTAATGCATGAAACACTCAGATATGCGCTTCGTCAGATAGCATAGTCTGCTCTGAAGACCTTGTTTCCACTCCAGAATATGCCATCACCGTGTCAAATGGCTGATGCACACGAAGAGCAGTTGAACATACTAACATTGTTGACAAATTTAATATGTAACGGAAAAAAGGATGGCCTGATATAATTTACATATAAGATGACCGGCTAAGCAGGATGGCATTGTAAAATTCACATATATGATGCCTGGCTAAACAAGATGGCGTTGCATAATTCACATAAACGATGAATAAACTAAACAGATGGCATTTGCACAAAGGATGTCTAAACTAAGCAGATGACATATTTAATGTATAAAGTAAGCAATGCAAGGCACCATATGCATGATATAACCAACATCAGCATGCCAAGTTAGAGAGAAGACCTCAGGGGGTAAATAGGAGTTGTCTTCTCCTTCTGAATCCCCCTCAGAATAGATATCTTCCTCTCGATTACAATCCGAAATGTGTGGAGGGGGGATGCCTTTGCGCCTACAATGGAGCGACGTCTGCATGAAATTTTACTGCCACGCGAGGCTCGTCTCTTTTGCTCTACATGTTCAGTTCCATTGTTTACAATAACTGTCATGCATAGGAATAAAACATAGTGAGATTATGTAAGGAGTGCATGCAGAAATCCAGAGTGATGGTAGCAACCTGTGGATAGACCAAAATCCAATAATAGCAGGCAAATAATGGCTTCAGTTAAGAAATATAGATAATGGCTTCTTTACTGTTTGTTTCCCACCCAACATGAAACTCATAGTAGACATCGGAGATTAACTAGATAGTAGATTGATACTATTGATTGCGGACCCGATATGTACCCCAAAACCATTTAAAAACTCAAGTTTGACCATTAGTTTGGAGCTGACTCAGAGTCTAATCGGTGAACAGGATGATAAAGTATCATGTAATATTAAGTGATGCATAACGTAAGCAGACATGAAAGAGTGCGACCTCTCTTGCGGACCCGTGTAGTCCTCGAGGTCATCTGCTCGGTTGATGATGGTAATGCAGTTTTCATGGCTGTCGGCGACGGGGAAGAAGATCTGAGGCGGCGAAAGATAGTCTGGAGGCCGGATCCCTGCTGTGCTAGACCCTTCTGTCGTTGGAGCAACTGAGCTGGGGTGGACGACGGCGCAACAGGAGCGGGACAAACCACGCAAGGTTTTCTTTGGCAACTATCTGTAAGAGAAGTAATTCTGTAAGGGCTCGTTTTAATTGGAGGATTCCAACAATGCAGGGATAGGAAATAGACAGGAATATGATAGGAATGCACGTGCAAAATAGAGAATTTAAAAACACAGGATTTCTGCCAATCTGGGTGTTTGATTCACAACAATTGGAAGATCACAGGATGCAAAGAAGCATGGTGAGATTAAGTCAAACCACTAGAAAATGTACGGTTATAATGCTATTATGCTACTATCTCTTAGCCTTGTGCTTCATGAATAGGAATTTGACAAGGAGGACAAGTGAAAATTAAAATTCCTATGTTTTTTTAAGGAGACACTAAAGGAACAAATCCTACAGTTTTCCTTTGCTCCATTCCTTTGAACCAAATTCATGAATAGTAGTACCATAGGAAACTTCCCAATACCTATGTTTTTCATTCACTTTTCCTTTCAAGCACTGGCGATTCTAGTAGGCAGACTTGAGCAAGGAAAAGCCTACACTAAAAAATGTTTTTGTGCTACTTCTATTACTTTGGACCCAAGCCACTGCCCTACTAGCTCAACTCCCAGGGCCATCGACAAATGCACAGCTCAAACACGCAGAGATAAATAATGATGGCGTTCAAGAGAGTCCATCACGGAAAGCTAAGTTGCCTGGTACCTCACTGCTTGTCATATAGTAGGATAAAATAATCGTATTTCCCGTTACTACGTGTGCTCAGTGGACAATATATATAACATGTAGAGTAAAAAAGAGATGCAACAAGTGTACAACCTCTTTGGCGAAGCCATGTCGATCTCAGCGTGATTGGGTTGGCCGGTGAGGATGCTCTGGCTGACTTGGCTATCGGAGGAGGGGAAGAAGATCTTAGGCGTCTGGAGATGGAGCCCGAGGTACTGCTCGACTGTGATGGAGGGTTTCATCGTTGGAGCAGCTCTGGTGAGTTGTATGACGCCGAGGCTGAAGCAGGACAAGAGAGACAAGGTTAACCTGAGTGGAATTATAATAGCATCTCTAATACATGACGTAAAATACATAACCACAAAGTGCTAGCTGTAAAATACATTAGCCGCTCATCTCTGAACTTAACTGTCGAAACGGAATTTAATTGTCGAAACTTAACTTAACTGTCGAAACTTAACTTAACTGTCGAAACTGAATTTTGTTGTCGAAACTGAACGCACTAGCAAGGTGAGGCTACACGTCGTTCGACTGAATTTTTCATCTCTGGCCAGTCAATTTTGCAGCCGTTGGATACGAAATCAAGGGCCTGCGGTTCATCTTCAACCTCCACCCCCCTGAGCCGCCAGCCACCACCGGCCAAACAGCAACCCCCCGCCGCCCGCGGCCGGCGGTGCGCCGCCCCACCCGCCCCGAAAACACTCCCCACCGCTAGTCCGTCGTCGCCCCGGCCATCCCTCTAGCCCCCCCTCCCCCCCCCCGTGCCGAGCTTTTTCTCCGGCGATCCCCACGCCACCGTCGGCGACCACCACCCCCACCCTGGACCCTAAGATAGATAGTGGGGTACCTCTCCGGTGAGCCCCCCTCACCGCTGCGGCTGGTTCTTCCTTCACCCCGGCGAGCCCCCCCCCCCCTCCGCACCCCCTAAAAATTGACTAACCCAAAAGTCGATTCAGTCAACTGAAGTGTAACTAAATCGAAGCAGCATCGCAAGCAAGAGCAAGAGCGGGAGCAGCAGCACGATCAAGAGCAATAGCAAGAGCAGACTAGGCAGGGGACCGAGAGCAAGAACAGAGCAGCAACGCGAGCGAGATCTAAAGCAGCAGCAGCTCCTACTGATGTGGATGTCGCTGTCGAGGGAGCGATGCCGTGGAGGAAGTGGCCGGCGACGCCGCTGTGGATGGAGCCGCGCTGTGTCGGCTCGGGACCGAGCGCCGGCAGCACTATGAGATCGAATCAAGAAGAAAATGTGGTGATTAGTGTACAACCTCTTTGGTGGCACCAATTAGGCTGCAGCTTCATCCGAGGAAACAGTGATGATGATGCTCTTCCGGTGGTCCAGGTGAAGACGGCGGTGTGGGAATGGAGGTGGCACAAAAGACGAGGGGAACATCGGACAGCTCCTTGGAGGCGGAGGACGGGATGGCTGAACCGGTAGGATGACGAGATTGACGACGGATCCTCATCTGGTATGGTGGATGAGGGACATCGAGGTGTTGATGTGGACGACGTCATCGGGGAAGAGGCTCCGGCTGGGTGGCGGACGGAGCAGGGTGTGGGGCTTCGTCACGGGTTTTCGCAGCCTTGGTGTACGAATGGGTGGGCGGATGGGTTGGTAGTGGGGAACCATGGCTCAGGGACGCGCTTGTCCGAAATGTGGGGTAAGTTACGAAAGTACCCCCACCGATTTGAGGCGGTTCTTTCGGTTCAGGGCTACCACGGGCATTTCGCGTGTCAGGATTTCACATGAGGTGGGAGTTTTCGCGCGCGTTGTAATTTCGGAATAGCAAGGCGCGGGTTGAGATGGAGGGAGTTGTCGGAGCACGACGAGACAAAGATATATCTTAAATATTTCAGGCTAACAAGGCGCGGGTTGAAATTTTCGGACAAGCCTAATGTGTACTGTACCAAATCAATGCCCATGACAAATGTCATTCATAACTTTGAATTCATGTTATGTTCAATTAAAACTAGCTGGGTGACCCGCGCAATTGCGCGGCTAGACGTTGATGTGTTGTTAGATCGACATATCTCATGTATCCCTTGCTTGGTCTCAACATAGATTAAATCCATGCTGCTTTGTACAAACTTATATCCTTTTGCACATTGGTATGATTTGTTGGTTCGGACTTTTATTTTTGCCGCAGCAACACCATTTTCTAGTCTCATACAATATGCTCACTTGCACACTTGGCACATTTGTATTGATATGTCATCCCTCTTCTCAATTTCATACATGCCTTGTAAGACACTTTTTAAAATATTTGATCATTCCCTGTGTAAAACTTCTTCAGAAACTCCATTTGTCGTGAACATTGCAATTGATCCTGATTTATGCATGCCTCCACTTATCTCAGCTATAAATATATTTTTCATATAAATCTTATAGCTAAATCTATGTTTGAAACACTTAACTATCTTTTGGTGTGTTATTTTTTATTGGGATGTACAAAAATTTTCAATCTTTCGCTTTTTATGGATTCATATGAGTACTGTAATTTTTTCTGACATTTTCTATTAATAATATCATTTATAAAATAGGGTTATACTTTCGAAATCCAGTAATATTAATTTGTAGCTAAATCTATGTTTGATACACTTAAGTATTTTTTGGTGTGTTATCTTTTTATTGGGTTTCCTTCATTCCGTAATATCTATGTACAATTTGTTTCAATCATTAGCTGTTTATCCCCTAAAATAATATTTAGCTGTTTACAGATTCATATGAGTACTGTGTTTTTTTTTTGCATTTTCTATTAAGAATATCATTTTGTAAAATAGGACTATACTTTCAAAATTCAGTAATATTAATCTGAAGATCTACTGAAGTTAATTCGTCACATGCAAATTTTCATATTGTCATCGTCGTATCTATTTCATGACAACGTGCAAAGAAAATAAAACAGGTGTGGCTTGTGCTCTTTTTTGAGTTAATATGGCTCGTGCTGATGCTACTAACTTGATGTTCATGATGACATCCCTGCATTGCAGTCGGTGCCCAAACCGGACTGCGCCGGGATTTTTTTTTTTGCGGGGTACGCCGGGATTTTTATGATGGCAAGATTCTTGATATAGGTCTAATCATCGCACAATTAGTGTAGTTCCAGCTGTTCGGAAAGAGAAAATATTTGAAGCACATCTCATATTTGACTTGAGCCCATCCCTAATTTGTCTTAGATTTGATTATCACGTCTATTCATATGCATGCGTGCAGTATCCATCAGACCAGATGAAATGCATGACGGTTCGGCAACTTGTGCATGCGCGGTGGCGGGAGTCTGTATGGTCCCCTGAGTGGAACTTGTTAGAAAAATACTACGTATTACTTTTAAATCTAAGCCGTTAAAATTTGAGATCAACAATATAATTTTTTTGAGATCAACAATACAATTGATATAGTCCATATGTAGACGAACTTGTTCATTCACTTTTTCTAATATATGCCTGTGACGCCCGGATAATCAAGCTACAGTAACCTCTGCTAATGATGCCTCATCACCACTCTTACTGTTGTAAACCTCGCGATGATTCAATCCCGTTCGAATTCAAATTTCAAAATCAAAGCAAACAATAAAAGTTTTTCAAAATTTAAAACAAAAGTGTTCGGGAGATGCCATATTTTACATAAGTCAATATGGTGTAATAAACACAATTTTATAAACTGCCTAAGTATTTTAAAATAAATAAAAACAGAAAAGGAAAATAAATAAAAGAAAGAAACTAACAAAACAAAAAAAAGAGGGAACCCCCTCCCACGGCCTACTGGCCTCGTTGGCCGGCCCATTCGGGCGCAGGCCCAACCGGCCACCCCCCTCCCCTTATCCATTCCCCCCCGAAACCCTAACCACCCCGTCACCCACTTCCCCTCCCCACGACGCCACTCCCTCTCCCCCCTCTCCTCTCGATCCCATCTGGATCGGGGAGAGGCCTGACCCCGTCACCCATCCCCGCACGCCTCCTCCCCCCACCCCACGGGACCCCCTCCTCTCTCCCGATCTGGATCGGGATCCAGGGAAGGCCACCGCTGCCTGGAACCCCCGACTCCACCGCCCGACGCTCGCCACGCCAATCGCCGCCCGCGCCACCTCGCCGGCCGCCTCGACCGCACCTCCCTCGCCGCACGCCTGGCGCCGCCCGAAGCTCCACGGATCTCGCCGGAACGCTCCCCCGCCGAACTGCCACCCGCTCCGCCGGATCTCCCTCGTCGGCCCTCCCCGACCTCCATCACGCCCACTGCCCCGTTCCCTGCAGGCACCTGGTGAGGCCCCGGCCCCCTCTCTCTCCCTCGCCTCGACGTGTGTCCCGTGCACGCACTCAGTGGCCCCGTGCTTCGCGGTCACCGCCCCGACCTCACCCCCGTTCGCCACCGCCCGCGGTCACCGCGCCCCGGCCCGCTCTAGCCGTGGCCACCAGCCTCCCCTGCCTTGGCGACCTGCCGATTTCGCCGCGCCCGCCATCACCCCCCGCGCGTGCCCACGCTGGAGCCCCTGGCCTCGGCTCCGACCGCGCTCCCACTCGCCCTGGCCTCGCCCGCAGCCCCCTTCCGTGCTGCTCCCGCGCCCGCAGCCGGCCATGGCCTCGCCCCGATGTGCCTTGCCGGGCGGGCTGGTGCCCGTCGCCCAGCGACCGCTCGGGTGCGCCCAGCGCCAGCGCCCATTCGGGTGGCGCCTGCACCCAGTACCCGGCGCCCGCTAAGGCCCCTGGGGTCTATGACAGATGGGCCCCATGCCCATAATGTTTTATAAAAAAGGAATTAAAAATAAAAATAATAAATAAAAAATGATTTAATAAAATTAATTATTAAATAATTAATTATCTAATGAATTAATTAAGTTAATTAATCCGGTTTAATTAATTTAATTAACTAGTTATGTTAATTAAATAGTAATTAAATTAACTAATCTGTAATTAACCTAAACAGAGAATGACAGGTGGGTCCCACTGGACCCACATGTCAGGTTGACCAAGTCAACTCTGTTAACTGCTGACGTCAGCATGACATCATGCTGATGTCATAAATCCATTTTTCGAATTAATTAAATAATTAATTAAATTCCAGAAATTAATAAAATCTTTAGAAAATCATATCTTTTAATCCGTAACTCGGATTAAAATATTTTCAACATGAAAGTTGCTCAGAACGACGGGACGAATCCGGATACGCAGTCCGTTCGTCCGCCGCACACCCCTAACCTATCGAACCCGCAACTTTCCCCCTCCGGCTCCTCTGCCCGAAAACATGAAACACTGGGGATATTTTCCCGGATGTTTCCCCCTTAACCGGCATCACCTCATACCACGTTAGGGCCCGCCTAGCATCGTTACTTGTCTTGTCATGCATCGATATGCATCTGTTTACATGGTATTCATTGTTTCTTCCCCCCCTTTTCTCTCCGGTAGACTACGAGACCGACGCTGCTGCTGCCCAGTTCGACTACGGAGTTGACGACCCCTCCTTCTTGCCAGAGCAACCAGGCAAGCCCCCCCTTGATCACCAGATATCGCCTATTCTACTCTATACTGCTTGCATTAGAGTAGTGTAGCATGTTACTGCTTTCCGTTAATCCTATTCTGATGCATAGCCTGTCATTGCTGCTACAGTCATTGATACCTTACCCGCAATCCTAAATGCTTAGTATAGGATGCTAGTTTATCACCTTTGGCCCTACATTCTTGTCAGTCTGCCTTGCTATACTATAGGGCCGTGATCACTCGGGAGGTGATCACGGGTAATATATTATACATACTTACATACTATATAGATGGTGACTAAAGTCGGGTCAGCTCGAAGAGTACCCGCGAGTGATTCACGGATTGGGGGCTGAAAGGACCTTTGTCCTGATGGCCCTCTGTGTGGATCTTTGTGGCGGAGCGACAGGGCAGGTTGAGACCACCTAGGAGACAGGTGGGCCTGGCCCTGTTCGGCGTTCGCGGATATTTAACACGCTTAACGAGATCTTGGTATTTGATCTGAGTTGGCTACGAGCCTATACGCACTAACCATCTACGCGGGAGTAGTTATGGGTATCCCGACGTCGTGGTATCAGCCGAAGCACTTCGTGACGTCAGCGACTGAGCGGCGCGCGCCGGGTTGGACTGCGTTAACGCAACTTCCTTTGTAATGGAGGTTGCTAGGTCTGCTCACCGGCCGCGTACGCAACGTGCAGGTGTGCTCAGGGCGATGGGCCCAGACCCCTGCGCGCTTAGGTTTAGACCGGTGTGCTGGCCTCTCCGTTGAGCCTAGGTGGGGCTGCGACGTGTTGATCTTCCGCGGCCGGGCATGACCCAGGAAAGTGTGTCCGACCAAATGGGATCAAGCGTGCTGGGTGAGTTGGTGCACCCCTGCAGGGAAGTTAATCTATTCGAATAGCCATGATCTTCGGTAACAGGACGACTTGGAGTTGTACCTTGACCTTATGACAACTAGAACCGGATACTTAATAAAACACACCCTTCCAAGTTCTACAGACAACCCGGTGATCGCTTTTCCACAGGGCAACGAGGAGAGGATCGCCGGGTAGGATTATGCTATGCGATGCTACCTGGAGATGCTACTTGGAGATGCTACTTGGAGGACTTCAATCTACTCTCTTCTACATGCTGCAAGACGGAGGCTGCCAGAAGCGTAGTCTTCGACAGGATTAGCTATCCCCCTCTTATTCTGGCATTCTGCAGTTCAGCCCACTGATATGGCCCTTTACACATATACCCATGCATATGTAGTGTAGCTCCTTGCTTGCGAGTACTTTGGATGAGTACTCACGGTTGCTTTGCTCCCTCTTTTCCCTCGTTTCCTCTTCTTCTCGGATGCTGCAACCAGACGTTGGAGCCCAGGATCCAGACGCCACCTTCGACGACGACTCCTACTCCATTGGAGGTGCCTACTACTACGTGCAACCCGCTGACGACGACCAAGAGTAGTTTAGGAGGATCCCAGGCAGGAGGCCTGCGCCTCTTTCGATCTGTATCCCAGTTTGTGCTAGCCTTCTTAAGGCAAACTTGTTTAACTTATGTCTGTACTCAAATATTGTTGCTTCCGCTGACTCGTCTATGATCGAGCACTTGTATTCGAGCCCTCGAGGCCCCTGGCTTGTATTATGATGCTTGTATGACTTATTTATGTTTTAGAGTTGTGTTGTGATATCTTCCCGTGAGTCCCTGATCTTGATTGTACACATTTGCGTGCATGATTAGTGTACAATTGAATCGGGGGCGTCACAAGTTGGTATCAGAGCCGACTGCCTGTAGGAATCCCCCTTCCAACTCCTTGGCCAAAGTCGAGTCTAGACTTTACAAAACTTTTACTGACATGGCTGTGCGGCCCATGGGCCCACGTCGCCATTGGGTGGTAGTAGGATCTTTTACTCCTCGACCTATACTCTGGGACTCTGATCTCTCTACTATTCGGGTTAAATGAATTTGCTAACTCTAAGATTAGGATCTCGTGATCGCATCCACCCTGAGAGCCCCTTACTACAGAGGATCGCCTGCTACATCAGAAGATTCCGAAGATACTCTCTGATGTTCTCTCGAGACTTTGTGCCCATCACTTTTGCTATTCCTGACCACCGATAAATCCGTATGGATAACTACTTACACTTGCCATTCATATGATCACCCCCCATTGATCTTGTTATTACAAGATACCCCGAAGTTTTCTCTATTGTTTCGAGAATACTTTGTGCCTACTGCCTAGCAGTTCTTTGCCACATGAATACCCCCTTCAAATAAATTCTCGCACTTATCGAGTATCCGCTCATCCCCCAGTTATTCATGTGTTACACAAAAGTCTTCGAAATACCACCCGATATTCCGAAAATCCTCAGCAACCTACTGCTCTGGAATTTCTTGTTTGCTTTCATTATGATTAATCCCATAAGTATCGAAATCTTATTGACATTCCTTGTCATTATCATTTTGAGTCTGTTGACTCAATATATTGCGAATACACGCAATCATCATTGATCCTTATAGATTACCTTTCCGGCTGAGCTTCCATTCTTTTAACTGGAATTGGTTCTCGACCAATCCAATTGTCTTTGATTGTACCCTAAGGCTATTCAACTTGTCCACCCCTAACCAGAGCATTGCTTCTGATCCCTTGATTTGGAAATCATAATTCCTTTGCATTTGACAATTGAGTTAGTCAGTTGTTTCTATAATCTGCTTCCTCTAGTTGAGTACCGATGCTCACGTCAGATCCCTTGTGGACCACCAGATCCTTTGTTGGATTTTATCTGACAACGCCCTTCATATTCAATAAACTTGTGCGCCTTTTCTTGGATACATAATGCCTTTGGTAAATTGTATCGTCTGCTTTCTCAACCATGCTCTGCCTTCAAGCTTGAGTTAATTACTTCTAAAGATTTTGGTATATGATTCTAAGATGCCCAGATGGGTTGAACCTATGCCTTCCTTAATATGTGTGAACTCGAAAGTTTTCACGAGTCGTACTCTTTTGGTATTTTGCCAGGTAAAATTTCAACGCTATAACTTCATCGAAAGCGAGAAGTGAATGAAAGGGTATGCATTGGATAAGTGGGAGTCGACCTTGAACCTTGTGTTCATGCCCATGGACGCGATATATATCCTATCATGAAAGCTTCTTGTAACAATAACTATTTCCTTGATAACTAACCTATGGTATCTGTGAATTGATCCCTTGCAACCGTGGTTCCGACCATGATTGTTCTTCTTTGATCTCATTCTCGGACAAGTTAAAACAATTGTCTTCTATGAATCAATACACCAGTACAACCTTTACTTTGATCTTGTGTCGAGTATTACCCCCCTGGTATCTCGAGATTATCATGGAACTGCATAACTTTTTATGAGTTCTTCATCAAGTGTTACCTTCCCACTGATTCCAATTTTTCGCGGCTCTGTGTTACTGAACACTCAAAGACACCGATAACTGAACCGAGTCCGCTCTACGGTTCAACAACTCTTCAGTAAGCTTCTATAAGTACGAGTTTGTACCCGATCACGCCATTCCTAGCCTGTTTGGCTATATCATTGTCGTGACGATTCTAACTGTGCTACCTGGTCCTTATTCTTGGAGCACCAATTTTCAACGATGAACTAACCTTACGTCAATCCTCATCGTCATATCATTTCGCCTTGAATAACAAGCTTGGTTTCGAGTTTGTGTCGTACCCTTGGTTCCAATAACCTTTCACTTCATCATTACTTGACTTGATGTCGTTACCGATCGATTACATCTTCATGAACTCTCGCGACAAAGGTGTCGTGATCATCAACATTCTGAGCTCATCCAGGATATCAATTGAATTCATGATGAGAAATACCATCCTTGCCCTCGATGAATTGTATTATCGTCGACCACTTTATTGCCCTCCCACCAACACAAGCTTGTTCATGTTTGGTGTTATACCTTGAGTTCCTTGCTATCCAGCAATTGTTCTTCTTTACCTTGGAGTATTACCATCCTCTATGTCAAGAATGTTCTGAGATTTGTTCCACCTCTTGAGAATTCTTGACATAGAAATACTTCTCACCATCACCATTCTTTCTTGGTCCCCGTGTTAATTCCAACAAGTGAACGGTGTTGTTTGGATTCTTTCCTTCTAGCAACCCTATTTTTTTGAAGTTAATGGTCGAAAGTTCATTCTTAGGCTATTGACTATTGAATCACCATTCTGACATTGGTCGTGCAACCCAACCCATATTTCAGGTGCACCTTTCAACCAATGTTTAATTGTGTATGTTTTCCTCGAGCATACATCATTATACCATTTGATCTGACAAATGTCATCTTCTTGTTCACATTATTGTGGAAATCCATCTTTTGAAAATCTCAATGAATTGTCGCTGAGTCAATAAGCCACCTCCTCACCTCTCCTTGGTTTAATGATGAACTATTGTTTCAGGAACCCGCTCCCATAGTTCATTTCCCGAGAAACTTGCAATGCCATTTCAACGATTTGTGTTGCGCCTTTTCTTCTCGGACATCCTGAGTCTGAGGCATCATGACACCAATTGGATCTGAATCTCGGTCAGATATGATGGTTGGGACAACTTTCCAGGAGTTATGTTGTTTGTCCTTTGATGACCCGGTAACATGATGTCATGCCTAGCACCACCCCCCCTGGCTGGAGGACCTATCATTATGATTTCTTTTGCAAGGATAACCATTCCTCCTGGAGGAAGTGGTAGGACTTATTTTATAAGTTACTCCTGATGGATCATTGGTGTATCCGAAGTCGGGCCCTTGATTGAAACACCATATCATTGCTACCTGAGGCATGTCTGTGGTACTCCGTTCATCACCAAGAACATTTGAAGCACAATGCTAAATTCTCTTTATCAAATATCCAAACACCGTTGTATGGGTAATGTCATGAAATTTTTCTCCCCTTACCTAAAATGGTTTTCTACCTACTATCCTGTCATGGATATCATCTGCTTGTCCTTGGGAAGGATATACCCCTGGAAAATGTGTTTAAACACATTTTTCCTTTCCATTGATCTGGTTAAATCCGATAATCATATCTTCCTTTCCATTGTTTGGTCTAATCTTTCTTGTGATCTATGAGATCTAAGCAGTAATATTCTCCTACTTTTGTAAACACCTCGGTGTACAATGCTGTCAGAAAGACCCTGTTATTTTGGTGATGACATTCCGGTAACCATCGATGGACGAGAACTTTGCCTATTGGTCCGCCTCGTTCAACGAGCAGGAAGATGGTTCTCTTCGTCCCTCGCCCTTGGTACCGACATTGTTGCCGACATAACTGTCAGGCTATCCTCTAACATGCCTTGCTTACATGATTGTGCAAGACGTCATTGCCTTTCCTACTTTTAACCCACATGGTGGGCCCATAACCCACAGTTCCACAGGATCGAAACCTGACCCTCCTGTACCCCCTTTCCCAAAGTCAATACTCACGCTTGGCTTTGTGTGTAATTCGCGAGCCACCTTCCTAGTGATCTATTCTGGAAACAGATGCAATATTCAATCTCGTTGCTTTGGACCCCTTTCGCATGTTGTTTCAGACATCGAACGATTGCCTACCCGTTTGAAACTTCTCATGGTACCTTCTTACTTTACTCTCGATAATTTCTTAAGTATCTATTCGAGAGTTACTTCTACCACATTCTCTCAGTTATCTGCTAGGTAGTTGACCTTGAAGGTCCGTTCTTCAGTAGTTACCCCTTATCATTATCGTAAGTACGATGGAGTTCCTGAAGAAAGGACGACAACCTCATCATGATGCATTGATGCATAGGAATGAAGACATCAGCGCTATGGATCGACCACTTCGAGAAGAGCAACCAAGACCGAGAAGAATCGTTAGAATTTCGTAACCTATTCTTCCCCCTTACTCCCCTCCTAAATCTCGGGACGAGATTTCTTGTAGTGGAGAAGAATTGTGATGCCCGGATAATCAAGCTACAGTAACCTCTGCTAATGATGCCTCATCACCACTCTTACTGTTGTAAACCTCGCGATGATTCAATCCCGTTCGAATTCAAATTTCAAAATCAAAGCAAACAATAAAAGTTTTTCAAAATTTAAAACAAAAGTGTTCGGGAGATGCCATATTTTACATAAGTCAATATGGTGTAATAAAGACAATTTTATAAACTGCCTAAGTATTTTAAAATAAATAAAAACAGAAAAGGAAAATAAATAAAAGAAAGAAACTAACAAAACAAAAAAAAGAGGGAACCCCCTCCCACGGCCTACTGGCCTCGTTGGCCGGCCCATTCGGGCGCAGGCCCAACCGGCCACCCCCCTCCCCTTATCCATTCCCCCCCGAAACCCTAACCACCCCGTCACCCACTTCCCCTCCCCACGACGCCACTCCCTCTGCCCCCTCTCCTCTCGATCCCATCTGGATAAGGGGAGAGGCCTGACCCCGTCACCCGTCCCCGCACGCCTCCTCCCCCCCACCCCGTGCGCCCCCCTCCTCTCTCCCGATCTGGATCGGGATCCAGGGGAGGCCACCGCCGCCTGGAACCCCCGACTCCACCGCCCGACGCTCGCCACGCCAACCGCCGCCCGCGCCACCTCGCCGGCCGCCTCGACCGCACCTCCCTCGCCGCACGCCTGGCGCCGCCCGAAGCTCCACGGATCTCGCCGGAACGCTCCCCCGCCGAACTGCCACCCGCTCCGCCGGATCTCCCTCGTCGGCCCTCCCCGACCTCCATCACGCCCACTGCCCCGTTCCCTGCAGGCACCTGGTGAGGCCCCGGCCCCCTCTCTCTCCCTCGCCTCGACGTGCGTCCCGTGCACGCACTCAGTGGCCCCGTGCTTCGCGGTCACCGCCCCGACCTCACCCCCGTTCGCCACCGCCCGCGGTCACCGCGCCCCGGCCCGCTCTAGCCGTGGCCACCAGCCTCCCCTGCCTTGGCGACCTGCCGATTTCGCCGCGCCCGCCATCACCCCCCGCGCGTGCCCACGCTGGAGCCCCTGGCCTCGGCTCCGACCGCGCTCCCACTCGCCCTGGCCTCGCCCGCAGCCCCCTTCCGTGCTGCTCCCGCGCCCGCAGCCGGCCATGGCCTCGCCCCGATGTGCCTTGCCGGGCGGGCTGGTGCCCGTCGCCCAGCGACCGCTCGGGTGCGCCCAGCGCCAGCGCCCATTCGGGTGGCGCCTGCACCCAGTACCCGGCGCCCGCTAAGGCCCCTGGGGTCTATGACAGATGGGCCCCATGCCCATAATGTTTTATAAAAAAAGGAATTAAAAATAAAAATAATAAATAAAAAAAATGATTTAATAAAATTAATTATTAAATAATTAATTATCTAATGAATTAATTAAGTTAATTAATCCGGTTTAATTAATTTAATTAACTAGTTATGTTAATTAAATAGTAATTAAATTAACTAATCTGTAATTAACCTAAACAGAGAATGACAGGTGGGTCCCACTGGACCCACATGTCAGGTTGACCAAGTCAACTCTGTTGACTGCTGACGTCAGCATGACATCATGCTGACGTCATAAATCCATTTTTCGAATTAATTAAATAATTAATTAAATTCCAGAAATTAATAAAATCTTTAGAAAATCATATCTTTTAATCCGTAACTCGGATTAAAATATTTTCAACATGAAAGTTGCTCAGAACGACGGGACGAATCCGGATACGCAGTCCGTTCGTCCGCCGCACACCCCTAACCTATCGAACCCGCAACTTTCCCCCTCCGGCTCCTCTGCCCGAAAACACGAAACACCGGGGATATTTTCCCGGATGTTTCCCCCCTTAAGCGGCATCACCTCATACCACGTTAGGGCCCGCCTAGCATCGTTACTTGTCTTGTCATGCATCGATATGCATCTGTTTACATGGTATTCATTGTTTCTTCCCCCCCTTTTCTGTCCGGTAGACTACGAGACCGACGCTGCTGCTGCCCAGTTCGACTACGGAGTTGACGACCCCTCCTTCTTGCCAGAGCAACCAGGCAAGCCCCCCCCTTGATCACCAGATATCGCCTATTCTACTCTATACTGCTTGCATTAGAGTAGTGTAGCATGTTACTGCTTTCCGTTAATCCTATTCTGATGCATAGCCTATCATTGCTGCTACAGTCATTGATACCTTACCCGCAATCCTAAATGCTTAGTATAGGATGCTAGTTTATCACCTTTGGCCCTACATTCTTGTCAGTCTGCCTTGCTATACTATAGGGTTGTGATCACTCGGGAGGTGATCACGGGTAATATATTATACATACTTACATACTATACAGATGGTGACTAAAGTCGGGTCAGCTGGAAGAGTACCCGCGAGTGATTCACGGATTGGGGGCTAAAAGGACCTTTGTCCCGACGGCCCTCTGTGTGGATCTTTGTGGCGGAGCGACAGGGCAGGTTGAGACCACCTAGGAGACAGGTGGGCCTGGCCCTGTTCGGCGTTCGCGGATATTTAACACACTTAACGAGATCTTGGTATTTGATCTGAGTTGGCTACGAGCCTATACGCACTAACCATCTACGCGGGAGTAGTTATGGGTATCCCGACGTCGTGGTATCAGCCGAAGCACTTCGTGACGTCAGCGACTGAGCGGCGCGCGCCGGGTTGGACTGCGTTAACGCAACTTCCTTTGTAATGGAGGTTGCTAGGTCTGCTCACCGGCCGCGTACGCAACGTGCAGGTGTGCTCAGGGCGATGGGCCCAGACCCCTGCGCGCTTAGGTTTAGACCGGCGTGCTGGCCTCTCCGTTGAGCCTAGGTGGGGCTGCGACGTGTTGATCTTCCGCGGCCGGGCATGACCCAGGAAAGTGTGTCCGGCCAAATGGGATCAAGCATGCTGGGTAAGTTGGTGCACCCCTGCAGGGAAGTTAATCTATTCGAATAGCCGTGATCTTCGGTAACAGGACGACTTGGAGTTGTACCTTGACCTTATGACAACTAGAACCGGATACTTAATAAAACACACCCTTCCAAGTTCCACAGACAACCCGGTGATCGCTTTTCCACAGGGCGACGAGGAGAGGATCGCCGGGTAGGATTATGCTATGCGATGCTACCTGGAGATGCTACCTGGAGATGCTACTTGGAGGACTTCAATCTACTCTCTTCTACATGCTGCAAGACGGAGGCTGCCAGAAGCGTAGTCTTCGACAGGATTAGCTATCCCCCTCTTATTCTGGCATTCTGCAGTTCAGTCCACTGATATGGCCCTTTACACATATACCCATGCATATGTAGTGTAGCTCCTTGCTTGCGAGTACTTTGGATGAGTACTCACGGTTGCTTTGCTCCCTCTTTCCCTCGTTTTCCTCTTCTTCTCGGATGCTGCAACCAGACATTGGAGCCCAGGATCCAGACGCCACCTTCGACGACGACTCCTACTCCACTGGAGGTGCCTACTACTACGTGCAGCCCGCTGACGACGACCAGGAGTAGTTTAGGAGGATCCCAGGCAGGAGGCCTGCGCCTCTTTCGATCTGTATCCCAGTTTGTGCTAGCCTTCTTAAGGCAAACTTGTTTAACTTATGTCTGTACTCAGATATTGTTGTTTTCGCTGACTCGTCTATGATCGAGCAGTTGTATTCGAGCCCTCGAGGCCCCTGACTTGTATTATGATGCTTGTATGGCTTATTTATGTTTTAGAGTTGTGTTGTGATATCTTCCCGTGAGTCCCTGATCTTGATCGTACACATTTGCGTGCATGATTAGTGTACGATTAAATCGGGGGCGTCACAATGCCCTGCACCCCTGTAGCCATCCACAGATGTTTTAAAGCGTGTATGCAGAGAACGGTTTCTACATGCATGCACGTATTTGCTTTTTTTTTCTACATACATGTGCTGCCCTGTTACAAATTTGAGTCCTTCACGGAAGTTTGTAGTGGATATATACTTCGTACGTATTTACTTTTCTCGGAACCTATATGTTTTTTTAAACAGCTACGTGGTTTCCTTTTAAGTTTTCGGGAACCTACGTGCTTGGGCTGGCTTGGTGCCTGTTTGTATCTTTTTTAGCGTGTCCTTTACGGACTCACGTTGACCACCTTTGGTAAACAATACACGTGCCAAACTTGTAGAATTGGTTTATTTAGGCAGGTTTGATTTTAGCACGTGGTGGTTAAACTCTATTACGTGGGCTGTTAAATCTAGGCCGTTCAAAATCATAGCTCTAAAGAGATAAATCTTCATCGTTCGTTTTCTATCGTTTTAAGTATATAACTAGCAGTGTGACCCGCGCATTTGTGCGGCTAGATTAAGTATTGTCAAAGTTGCCATTTCGTATTTACATATGTTCTTCAGCGGATAGATTTGCTAATTATTATTGTATAAATATGCACCTTTGTAGATTACCAAATGATTTTATCATGTCTAAAATATTTGTGACACACAAATTATATTATGTACATATACGCACAGATATAATGTTTGCACTTTGTGACATGTATTATTGGACTAAGTCAACTATCTAATAATGGAGATAGTTGTAGACCTTTTTTTTTTTCTTTTTTTAATGTGATGTGTGTTTGCTCAGCTTACATACTGTTATATACATCATCTTAGATTTTGAGTTTTTCTGGTACATAATTCTGGCAATTATTTTGTCTATGGATGTTCGTACAAAGAAATAATCCATGAAAAATAAAACTATACATTTTTGTTGACTAACCTGATTTTTTATATTTACTAAAATTGACAATGTTAGTAAAGTTTGAGCACACACATGTATAATTGGATACTGAAGGCAGCTTATTACAATATTTCCAAAGTATCTTTCTGGGATTTGAGGACAAAGAACATAATCTAAACATATGTTTTCTTCCTCACAGACTCATGAGCCGTGAAATATTTCGTTTATAATATGCGTTCATCTGAAATATGTGTTATGGCCTGGATATCTAACAGTGTGTTTTACTGGGGCACGCTCATGGAAATATTCTAAATCATTACAGCTCCATAAATCTCCAAACAACTCGTATATTTTATGATCATGTCCATGAATGGTATTCACATCTAGTTGTATTCTTAGGCATACTAAGAAACTTATCACATACTTGACATGATTTGTGTTCCAACTCTTATATTTGCTGGCAGGACACAATGTTACATCCTTTTGATGACACACTAGTTCATAGACTCAGCCCCTATCATTGTAGCTGGTGTCGATACATCCGAAGCACTATATGGTGATATATTTTTTTCATATTCATCCATTTAATTGATACAAAAATTGGTAATTCTATATGGTGATATATTAGTTTTTTTTGCAAGGTATATTCAGTGAGATGCCATTGCATGTATCCAGTACGTTTGCCAATTGCTCGAGATGGCCTTCTGGCTAATAGATTTATTATGCAACTTGTGTCACCAATGCATACATTAAATGTTAGTTAAAGTTTGTTGTCATGTACAGCTTATGAAGCCGGTCGAACAAACAACTCAATGGTTCTCTAATTTTTGTTTCCTACATGAACACACTGCTTTAGACCGTGCCCGATGGAAGAAGAAACATGACAGATGTTCCATTTACTGAGGTGATCCATGATATCGCCATTAGATCAGCACATGTAATTGATCCGACCTGCTAATCCTTGTTGTCGTGCGTTTCAGAATCCTAGTTTTTTCACATGAATATTTTATGATATATTTTCTTTAGGTCGGACCATTAGAATTAGTGTCCAGGATATAGCTGATCAATGAGATGTTTCTGTCTAACTGAATACGTATGCCACAGTTGATATTTACTATTTTATTGTTGGAATTGTGAAAAGGAAATAGATCCTTTATTAGGATCATGGAGAAAAAAAAATCCCTGCAAAGGTATTTTTATGTGATCCGTTTTTTTAGTATCATCCATGTATTAAGAGCATGATATTGCTACTTTTGGGTTAAGATCCAGTGTGACTTTTTTTGAGAAACATATCCGGAGTGACTTTGGTCTAAAGAACTTCTAATTTTATGATATGGTGTCTTTAGGTCGGACCATTATAATTAGTGTCCAGGATATAACTGATCAATGAGATGATTCTGTCTAACTTAATACGTAGGCCACCGTTGATATTTCCATTTTATTCTTTTTGAAATTTTGAAAAAGAAACACATCCTCTTTCTAGGATCATGCAAAAAAATCCCTGCAAAGGTATTAACGTGAGCCTTTTTGTTTACTTATCATCCATGTATTTTTTTTCATGTATTAAGAGCATGATATTGCTTCTTCTTGGTTAAGACCTGGCGTGACTCTTTTTTTTGAAAAACAGATCCGGAGTATTTAATTTAATTACTGGGCTTTATTTAAAGAGATGATGAAGAGAGAGGTGATATAACAGCGCATCCAACATGGATCCTTTACAAATTTTATCTCAGCAATAATTGCTGTTTTTTGGTTGCTTGTAGCACGTATACATGGCAGCACTTTTTTCTGTTTTTTTTAGAACTGGCAGCACATTTTTTTGCTTGTAGCACGTATACATGGCAGCACTTTTTTTTGTAGAACTGGCGGCACTTCTTTTTCCCTTCTTTTCTGTCCGATTAGGACATGCAACGCTGCCACCCCGTATGTGTATGTGTGTTGGACTCTAACACGTGCGTGTCTCTCCGATTACCTTTAAAAAAAATAGTTGTAGGTTTCTATACGTACGTAGCAGCACTTTTTTCTCCCTTCTTTTCTTTCCTATACTATTTAGGACTTGCAACGCTTCCACCCCATACATGTGCTGGACTCTAACACGTGCATATGTTTGTCTCCGGCAACCTTTTTTAGAAAAACATAGTTGTAGTTTTATTTTTTTTCTTTGTTTTGCAACTTCTTATGTATGCACCTTGTACGTGTCGGTTCAACATATATAATTTCTGTGCGTAACGTAATATCTTTGAATCTCGACCGTAAATAAGTAATCAACGATGTATATTATTTTAGCTTATATGGAAGAACGTGGTGTCTTATTTGTCTTTTGTATTAAGTATATAATAGATATATAGATAGATATTTCGCTACGTGTATAATGCATGCAACCTACAACTCAAATGAATGTTTTAGTGCATTCCAAACGTATATACTACCGCTTCAATATGAACTAAATTTGAATTCGTTTCTCTATTTGAATAAGATCTACAGTAATGATTGTTGTGAAATCAAAGCATTTGAATTCGTTTCTCTATTTTAATAAGATCTACAATCATCATTATTGTCAAGTTAAACCATCATTTGTGTATTATCTTCACAGCACACCAAAAGATTAGTCTCGAGTTACATATGAACTATGTGTACTATATTGACTCGAACTCAATTTTTTGAATCCACTTTATGTTGATTTCAAATCACATTACATTTCTAGCTCTAGCTAGATCTTCATAATCTAAACCATGTCTCGGATGTATAATGTGTTTACCACATTATGTATGGTGCCCCGCCCCCTACGCCTACAAGTATTTAGATGTGAGTTGCAAACACCACACATTACCATAAATTCAAATAAAATATGAGAATGTTCGATATATAGTATTGTTTAGATTGTTCGATATTTAGTTGTAACCTGCAGACTACACACATTATCACAAATTCAAATAAAATGTGAGATTGTTTGATGTATAGTATGGTTTAGATTGTTCGACATTTTTTATTTGAGATTGTTTGATGTATAGTATGGTTTAGATTGTTCGACATTTAGCTGTGAGTTGCAAACGCCATGCATTATCACATTATGGTATAACATGTGCACATCACGTGTATCACCGCTATATTCACGCATGCATATGTTTAAAACACTATGATCTCCTATTCAAATATATGAATCCGCTTTCATATCAAATTACGATCTTTGTTAGTCTCTTACACGCACACAATCCTCTAACCTTTGTAGCTACCACTAACTTACTCTCGTGCATGCACACGCCCTCCTCGCCCTCCCCCTCCCTCGGCATTCTATCCACCGGGCACATTCATTTTTTTAGGTTGTTCTCCCAGAGTCTCCACAACTCCTTTTCGACACATATTGATTGATAAACCTCTCCAGCGATGCCTGCCTACAACATACACATGCACCTTCAATCTCCTCCTTTATGTGCCCTTGCCTCGTGTCTCTCATACGGTCACACACACGTGTAAACTCTTGCTCCTCTTTTCATCGATCTCACAACCGCACACTCCTCCCCCTATCTAGCTAGTAGCTGAGCCTCTCAGACCACCTCCTAGATCCATTCTCTATGTCTATCCGTCTCGCTTAGCCTTATTTGCCTCTAACAAATGGACGTACACCGACCGATCTCTCGCTATACATATAGCTAGCTAGGTCCTTATAACTCGTTTTTACCCACGCGTCGATCGGTCTACCTCATTAGTTATGTCTCTCCCTTCCTCCAACAAACAACAATTGATCTACCGATCTAGTTAGGTTTGCTTACGAAACACACGGTTCCCCTTCATCATCCATGGATGCGTCCCGACAGATCTATCACACACAGGCACACACAGAAACACATCCCCACTCTTATTGATAACATTGCAGTTCCACCCTCAGTTTGTCTAGTAGGCCTCTCCCACCATCTTCGAGAAGCAACTCCATCACCCATCCAACACTCTACCCCTCTCCCTCCCTCTCCCTCCCTCTCTCTCTCTATCCTCTCTCTCTCTCTATGTCCCATCATATTTCCTGTCCTTCAGTTACGTATGGATGTCGACCGATCTCCCGCAAGACATAGCTGGGTCTCTCCTTCTCAACACATATACGAGTCGTTCTACCTCTATAGTTAGGCCTCTGCCTACCCATCCCCCCCCCCCTCCCCCCCACACCGATACATCGAGCACTCTAGTCATGTCTCCCTGCCAAACACAAACTTGACATGTGCCCTCTGACGTTCCGGTAGGTCAGTCGCCCTATATATTTGACTTGCACACACACACAATTTCGATGGCTCTCTTCATCGATCTCGCACACACCCACTTGATCCTCTCTTCGACTCTATCGATATCTATGACCCCTCCCTCTCTTCTCGTGGATTGCCCGACCCTCTATATATGATATTGATAGGCCTCCATTTCACACACAATGCATGCAAATTTTGTTTGAGATGTCATCGACACATATTCCCACAAATACATTCACGAAATCAACCCCCCACCCCCACCCTAGAACAAAAAACACTCATGAACGCGGTTTGTATCTCTCTCACACACCCATGTAGGCGGGGGACGTGCACGAAGATAAGAGGTGCATGCATGGCGCACGTACTCCCGTCTCTTTCCCAACTACAGCCGCGCGGGTACACGGTGGATCTCATTTCTGTATGAAAAAGGCAGCCCACGTGGTAATTTGGCACGTGTACTGGTTGTCCACTTGGTGGAGGGAGGATCGTCTACCACGGGTGAACAAACAAATTGCGATTTGATGCATTATGTTAAAAAAAGAGGCAAACCATGTAGGCCTACCTTAGAGGCAAGGCTCTATGCACTGGAGTACTTTTGATGTGTCCCGTCAACTCGCGAAATGAGGAGAAGCTTGCTTCGTACGCCGTCTCCCCCACCCACGGGCGTGGTGGCTCGTAGGATGAGGTGAAGCTTGCTTAGTACTGTCCACCTTACGCCCGTTCCCTCGCTCATGCGCGCGGTGGCTCGCAGGACAAGGAGAAAAATTTACTACTCCCTCCGTTTACTCCTCATCCCTACTACCTTCGTTGTAGAGATTATATCATATTGTTTGGAATATATATGTACTTTAGTAGATTTCAATATGAACTACTAGTACATACACTACAAAAAAAAGACACATCCGTGACATTTTGGGTCGAACGAATTTTTTTCCTGTCATACATATGACACTTCTATGACGATTATTGTGACAAAACCCGGTATCATCATAGATGTGGTGGGCTCCTACTTCTATGACCAAAAATCATGACAGAAAATGGTCTTTTCGTCCTGGGCAGGCCGGAGATGCAGCTGTATGACATTCTTTGGGCCGTCCATGACGGAAAAAACCGTGGTAGAAGCGAGGGGGAGGAAAATTTCGGGGAGTTGCCGGTTACGGTGGGAGGTCGGGGGCCGAGCGATGTGAGTTTCTCTCGTACACGTGCGAGGCGTTGGCTCTAACTGAACCCGAGCAAGGTGTTGGGCTCTAACTGAACCCGAGCAATTGCACTGCAGGCTACGCGTTACTGAACCCGAGCGAACGATCGATGGCTGTTAGCTGAACTCGATGGAGCGATTCCTTCGCTACTGCTGCTAACTGAAGCCGATCAATTGGATGAACAGTGAGCGTTGCGCGGGGGGGGGGGGGGGGTGGATGAACAGTGAGCGGTGGCGTTTCCTCTTGATGAATATGACCCCGTGGTGTGGAGGGCTGGATGAACAGTAGACGGTGGAGGGGTGGTTGAACAGGACCCCGTGGTGTGGAGGGCTAGATGAACAGTAGACGGTGGAGGGCTGGATGAACAGTAGATGGTGGAGGGTGGTTGAACAGTAGCCGGTGGAGTAGCGCGGTGGAGGCTGGATGAACAGGAGCCCGTGGAGGCTGGAGGAGGTCGACGGTAGCCCATGGAGGCTGGAGGAGGTCGACGGTAGCTCGTGGAGGCTGGAGGAGGTCGACGGTGGAGATGAACAGTATCCCATGGAGTCCCGTTTTGTGGTACGCCACACCCCTCCGGATGAACAGGACCCCCGTTTCGACCGTAGCGCTCCAACACAAGTCTGTTTCATCCGTTTTGCGGTACGCCACACCCTCCCAATCAAAAGGACCCCCGTTTTGACCGTAGGAGGTCCGTTTCGTCCATTTTGCGGTACGCCACACCCCTCCCGATCAACATGATCCCGTTTTGACCGTAGGAGGTCCGTTTCCTCTGTTTTGTGGTACGCCACACCCCTCCCGATCAACATGATCCCGTTCCGAATGTAGGAGGTCCGTTTCCTCCGTTGTGCGGTACGCCAGGCCTCGTTTCCATAGCCTATTCCGTCCAAGCCCTCCCGATGAACACGACCACGCATTCTGTTCCGACCCAGCCGTTTGGCTCCCCATGAACACGACGACGATGTTGTTTCTCCGTTCTGACCCAGCCATGTACGTATGCGTGAGTAGGCGTTCGAGACCCTGCCCGTATGTACGTACGTGGCCGTATTTTGTTTCTTGCACCCTCGCTGCTATACGTACGTGTACATGCTACGTGCGTGCCTCTACTACGACACGTGCGCACCTCTACAACGACCAGTATGTACGTACACGTTCGCGACCAGAATGACAACCCTACGTATGCTTCGACCAGGTGGGTCCTGACTGTCACGCACTTCCTTGCCTGCAAAGATGTAGCTGGTGGGTCCCAGCAGTCAGGGGGGCGAATCGTTTTTTTACCCGGACGCACTTCCTTGCGTTCGAAGATGTAGCTGGTGGGTCCCAGCAGTCAGGGGGAAACGTTTTTACGCGAAATACAATGGCTCGTCTGGTGGGTCCCTGCTGTCAGGTGGAGGAATAATTATTTTGCGCGTAATAAGGAGGCACTTCCTTGCTGTGGCCGTGGACCTAGCTGTCAACCTCTCCACGTACAGTCCATGTCCGATGGAAGCCATTCCTTGACCACGTTGCAGCCGGCCACGGGAGGCAGGAGCACGAGGCACGACCGGCGCTGGTTTGGGCGGCTGGAGCAAGAAGACCAGAGGTTGAAGAAGCACTACGGTCGTTGGATGGAGATCGTACGGTCACTGGAGCTAGAATCGTGCATATTGACTAAGTTGACAAATCCCTCCATCCCCGTCAACTTAGTAGGCCCACAAGTCAGCCTGCCACTATACTGGGTCCCAGCTAACAGGGGGAGTATTCATTTTTTGTGCGTAATAAGGAGGCACTTCCTTGCGTGCGAAGATATAGCTGGTGGGTCCGAGCTGTCAGCGGCGGTAACGTTTTTTTCGCGAAATACAAAGGCCCTTTCGGTGGGTCCCTAATGTCAGGTGGAGGAATCATTATTTTGCGCATAATAAGGAGGCATTTCCTTGTGTGCGGCCGTGGACCCAGCTATCAGCCTCTCCTTGTACAGTCCACTTCAGATACATGTCGGTCATTGACCACGTTGACCAGGCCACGCCGAGAGCACCAGGGCGGTGGACGATGGCGAGGCCTAGGAAGGGAACGACACAGAGGGAGGGAAGACTCGGTAGTTGTTTCCCACGTGGAGGGGAGTACGACTGTACGAGGGTTTACTTGTTCGTCTGCCGTCGCCGGAGAATAACAGCAGGTGTGGGTGAGTAGAGGGATGGCTAGGCCAGCGATGGGAGTACGGTGGGCAGTGAGGCCTGCGCGGCAGCACAGCCGGCCGCCGGGAGGAGGAAGCAGGCAATCCTGCCGGCGCTTGTTTGAGCGGCTGGAGCAGGAAGAGCAGAGATTGAAGAAGCACGACGGCCATTGGATGGACATCCAACAGTCACTGCTTGTGCGTCAACCTTTTTTTATGAAAGCCTCAAATCTGTGGAAAACAGCATACAACCCATCTGCCATTATTTCTAATAATTTACAGCCCATTTGCTAATTCTTAAGGGTTTTTTTGGAGCCCATATTCTTTTTGTTAGCATTACAGCCCATACTGTGGCCACGGTTAAAAAATTATACGAAATTTTGCATATTTCGATGCGGTCCGAACTGTTTTTAATCCTGAAATTTTGACTCACATTCAAACTGATTTTAAAAATAAATGTATATCAATATAAAATCCAACAAATTCTTCACGCATAAAAATTAATGTAATTTAAAATCTCGAAATGAAAAAAAGATATTTGAAACTAATTGCCGGTTTGATGTGTTTTAAAAATGTACAGCTCATTTCTCATTACTGATAGGCCATTTTCTCGGCCAGCCGAATGAAGCTCTCCTCGTCTTAAAAGATTTGCAGCCCAACAGGCCTAACAAAGCGACTTACTTGGCAAATCACTAAAAAAGAGGGCTGCGGCCTTGGACCCTCCACGTACTGTACTCTTCCGATGGAAGTCGGTCGTTGACCACATTGACCACGCCGCGCCGAGAGCACCAAGGCGGTGGACGACGGCGAGGCTTAGGAAGGGGACGACACAGAGCCGGGGAAGACGTGGCAGTGGATGCCCATGCAGAGAGGAGTACGAGGGTTCACTGGTTCGGCTGCAGCGTGAGGCTGCTGTCGCCCCAGAATAACAGGGGGTGTGGGTGAGTAGAGGGATACCCTGGGCCAGCGGTGGGAGTAGTAGGGGGCGGTGAGGCCTCCGCGGCATCACAGTCGGCCACGAGAGGCAGGAGCACGCGGCACGACCGGCGCTGCTTTGGGCGGCTGGAGCAAGAAGACCAGAGGTTGAAGAAGCACTATGGCCGTTGGATGGACATCGTACGGTCACTGGAGCTAGAATCGTTCATATTGACTAAGTTGACAAAGCCTTCTATCCTCGTCAACTTAGTAGGCCCACAAGTCAGCCACCCACTATGGTGGGTCCCAGCTAGCAGGGGGTATTCATTTTTTGGTGCATAATAAGGAGGCACTTCCTTGCGTGCGAAGATATAGCTGGTGGGTCCGACCTGTCAGCGGGGGAACGTTTTTTTCGCGAAATACAGAAGCCCTTCCCACGTACAGTGCACGTACAGTGCGTAATAAGGAGGAACTTTCCTTGCATGCGATCATGGACCTCGTGGGTCCTAGCCGTCAGGCTCTCCACGTACATTCCTCTTCCGATGACTCTCGTATGTTGACCACGCCGCGCCGAGTGCACTGAGGTGGTGGATGACGGCAAGGCCCCAGACTGGAACTACCCGGAGATGGGGAAGACGTGGTAGTGGAGTCGCAGATGGAGAGGAGTGGGAAACTTGACTGGTTCGGGTGCGGGGTGGGCCTACACTCGACAGAGAATAACAGGAGGTGCGGAGTGGAGGGATGGCCTGGTCGTCGGCGGGGTAGCGTTTCACTGAGGAGCGCAAAACAACGCCGCTGGACGCCGAAGGCTAGAGCAGGCGGCTCCGGCAGCGCTGGGGGAAGAAGACGAGAGATTGAAGAAGAATGCCGATCGTTGGATGTAAATCCAACGCCTTCTTAGGCTTCGACCTACTGGCCCACATGTCAGCCAGTCCATTTGTTTTTTAGTCCATTTGGTGGGCTGGGTGAAACAATGATGTAGCATCTATGCAACCCGTTTAAATCCCATTTGCATTTTCTCGAAATCCACAGACATGCTAGGCTGGGTGAAAATATCATGTTGGGCTAGACGGAGAAATGTTATAAAAACATAAACACATGATTGCACGTCAGTAAAATCTTTGCAAGCTTATGTACGCAATCACTAGGAGTTAACTTGCCAAGTTATATATAAACAATTGTTATTATTATTTTGTAAGAACTTTCAACTTACGAAATAAAATATCATTTTAATTTGATGAGTTAATAGTACGTGGGGTGTTATTATTTTTTAGGCTAGACGTGGGACAGTTGAGTTGGTTCTAAGGGAAAGTACTGGGAGAAAACTTAGTTTACATCGAAAAAGAAAGTGGGAGAAAATTCAGAGACCTGCTGGGTCCACCTGAGGAGAGGAATATGTTGGGAGGAAGGAGATTCAAAGCACGGCAGCCGAGTGAACTAGTGTTTTTATGGACAAGTGAACTAGTTTACATACATAAGCAAATAGCCACTAAAAAAAGCAATCAGGTTAATGGGTTCTTAAAGGAAATATTTCGGACAAAACAGATAATTACGACACATAGGCTAATGCATGAAACACTCAGATGATAAAGGTGCTTATAAATAGATAAAGTACAACATCTAGACCTTCCTGGCACGCTTGATCATGACGCTGCGGCTGTCCGTGTACTCGTTGGTTACGAGAAGCAGACACACCCTCATGTCCAAGATCTACCTGTACATGTCGTAGCATGCGTATGCGTCCTTGGACGCGTAGGTTATGTAGGCTAGATTCAGAGGTACCTCCCACGTGTTCAGGTCGTCTTCTCTCATGTTGGCGTATCAGGGGTCGATGATGGTCTCAGCGAGGTCAACCACGGAGTCCTTCTCCTGCCCGTTGCTGATGATCTTGTATTGCTTCTGGATGTCGACAAGCTTGTTGCACCAGATGGCCGAATCGTCACGTTCTTCCTTCTCTCCACCGCAACGAAGGTGCAGTCGGCGCTGCCGATGAAACAAATGAATGCTCCAGAACCTGGTGCAGCCATAGGACTGAGGCGAGGCAGAGCTTCACCGAGTCCGTATCGTTGGTGTACATCACATTCAACTTGCTGCAGCCATAGGACTGAACGGCGAACTAACTCCTTGCTGAAGTCCATATCCAGCAGGCTCACCCCTCGGATCGCCATTGGAGTCTCTTTGAGTGAACGAGTGTGTAGGCGGCGGCAACAGTTCGTTTTTCAGCTCTTGGGGAACTGGATTCAATAGTAAGCTGAGTGTGTACAGGCGACAACAGTTACTACCCCTTCCTCGTCCGCTGCACGCCCGTCAGAAGATGCACCCTCGGCACATTCAAATGCCTCCATTAAGAAACCGACTCCGGCCACACGTCGGTTCACGAGCGGGTCTGTATTGGTACTGTAATAACAGGAGTTAGTGGTCACTTTACTTAAATTTAATTAGCTTTAATACAAATTTATACTTAAAACAAGCAATGCATTGGCTCATTCTATCAGTGCCACGGGATCAACATGCACAACAATTAGAATTATTATTCTCAGGACGCACACGATCAACACATTTGTCGCACTTTCACAAAGATAATACTACCAAGTTTGAACTGTTTGTTATGGTTGCTATCCTCTACATCATCATGCTGTGTTTCCCAGCTTGCAAGATTTAGAACCAACAAATAAGATCCAAATAATAAGTACAACAAAGATGCCTACACATCTCATTGATTCCCAGCTTGCAAGATTCAGAACCAACAAATGAGATCCAAATAATAAGTACAACAAAGATGCCTACACATCTCATTGATTCCCAGCTTGCAAGATTCAGAACCAACAAATAAGATTCAAATAATAAGTACAACAAAGATGCCTACACATCTCATTGATTCCCAGCTTGCAAGACTAAGAACCAACCCATTAGAGCCTTTTGATAAAGTGAATATCGTGATTAAATCCATCTTGGCTAGCCATGTCATACAATCGAAGAACTTGGCGAATGCTCTTGACCGTCACAACATCTGTAGTTGAGTATTCCCGTTTGCATAGCATGCTTGCACAGCACAAACAAGGAGACAGGAAAGCATGATTTCACTTTAATAGCGGTCTCCTTGAACTCAACCTCCAGATCCACTAGGATGAGGTCTGCCTGGAGTTCCATTATTCAATTCATGCGCCTTTTTCTGCGGTTCACCTGAAATGAAGCAAAGATTGCATCATTCAGCTAGCAAGAAGTACTTGCTCTTGTGAGCTGGCAGGTTCTTCTTGAGTAGTTGCACTAAAATTGAGGAACATTAAGGTTGGCTGTCCGGCTCATGTAAGGTGCAACTATAATTTTCTTATCCTTTTGTGCAGTTCCACTAAAATAAAGTGCCATTGTGGTGACAGTGACTGCTCCATCTTGCAAAGGCTAATAAAATGTTGCACGAGATTACCAGCAGAACTTGACGGAGATTTTGGAAACTCCAATCACCATTTTGTGCAGTTCCACCAAAATTGAGAGATGTTGCCCACGTGACATTTTAGTTGAACTGCATAAGACACTCATTCAAAAAAAAGTGTTTTGTGCAGTTCACCAAAAGGTCACAATAGCAACAAGGTGAAATCGATATCCCTATCTGCACAAAATGATAGAAAGTAAACAGTTGCTAGTCAATAAGAATATACGAAACATATACAAAATGAAAAGAAGCATCTTAATTATGTTCATGGCAATCATGCAAGGACAGTAGAAATTTTAAAACATCAGCAATGCTTCATGTTACCAGAAGCATTACGATCAACAATGAGATTCCTTAGATATGGGATTACTTTAATGGTGGCATTGCTTGTTTACCAGACACAGTAAATCAACAGCAGCTAAAGAGTTGGTTTAAGGGCATGGGACCGTGGGGACACCAGGACAGTCAGCAGCGTAAAGGAGCAACTTACTTATCATACTGGGGAAAACAGCATGAGTGCCATTTGTAACACAGTTTAATTGCATCTTATCACTGGAGGCATTAGATTAACAATAACACTGGTTAGACATGTCCCTAAGGTAACGGTGTGATCGCTTCATTTTGCATGCGGCCTTACATTAACAACAGCAGAAGGTTGGTATAAGGACATGCGACAGTGGATGCATCAGCACAATGTACCTACAAGGAGGCATAAAGTGGTGATGCCGAGCTTGTTCACGCTATGTGAGGTTAGCAAACCTAATCCTGGAGACCTTTTACTATGTGAGGGCAGCAAATCTAATCCTGGAGACCTTTTACTATGTGAGGGCAGCAAATCTAATCATGAGACCTTTTACTATGTGAGGGTAGCAAATCTAATCTTGAGACCTTTTACTATGTGAGGGCAGCAAATCTAATCATGCGACCTTTTACTATGTGAGGGCAGAAAATCTAATCCTGGAGACCTTTTACTATGTGATGGTAGCAAATCGAATCCTGGACATACTCTGTTGACTTGTCCACCAGCCGCCACTTTCTATCCTTTTTTCAACCAATAATAGATATGTTCCTTATCCAGTTTGTACTACGTTTTCCCATTATTTCCCTTTTCAACCAAGAGACTGGTTGGGTATCCGATCTCTACTACTTTCACCATATTATTTCCTCTTTGAATCAAGTCCTAGATTCATGCTACAACTTTCCCCCCTTTCTTTGTTATTTGAACAAAGCCCTAGATTCGAATGCATGAAGTAGCTTTACCTCTAATAATACTAAAAATTTAGGTGGCTTTGGAAGAGCTGATGAGAGTAGAAAAAGATGCACATGTAGACACGTGGGGAGCTGGGGCAGTAGAGCAAGGCCGCTTTCGAAGAACTTATACCTGAGGGTCACCGGGATGTCGGCGGCGGCAGGTCGGATCTGCGGACAATATGGCAGGGAGGAAGAAGGGTCGGAGGGCCTCCCGAGCCAGTGCTGTGTCGGACAGAACGGCACGGGCAGAGGATCGGGCCCCTCCGGCAGCTGTGGGTTTCCTCCCTCGGCGGCGATGACCGCGTGAACGATGCACCTTTTAGTCCTCTACACACACCGGCCGAAGGGATTCGGCCGGATCTGTGACCAGCGGTGAGCAGAGAGAAAATGTCGCTCCAGCTGTCTTGTTTATATCTGAAGAGGATGAGAGAATGAAGAGAGCAACCCTAGTAAAGCAAGCGCTCAGGCCCCTGCGTCCATATATAGTGGAGTGATTATCTTTTTTCTCTCCACAACAAGCGTTTCAATTTGTGTACGTGGCATTAAAGAAAAGAAACTCTCTATTTAAGGTGACTACTCTACGACTCCTACTTACTACTACAATATTGTTCACTTGTGCTCCCCGCCCCTCTGTTCATTGAACAACCCCATGGGTGAATAAACATACAGTAAGTATTGTATTTATATAGAACGAACAAGCTCGAACTATTTTCGCGTAGTTAAAAGTTGAGGGCGGGGCTTTTCCCGGGCAGTACGCGCGGCAGTTTTCGGGTAGAAGGTTTGACAGAGAGGCGAGGAGGGTGAGCGAGTGGGGCTGTGCGATTTGACGGCGCGTTATTGCTGGAAAGACTTGTGATATGACCACTCACTATAGTCATGAATTACTGGTGCTCCGACCGGGGTGATGCCCCCCTTCTGTTCCGCGCTCTAATCTGGTGCATGACACGTCGACCCGGATGCTGGCTCTCCCACATGTCGGAGTAGTAAGAAGGAGCAAAGAACGATGCGGTATATACTAGTACTATACTATACTACTCAGGTCGGAGGAGTGCGAACCACGACAGCCCAGTGAACCAGCCGTGCGAACCACGGTAGCCCAGTGAACCAGCAGTAGAAAACAATGTGGTGACATGGCCATAAAAAACAATGTGCTACGGTCCACACTGTAGCATGTACAGTAACACTCCTCTTTGTTTGGATCCCTGAGTTAGAGCTAGTTTGGGTTGAAATAGCCTCAAATTATCAAAACAAGAGGGGTTAGTTTGAGCTAGTTTGCTCTAACCCAGCTAAAAAAACTAGCCCGGTGGAGAGGTTCTAATTGGGTTAGTTATCCTCAGGCCCACTAAAAGAGAACTAAAAAAATCTCACCTGCCCATACCAGATCGCTCCCATAAAAAAATCTCACCTGCCCGCACCAGATCGCTCCCCCCCTCTCGCATGACTCCTCTCTATTCCCCATAGGGCCGCCCAAGCGCCGCAAGCCCTCTCTCTCCTCCGGCCGCCCTCTCCTTTCGGCCTCCGCCGCCCTACTCCGGCCGCCCTCTCCCTCCGACCTTCGAAGGTCGCCCCGCTCCCCCTTCACCAGTCGTTTTTCTCCCTCTGTCATGCGCGGCGGCAGCGCATCTACCAGGGAGGTCGCGAGAGGGGTGAGTTTGTTCCCTCCTTCTCTGTCTCACGGCCGTATCATTGATCTTGCTTGCTCTAGCGTGAATTCTGATTTGGAAAAGTAGATCCTGATCAAACTTGCTATAGATTTGCGGTGCATGCATGGAATTGTTTGATGCTGCTTAAGGAGGTAATAAATCTTTCTATAGGCCCAAAGATTCAGGTCACCTTTCTAGGTATTTCAATTTCAGGCTTGCATTATTTGTAGAGGCCCAAAGATTCAGTTCACCTTTCTAGGTATTTCAATTTTAGGCTTGCATTGTTTCTAGAGGCCCAAAGATTCAGTTCACCTTTCTAGGTATTTGAGTTTCAGGCTTGCATTATTTCTAGAGGCCCAAAGATTCAGTTCACCTTTCTAGGTATTTTAGTTTCAGGGTTGCATTATTTTTAGAGGCCCAAAGATTCAGTTCACCTTTCTAGGTATTTCAGTTTTAGGCTTGCATTATTTCTAGAGGCCCAAAGATTCAGTTCACCTTTCTAGGTATTTAAGTTTCACACTTGCATTATTTCTAGAGGCCCAAAGATACAGTTCACCTTTCTAGGTATTTCAGTTTCAGGCTTGCATTATTTCTAGAGGCCCAAAGATTCAGTTCACCTTTCTAGGTATTTTAGTTACAAGCTTGCATTATTTCTAGATGCCCAAAGATTAAGTTCCAAGTCGACGGCAAGCGGCCCTACTACCCATGCTGGAGTCGACCTCAACTAGCAAGGGCCGGCGTCAGAGGGGTTCCCGAGGCTTGGGCTCTACAGAGCCTTCCTCCAGAGCGACGATGGCGAGCTCCTCCCTCGGTGCGTGAGGGGCTCCGGGCTCCCTCCCTATCGTGAACGACTTCCGTGATGAGTTAGCTCATTCTTTGTTTCATGAAGTGTTTTTTTATTTTGTGAAGCTTGATTGACGACTTGTATGTTTAAGTGGGATATCTCATTTGTATGGACAAAGTAAAAATCATCATGTTTTGCATGCTTGATTTGTATAGATGGTTCATTTATGTCAATTGTGAGCGGGAGGAGGCCACAGATGAGCCGGCCACACCAAGAGGGTGCTTGGATCCAAGGGACTTATTTTAGTCTGACTAAAAATAGGGTCCAAAGTAGTCAAATGATTGAGATAGAGCATTTATTGTCAATCTAACCCTGCCATCCATACACCTCTTTGGTTTAGAGTTAGTTCAGGGTTAGAATCTAACTCTAATCTCTAACTGAGTTAGAGTTCTCCTCGTCTCGGTTCATCGCCATCATACTTTCCCCATTCCCGTGTTTTCAGTATCCTGCGAATCAACGAGGCCCTTTTTTGAGAAAAATCAAAGAGGCCCTTAGATTGGTTTAGGTCTGGTCATTTTTTATAAACGTGTTATGTCCAAAATTTAATGAACGTGCTCCGGTTTCCACGAAAATAATCTGGTTTCATGTAGTAATTCATTGATTTATTTATTCTTCTGCGAGGGGTTTGCATGTAATTCGTGAGGTCTGAAATGTAAAGTACCCCGGCATATGCTCCGAGTCGTGCATGCACTATGACCCAGATGCTCTATGTCCCACATGTCGGCAAATGGGAGCATGTGGAAATAGCCTCGGAGTACATATAGGAGGATAAATGCGTGAAAAAATATGTACTGTGAAGCATAGCCACAGTTCGAAAAGGAGACCTAAAGTGATGACAGCTATAGGTCGCACGCACCAACTAGTGGTACTAGACATACGATTAATTTTTCCCTCAAAAAAGAGAGGCACGAGTGCTCAGTACTCCTATTCTATAAACACGAGTCCCATCTGACAACAGCGTCCGTGCTACAGCTAGCTCTCCTCCCTCGTTTCTCTCTTCTAATTCTAAACTTGGCCGACGCCCGGTGGGTGGGGTGGGTTTGCTCAACTGCGGCCCCTCCTCATAGTGAAAACGTTATGACTGGAATAAAAAATGCCGTATACACCCTCCGTTCATAAATATAAGCCTTTTTAGATACTAGTTCAAATGGAATATATCATACAGATGTATGAAGACATAGTTTAGAGCTTAGATTCACTCATTTTGCTCCGTATGTAGTAGTCACTTGCTGGAATCTTTAGAAAGACTTATATTTGGGATCGGAGGGAGTACTATACTAATAAAACATTAAGGCCACGAGGCGATGCAGTGCTGGTTACAGGAAGCAAGAAGAAGAGATGCATCCATCGATGATGTCCACCTCCTCGACTCAGGGCGCCGACCCACCGAACGATGCCTAAGTAGCAGCGGCTTTCTTGGCCAGGTCGACGTGCTTCTGAACAATGGTGTCCAAAGATTACAGCCGCTGGAAGAAGGCCAACGTCTTTCTGTCCTCGCTTGCCTTGTAGTGGCCTATGTAGACGATTTCCTCGTAGACGTGGATGTGCAGGTCGACGGTTTCCTGCATGGCAAGGCGTTGCGCGGCGAGCGAGGCCTCGAGGTGCACATTCTTCGTCGCGACCTCCGGCACCTGCAGGGCCACCAGGGCTTGAAAGAGTTCGTCACCATGTAGGCCGATGAGGGTGGCAGGCAATGAGGAGCCTGGGCACGCAGGCTGGAGCAGTACGGCAAGGTCGTCCGCGCGCTTCTTGATAGCGGTGAACTTGCGGATGGAGTTGACCATCATGTCGTCCATGCGAAAGGCAAAGCCAGCGTCGGCGAGGGCTACGATGCCTGCAGTCGCCAGCACCGTCTAGAAATGCTGCATGGTGCGGGGCTGCAGGCTGGCACCTTGGATGATTTAGCACAACCGACTGCCGCTCGCGTCCATCGCCTCCATAGGTGCTTGTGGCTTCTGGTCACTTGGTCTTGGATTGGAGTGAGTAGTGTTGCGCAGAGACTTGGGAGTAGATGGATTGGAGTGCTGGGGCGCCTTTATTATATGAGAGTCCAAACTCTATTGCATTCACATCATGCTGGCTCTAGTCTGCTTCTCCAATTAATTCCCTCTGCATGTAATTGAGGATGCATCATTGACTGTTCAACGTCTCGGGAACCGCTACCCTCTTCCTCCTTGGCATTCAGGCACCTATGGACCCGTCGACGACGAGGTGCCTATGGTGACTTCGTAAATTTCAAGATGATAGTGCTGTGCGTGTGTGCGTTCATGGGGATGAGTGTATGCGCGTGTATATGAGCACTTGCGTCTGTACTGTGTCAAAAAAAAACAACGTAAATGCGTGTCAAAAAGAGACTAGTCAGTATACTCAATATTGTGCACCTCGGAGAGGAAAACGATAGAACTAGTACGTATTTATTTACGGTGCAGATTCACTCATTTTGCTCCATATGTACTCTGTCTCGGTGTAGTCTAGTCACTTGTTGAAATCTCTAGAAGGGCAAATACTCCTTTCTGGTTTATAGGGCTATACTAGCAAGTAGTTGTATGTACTAGTACAATAGTGGGCTCACATAGCAATTTTGTCTCATGCAAGAGCCTGGCTATATGCGTGCTCCAATGTTCGCAACTGCAACGTTCGGTTTGCGCTTGGGTCTTCGCCTCTTCGAGAAGACGAACAATGATGTTACTACTACTGCTTCTACAGTGTCGAATCCACTGCTGCATGTCCGTCCACCGCGAGCGGGACGGATAGCTTGTTTTAGAAGTACTACTAAGCAAAAGTCTGTCCTCATTTGCGAGCAACAGCGCGCATGGGCGAGGGAGAAGGTGTGTAGTAAAATCAAGCTTCTCCTCGTTCTACGAGTTGACGCGACACATCATAGCACTGGCCCACATGCTTGCCTCTAAACTTGGCTGAAAGACCCGCAGTGTACAATATATTTGCTGCAACCTCTAACATTTATCCACCACAAATTAAAATATATGTGGCTGTATGCATTGTTCTGATGCAGAGGCCGGGGTGTCCGCCCTTTTCAAAAAAACAAATTAAAATATATATTCCTGTCTTGACCAGATGAGCATGCAAACTACAATCACCAGGGTGACAGGTAGGGCCAGAAGACTATTTTAATTTAAAAAAAAACTTCAAGACGGCCACATAGCATGGAGCCGACCCCAGCGATTTTAAGTTTACATGCACGGTAGACGCTATCTAGACTACTCTACACATGAAACTGCCACACGAGCATCCGTGCTGCGCTTGGCTCTTCGCCTCTTCGGGAAGTCGAACAATGATGATGTACTACTGCACTGGAGGAGTACTATAGTACGCTTCTGGCCATCTGACACCGATTGAACGACTGCATGTCCACCGCGTGCGGGAGGGAGAGCGTGTAGCGAAAGCTTCTCCTAGTCTTGCCAGCCACCACGCTCATGGGCGAGGGAGGGACGCTCCTGTCTTTGCGTGTATGACAGGTGGGCCTGACAGGTGTGTGGCCAACCTATCATACAGCCAAAGGCAGGTGCAGTTAAGTCCGCGAGGGAGAGGATAATCAAACTTCTCATTGATGTACGAGTTGACACGACACATCAAAGCACTGCACTCGATATATTTCAATAATTTAGGGTTACCGATGCATTAATTACAACACATGCATGCATGACGTGACTCTCCTTTTGATACTTGCATGTGTTGATTTAATGCACCTTGAAGTAGTACTCCCTCCGATTCCTTTTACTTTGCGTATAACTTTTTCTTGTTTTTCTCAGATTAGTCTGCGCGTCCGCGTTGGTTTCCATCTGTGCCCCCGCTTGATTAGTTCTGCCCCCATTAATCGCGCCAGTTTCCAAATTAGAAAATGGCTACAGGCAAACGCGTGCAGCGCCGGATGCGGCTTGACCGCCTGGGGAAGCCAACTCAAGTGAAAAGGAAGGAGGACCGGCCAACCATTGCATGCGCATTTACTGTCGATATTTATGTAGCTTTCTCATGCATAGGGGCAAATTTGTCCAGAAAACTCAAACTACTGCCTTCCTTGGTATGCGAGAGGACAGTTATGCGCAGAGTATAAAATATGTGACGGTAAAGCTTTGTAATGCCCCGGCCCAAGCGAGAGATGGTTGTGCACGAGGAGGGTGAGATCATGCAGACGGAACAGGAACCGACGAGGGAGCTCACTAAGGTCTCGATGGACCTCACCGTGCTCCACTGCCCCTTGTGCCTCCGCCCCTTGATGCCTCCAGTGAATGAGGTTCGAATACACCTCGTCCATTTGGCTGATTGAGCAAGGTGCAGGTTTCTTGATTGATGTGTTGTTCGATTGATTTCTGCAGTGCAATCGAGGGCACTTGGCCTGCACGGACTGCTGCGTCGAGCGTCCCGGGAACCAGCGGTAGTCCCAGAAGTGCGAGTGCGGGGGTGGCTTCGACGTACGGAACACGGCGGTGGACGCCATCGTTTCATCGCTGAGGGTGGAGTGCCCGCACGAAGGTTGTGGGCTCTACGTCACTTACCACAAGCTCGCCGATCACCAGAGCGTGTGTCCGCTCGCGCCCTACAAATGCCCCGTGCCCGTCTGCGGCTACGAAGGCCCGCCGCCGGCGCTCTACCACCACATCAGCAACACGCATCCCATGCCCGTGCACAGGATCTAGTACGACAAGGTGCTCCAACTGCAAGTGCCACTGTCGGAACCACGGCTCTTGTTGTTCGCGAAGGAGGACCATCACACGTTTTTCTTGGTCGGCGGCGTGCTCGACATCGGCGCGCCTATCGCCGTGTCGGTCGTCTGCATCAGAATGGGGGTGTCCCCACTACCGCACTATTGGGCCAAGCTGTGGGCGAACGGCCCGTCGGGGGAGCCCAAAGGCACGACCGATGCCGTCGAGGTGGAAATTGAGGTGACAAGCAGCAAGGATCCCGGCGACGTCGACATGCAGGAGCTGACCTTCTTGACAGTTCTGCCCAAGCTGCTGGCCGGGGCTAAGCTTGTGTGCCTCCACATTCAGATTGACAAGCTCACGTCCTACATGTTTCGACAGTGCCTTCTGTTTATCTTAGTAATATGCTAATATAGGGATTACCTTGGTCTACTTTAGCTTAAGAAATGGTGGGTTTTGGTGGCGATGCAGCAATTACTTCGACATCAGATCAGTAATTTCCAATAGTCGAACGGATCTTTTGTGTCTGTTGGATATAAAGTTCCTTTGGGTAAGAAGTACTACTTGTCATCAAAATGGATAAAAGGAGATGTATGTAGACATATTTTAGTTCTAGATACGTCCCTTTTTATCCATTTTGATGACAAGCACTCCCAGATGCGTCTGTATAGGTACATCCATGATAGAGCCAATCTGATGGTTGAGAACACTACAATTCGTAGCTACAGATGCGTGTGTGACTCCCAGATCCAGAGGCCGAGGATCATCATCCTCCTTTTCGAGAAAAAAATAGACGCGTGTGTGAGAGGACGAGTGCGTGCGTGCACCTCTTCTCTTCCTATATAACGTACTACTAAACTGATAGTACAAGTTTTTGTGGGTGGCACGATGGTGCGTGCGAGAAGTCCCGAGAGATAGGTTTAATGCGTCTGAAAAAAGGACTAGCCTAGAGCTCGCCACGCGGGTATTCCTGCCGAACGCCCCATTAACCGTAAGATATGTATACGGCGGTGCCAGTTATTGCACTTACACAGCAGTACTCCCTCCTTTCCAGTTTATGGTGAGTGGTGGAATATTTTTTGTAGTTTGCAAAAGCACCTAATTAATGCTCTTGTTTTTCTCAAAAGATTATGTTTATCAATGCATTAATTGCAATGCATGCATGCATAAAGTACATGCATTAGTCAATTTTCTCTTAATACTTGCATGCAATGAATTAATGCACCTTGGAATCTGAACATGTGTTGGGGAACAACCAAATTGAGCCTTATAAAATGGAAAAACTAAAATTTTGAGATAAGCCCTATAAAACTAGAAAGGAGGGAGTAGAAAAAGAAGTAGTCCATCCAGGAGTAGTGCCGCACTTCGAAACTAGAACCGTCAATAAATTTTGAGCTTTCGTCTCGTCACATTCCAAATTACTCCACGCTATATTGAATTGCAGGCATGTTCACACCGATCACAACCTAAACGGTTTCCCACTTAGGAGCGTATTAGTATCCCGCTATATTGAATTCCAAACATGTTCACACCAATCACAACCTAAACGGTTTCCCACTTAGGAGCGTATTAGTACTCGGTTATAAATACTAGTATGCCAAGATGACTGCACATTCCTCCTCAACTCCTCATCCACAAAAACAAACAAGTCATTCAGCATCCTTCCCTTGCGTCTGCCATGGCCAGCGTGAGTTCTGGGTCGAGAGATTGCCACCAGGGAGAGGCGAGCATGGAAGCGGAAGCACGAGAGATGTCCCTTCTCGCTGCGAGAGCAGCCGACATGTTCCGCCGCGCGGAAGTAGTAGCAGAGAGGTCCCGCCGCGCCGCTGAAGCAGCACGGAGGTCCCGTCGTGCCGTCGATGCAGAAGACTGGTCCGGCCGTGCCGCGGAAGCAGCAGAGATGTCCCGCCGCGCCACGAATGCAGCAGAGATGTCCCGCCGCGCCGTGGCAGCCTGGGAAAATTTCTCGCGGGCAGGCGACGACTGTTACAGGCGCATGCATGCGATCGTCCATAGCCAGATAGATCAGATCTCCGGCTTGGCGAGGTTGTAGGACGATGTGAAAGCCTCGTTCGAACAGTCTACCAGCGTCATCCAGCAACTAAGGGAGGGCAATGAGAGGCTTCGGGCCGAGCGCGACCTGCTGAGGGAGAAGATCATCCGAAGTGCAGACCAGCAGGAGGAGACCAATGCCTTGTTGAAGAGGACCAGCGTCATCGTCAAGAAACTTATGGACGAGAATGACATGCTCCACAACGAGTGCCAAAGGCTGGTGGAGGAATCCATGGATGTTCTCAAGCAGCGTCTTGAGGACATGAAAGAGCTCTCGCCGCGGAGACTAGTTCCCGCGGCCTGCAACAACGCATCAAGAAAGTAGAGATCAGTGAGCCAGATCCTTGTCTTCCTTCTTCTTTTGCCCTTGTGTATTTCGGGCGTAGCCGCATGTGGCTTTTTTAATTATCTTTCTAATTATGTAAGACAATTAATCGTCCTTATCTTTCTGTGGAAGATCAATGTTGTGAGGCTGGAATGAAGAAAACTCTTGCTGTGGCGACCCTGGCGTTGTTGTTCTTCTAGTTGCTGCTGGGCTTCCTTCAGTTTCCTGTGTTCTTTTGATGTAATAATCGGTTTAGGATGTGGATTGTGTCGTCGGTTGTGAAATGTTGGGTTCTAGCGCGGATGTTTGGCCTTTGTTGGCCTCTTGGGATGTTGCGATTTCAATCTGGTACTCCCTCTGTCTCATAATGTAAGACGTTTTTTGACACTACACTAGTGTCAAAAACCGTCTTATATTATGGGACGGGGGGAGTAGCTTTTAGTCCTTCGTGTTAGGATGGAGTTGTGCTGAACTTCTTGTGAATTGTGGTGGTTTTCAGTAATGAAAATCGGAAGGGGCAAGCCCTTCTTTGATAAAAAAATCATCCTTATATATTCATCAGTCTTGCTATAAGTCGCAGTAGATGCTATATAGGTCCGTCGGATCTTACATCAAGATCCGTGCTTTCAGATTTTCTTTTCTCTCTCTTAAATCTCAGTCGAGTGAGACATAGCCACGCCATTAAATAGAGGCTCGGGTGCCATTAATGGAGACCTTGGGAGAGAGGTGGACGGCAGATGGAGGTCAAAGGACTCTCCTCCCGATAAGCACGCGCAGGGGTCTGATCGCACGCCTCTCGTACTCAAATAGCTACCCTGCACGGCGCCTCCTAGCTAATAAAAAATGGGGACGCGTGGCGGCACGTAAATGGTACTAGTAAGTAGAACGCCCACGGTTTCAATAATACTTGTGTTTCCGATTGTAACGTGACAACACTTGTTCCAAAATGACTTTGTTGATTGTTAATGTGTGCGCCTTCGCAAATCGGACTGCAAATTTACCACAGCATGTTGGTGCCATGTCATGGCACCAAGTCAAGTTTCATTATTTTCATGCGTGTTTTGGATTTACAGGAATTAAAAAACTAAGTTTCTCAATGTTTCCAACCCAGCCACGACGCCCAGAATTTTGAATTTCATTCCCATTTCTTGCATGGAACCTAGAAATTTACCCGAGGACACACATGTGATTTTTCAACCAACTTTGGTGCACTGGAACATGTGCTTGTATTTCAAATTTGAATTATGCACACAAAGGTGACACGTTCCCTCCCAGAACCACGAGCCTTCTTGAGAGAAGCTCCGATTTGCAAGAAGCTTATACCAAAATTTGTTCCTATTCGGCCAATTTTTTTACCACGGCATGGTACTACCATGACATGACACCATGCCAAGTTTCATGATTTTAAAACCAAGTTTCTCAATGTTCTCGACCGAGCCACGATGCCCAGATGTTTGAATCTTATTCTCATTTTTTGCATGGGAGTAGAAATTCACCCGAGGACACAAATGTGATTTTTCAACCAACTTTGGTGCACGGGAGCACGTGCTTGTAGTTCAAATTTGAATTATGCACATTAAATGACCAAAAACTCAATTAATGTGTAAATAAGGCCAAACGAAGCCGGAATAATTCCAAAATTTAACAGGGCACTCATGTAGTTCTATGTTGCCTTTGTAAATAAACTCAAGGGGGACAACGTATATCGTTTCGCACTCAAAGGTGACACGTTCCCTCTCAGAACCACGAGCCTTCTTGAGAGAAGCTTCGGTTTGCAAGAAGCTTATACCAAAATCTGTTCCTATTCGGCCATTTTTTTACCACAACATGGTAGTACCATGACATGACATCCATGCCAAGTTTCATGATTTTCAGACGTGTTTTGAATTTACAAGAATTTTAAAACCAAGTTTCTCAATGTTCTCGGCCGAGCCACGATGCCCAGATGTTTTAATTTTATTCTCATTTCTTGCATGGGACCTAGAAATTCACCCGAGGACACGAATGTGATTTTTCAACCAACTTTGGTGCACGAGAGCATGTGCTTGTAGTTCAAATTTGACTTAGCACATTAAATGACCAGAAACTCAATTAATGTACTATAAAAACGACAAATGAACCCAGAATAATTCCAAAATTTAACATGGCACTAATGTAGTTCTATGTTGCCTTTGTTAAGAAACTCAAGGGCGGGGGGGGGGGGGCAGCGTATATCGTTTCACACTCAAAGGTGGCACGTTCCCTCTTAGAACCACGAGCTTCCAAATCGGCCCAATTTTTTACCACAACATGTTAGTGCCATGACATGACACCATGCCAAGTTTCATGATTTCCAGCCGAGTTTTGGATTTACATGAATTTAAAATCTAAGTTTCTCGATGTTCTCGGCAGAGTCATGACGCCCAGATGTTTGAATTTCATTCTCATTTCTTCCATGGGACCTAGAAATTCAACCAAGGACACACATGTGATTTTTCAACCCACTTTGGTGCACCGGAGCATGTGCATGCAATTCATATTTAGATTATGCACATTAAAAGTCCAGAAACTCAATTAATGTATAAAAAGGCCAAATGAACCCGAAATAATTCCAAAATTTAACAGGGCACTCATATAGTTCTATGTTGCCTCTGTAAATAAAATCAGGGGGAGGCAGCGTATATCGTTTCGCACACAAAGGTGACACGTTCCCTCTCGGAACCACGAGGCTTGTTGAGAGAATCTCCGGTTTTGCAAGAGGCTTATACCAAAACTTGTCCCAATTCAGCCAAAATTATACGTATGAAAACAGGGTTTAGATTATCCCGAACATCTCGCTACCTAGACCAATAATGTACTATGATTTGAATTCAACATAAAATGGATACAGATATTTGAATTGGAGAGCGTATGGTACATGTAGTTCATAGTGAAATATGATTACTGCTATATGCATGTCTTTTTGTTATCAAGATAATGTTTAAATTATTGTATAACTTGACAACAACTGTATTCAAATAAGGAAAATTGATTCAAATTTAGTTTATATGGTAGACGACAATATATATGTTCACATGGTGGAGTAAGATGTTCATATATGATGGAAGATCAAAATGTACGACTACATCAATTATAAACCGCAAGGTCACCTAATGATATATTCGAATTCAACATAACGTGGATTCAAAAATTGAAATTCGAGATCATGGCATCTGTAATCATATAAAAAGGGACATTACTCTTTCTTTGGTGGGAATTGATTTGTTTTTTGTTGTTGTTGAGGGAAGTGCGAATCGATTTGGTACTGTGCAGGGTAATCTTGTTCTCCTGATTTTTTTACATTTTTCTTGTAGTTTTTTCAATGGCATCTATAGCAATATAGTAAAAGGGGACATGACTCTCTTGTGTCTTGTATGATTTTTTTTACACGTTAAGTTTGTTCTGCCGAACAAGGAATCCGCACCTTGTTATCCCGAAATTTTCAAGCTCGAGTATCTTTTGTCTCACCGGCTTTGAAACTCCTGCTTCTTCAACCCGCGTCGTGCCTTGTTATCCCAAAATTTGGACGCGTGCGAGAACTCCCTCCTCATACGAAATCGCTCCCGCGGCCCAGACACGTGAAATCCCCCTTCTACCCCTTAGCCAAAAATGAAGCTCCAATTCGCGGTGTCAAAACCGGTGGGGGTATGCTGGTAACTTACCCTATATTTCGGACAAGCGCGTCCCTAAGCTTGGCTCCCCCTCCCCCTTCGCCCCCCCCCCCATTCGAACACCGAGGCCGCCAAAACCCGCGAAACCCCAGGCTCCTCCGTCGGCCTCCCAACCGCCGCCCAGCCGGAGACTCTTCCCCGACTACGTCGTCCACCGCAACAGCTCGCCGTCCCTCATCCACCGCACCGGATGAGGATCCATTGTCGATCTCGTCGCCCCGCTGGATCAGCCGCCCCGTCCTCCACCTCCAAGGAGCTGCCCCGATGTTCGCCTCATCTATCGTGCCACCTCAATCCCCATAGCCGTCTTGACCTGACCCACCGGAACCGCAGCACCCTCACCAATTCCTCCGATGAAGGCGAGGCCAACTCGGTGGAGGTTCTGCACTCACTGCTGCATTTTATCTTTTATTCGATCTCATGGGGCTGTCGGTGCTCGATACCGAGCAGACATGGCGTCTCCATTAATGGCACCGTCGCCAGCCACATCATCCACGGCGTCTCTCTCCCATGTCCTTGCTTCCTCGGCGGTGACTTCCACAACGGCACTAGCTGCAGCTGCTCCGGCTCTCGCTCGCACTGCGGCTCTGTTCTTGATGTCGGTCGCGCTGCTGCACTGCTCCAGCTTTCGTTCATGCTGTTGCTCTTCTCTTGCTCTCTCTTGCGCTGCTGCTGCTGCTGCACGACCTCCGGCAGCTACAGAACTTGCTGCTTTAGCACTCGCTCGCGGTGCTACTGCACGACTTGCTCTCTACTAGTGCGTTCCCAGCTCGAGCGTCTGCTGATTTAGATCACTGCTTCTCTGCTACTAGTGCTCGAACGCCCTAAACATCCATTGCAATGCTCTATTACTAGCTCAATCAGTTTCGACGGTAAAATTCAGTTTCGACTGTGAAGTTCATTTTCTTCAGTTAAGTTCAGAGTGAACAGTACTTACAGCATTTGTCCGAGTGGCCGTGGCGCGGCTGATGCGTTTTACATCTAGCACTTTTTGGTGATGTATTTTACATCATCTATTGCAGATGATATTAGGGTCCCACTTCAGATTAAAGTTGTCTGTCTTGTCATGCTTCAGCCTCACCGCCGTACACCTTAGCGGAGCTGCTCCAACAACGGAACCATCCATCACAGCGGAGCAGTACCCTCGGCGTTGTTTCCAGAGGCCTCGGATCTTCTTCCCCGCCTCTGACAGTCACACCAGCATCATCACATCCTCCACGTCCAACCCAATGATGCTGAGGTCCACAAGGCTATGCCAAAGAGGTTGTACACTCGTCGCATCACTTTGTTTCTCCGTTCCTCTATTCTTCCAATTCATGTGAGCCAAACACCCAGGTTGACTGAAATCCTATGTTTCCAAATGCTCTGTTTTGCACGTGCATTCCTATCATATTCCTGTGTTTTTCCTGTCCCTACATTTATAGAATCCTCCAATTCTAAGGAGCCCTTACAGATTTACTTCATTTTCAGATTGGCGTCAAAGAAAACTCTGTGTGCTATGTCCTGCTCTTGCCGTGACGTCATCCACCCCACCTGAGGTGCACCATCGACAGAAGCGTTCACTGCAGCAGAGATCCCCCCTGCAGACTTTCTTTCACCGCCTCAGATCATCTTCCCCGTTGCCGGCAGCCACGCCAACTGCATTACGATCATCGACTGAGCAGATGAACCTGAGGACTACACAGTTCTGGAAGAGAGGTCGCAGTCTTTCGTGTTTGTTTACGTTATACATCGGTTATTATTACCTGCTACTTTATTGTTCAATCTTAAGTTTTGAATTGCCCATGGGTCTCATATCGAGCCAGCAACGAATAGTATCTGTCTACTATCTGGGGTCTTCTATGTGGTTCATGTTGGGTGGGCAACAAACAAGAGATGATCCATTGTCTATCTTTTTAAACTGAAGCTATACTCTACCTGCTATCATTAGTTTTGGATCCATCCACTCGTTTGCTACCATCAGTCTTGATTTTTGCATGCACCCCTTAGGCCTTACAAAATCTAACTATTTTTTTATTATGCATGTCAGATATTGTACACAATCGTACTGAACATGTAGAGAAAAAGAGAAGACCGTTGTGTGCGAATATAATGTCATGCAGACGCTGCTCCATGGTGGGCGAAGTGCCCCCCCCTCTCCTGCATTTCCAGATTGTATTCCAGAGGAAGATAACTGTTCAGATGGAGATTCAGAAGGAGCCGACCATGCCTGTTTACCACCTGAGGTGTTTGGTCTAACCTGGCATGCTGATGTTGGTCATATCATGCATATGGCGCCTTGCATTGCTTACATTATACATCTTATATGTCATCAGCTTAGTTTAGATTTGCTTTGTGTGAATGCCACCTGTTTGGTTTCTATATCATACTCCCACCATTCCTAAATATTTGTCTTTTTAGAGATTTCAACAAGTGACTACATACGGAACAAAATGAGTGAATCTACACTCTAAAATATGTCTATATACATCCGTATGTGGTAGTCCATTTGAAATCTCTAAAAAGACAAATATTTAGGAACGGAGGGAGTATATGGGAATTATGCAATGCCATCTTCTTTAGCCAGGCATCATATACGTGAATCATGCAATGCCATCCTGTTTAGCCAGTCATCGTATATGTGAATTGTATCGTGCCATATTTTTTTCCATAATGTATTCCATTTGTCAACAATGTTTATACATTCATCTACTCTTCCTGTGCATCAGCCATTTGAGTCGGTCATGGGAAAATCTGGAGTGAAAACAAGGTCTTCTGAGCAGTCAGTGCTACCTGTCGATGCAGATTTCTTGCTGGTTACAGATAGCTCCTCAGAGGAGGATTCAGAGAGAGATGACCAGTCGTATCCCCCCCCCCCGAGGTGCATGCTCTAACTTGGCTGGGTTATATTGCTCATATCATGCATATGGTGTCTTGCATTGCCATGCCATCTGCTTAGATTAGACATGCTTTGTGTGAATGCCTCCTGTTTGCTTTCTATATCAGATATGTGAATTATGCAATGCCATGTTTTTCAGCCAGTTATCATATATGTGAATTATGCACCGCCATGGAGCCAGGCATCATATATGTGAATTATCTCATGCCATCTTTTTTTCATTACGTATTCCATTTGTCGACAATCTGTGTATATTGAACTACTCTTCATGTGTATCAGCCATTTGAGCCGGTTATGGAAAAATCTGGAGTGAAAACAAGGTCTTCAGAGCAGGCAATGGTACCTGTTGAAGCATATATCTCGATGGTTACAGGGAGCTCCTCAGAGGAGGATTCAGAGACAGATGACCAGTCCTATATCCCACCTGAGGTGTATGCTCTAAGTTGCAATGTTTATATTTCTCATATGATGCATATGGTGTCTTGCATTGCTTAGTTTAGACATCATATGCACAATATTGAATTCTATCTGCTTAGTTTAGAGATCATACATGCGAGTGCCAGCTGCTTAGTATATGAATCAATTATGTCAATTATATCATGCCATCCTGTATACTTAGACAACATGTATGTGAATTATTTCATCCCAACCTATTTTAGAAAGACATCATATAGTTTTGTCATGTCATCCTGTTTAGGTACTCATCATATGTTGAATTATGCCATTATATCCTGTTAAGTTATCCATCATATATCTGAAACTGTGTCATGCTATCCTGTTTAGTTAGGCATCATATATGTGAAATTGTGTCATGCTGTCCTGTTTGGTTAGACAACATATATGTGAATTACCACATCTGTCTATCATACAATGTCTGTACGTTCAATTTCTTTTCTTGTTTATCAGCCATTTGAATTGGAGGGGGTGATGGCAGTATCTAAGGGAGCAAAAACCCGTTCTTCACAAAAGACAGTGCTACCCGTCGATGCAGATAGAACCATGGTTGTACTGGCCCACAAACTAGCCCCACCACACATAATCGAGACTCTTCCAGATTGCACACTTACACCGTTGGGCAGAGAACCAGCTACAACCCATCTAACCGCAACCCCAGCGGATAGTAACCCACTTATAGTTGACAAAGCACCATGTCCACCACAGAGTACCCCCACACGAGCAGTTTGTAAAGCTACTGCAGTGCCCAAAGCACGAAGACCACCACAGCTAACCCAAACTCCACGTTTAAAGCAGAAGAGCAACTGTTCTCAGGTCAGATTCCGTAGCTATGGTCCATACTCCTTTGCTGTTGCATCACTGTATTTACTCATACCAACTACTTTCGAATTTGAAGGATCCAATTGAAACTCCAATGGCGCAACAGGTATGTTTTAAACCTATTTCTTTAACTGGATTGCTGTTCTAACTTCTTGCTCTATGTTGATTTCAGTTTAAGTTGTATAAACAGTTATGTTCTCATGTGATGCACATTACAAGTGCTGCCAATGCTGTGTAGTTTCTCACACTTATATTCTGTCTATGCTGCTGTGTCTTAAAAATATATGAGTTGAACTGTGTCTCTATCTTGATTAGGGAACATAAACTAGAATGATATGGACAATACAGTGACCATAGTACATAGATATATGTTTGTTTCATGCTGTTATCCTGTCCACCTTACTACTGAACCGGTTTACCAAAATGAGTTTGGTATACTACAAGCTAAACCTGTGATGTGTCTGCTTGTTTCTCTTGTAGTATGCAAACAGAATATTGGAGAAGAGCACCCCACTATGCAATGGTAGAGAAAGTAATGCAGATAAGGTTCAAGATAGTGAGACAACCCTGTTGGTCTCCAAGAAAGGTGATAAAAACGATCTTGTAGACAGTGAGAAAATCCCACAGTCCTGCGTTGATGTAGTGTTCGAGTTACTGGCCAGTACCGCTGGCACAAGCTCTTCGAACTCGCTGCCTGAATCACTTCGGCTTCTTCAGTCTCAGCTACAAGCTGAAAGGCATCAGTCAGCTGTGTTGCGGCAAGAAGCCGAAGGACTGAGGAAGTCCCTGCAGAATTCAGATGCGTACTTTCTTGTGCAACAGCAAGCGCTGGAGGATTTAAGCGCCAAACAAGAGAAAGTTAATAAGCTTGTTAAGCATCTTGCCAGCATTATGGGTACCCAGGATATTTTTTCTTGAACTCTTCTGAAGTGGTTTCAGTTTTGGACTTGTTTTGCTGCGGCGTTTATATGCTGATGTGTTCCCTATATTTGCACTGGTGATGAACTTTGATGCCCAGTGGATGTAATATGTGTAATAGCCGTGATAGCCTAGCATAAGTTGCTTGCTTATTTATTTCCTTGTTGTCTTGTTTATTTGTTTGCTTGTAGTCAGTGCAGTTCTTTTTCCGCGGTTTGCTAGTGGCTGCAATAACCTATTTTTTAAAACTAGGCCACAATAACCATGGGCTAATATTTACTGTAGTGACACTGGTTCTCCTACGGGCCGTAGAAACAGTGGGCCTTCTACGGGCCGTAGAAACAGTAGGCCTTCTACGGGCCGTAGAAACATTCGGCGTTCTACGGGCCGTAGAAACAATGGGCCTTCTACGGGCCGTACCATCAATGGGCCTTATACGGGCCGTATGATCGATTGGCCAAACATGGGCCCATAACAGGCCGTATTATGGCCGTAAATGGGCTAGAGTTGGAATCGTCCGTTCATGGGCTGACCATGACGGGCCATCGTTAATAGGCTGTATTTGATGACGCTATGAAAACGGCCCAATGTATTAACGGACCACAAACGGGCCGACTATAACCACGGGCTGAATTTGGCCCACAAGCAGAAAATGACACTAACAGGCCGTAAGTAAACGAATGCTCGAAATGAGCCCAATAATAAATGGGATCTGAGAAGGCCGAAAGATAACATGGGCTGGAAACGGCCCAACTGAATAACGGGCCCTTAATGGGTATAAAGTGATACACTGTTCATTACGGGCCAGTTTCACCATGGGCCGTTAATGGGTCTAAAGTGATACACTGTTCATTGCAGGCCAGTTTCACCATGGGTCATTAATAGGCCAAGAGTTACATAGGGCCTCATATGGGCCGAAAGACGTCATGGGCCATACATGGGCCAGAAGTGAAAATGGGCTAGAATCATATTGGATGGCCCAGATGATGCTACTGGGCCTAATTCGGATAGGGCGTAATGGGCCTTGGGTTAGCGGGCTGTAAATGGGCTATATGCGAACAGGCCGTTAACAGGCTTTCCATGGGCCAGCCCGTCACCTTTTGACCAAGTCAAACAGGCCGGCCTTTAAACAGGAATGGGCCTCTGTTGGGTCGTGCCATGTGTTGACATATCATAGGCGCCTTCTGTCCAATGTGTGGATGACATCTGTCCCAACAACGAGCCGACACGTGTTTCCTCCAGCCAATGATGATTTTACACGTGGAAAATCCCCATTTGTCGGGGCTGTTAACGGGTTATCGGATCCAAAACCCGACCCGATAGCTTAACGGCGTTCCGTTACGGTGGATGCCACGTGTCGGTCACTCTTGACGAAAGCACTTCTGTGACGCGCGATTTATCGTCATGGAAGTGGACACTTCCGTGATGTTAATATTGGTAATGTCATGGAACACTTCTACGACAGCACGGGTATGACTATCTTGATTCTATCACAAATTTGTCATGGATGTACATGCATGACAAAAAACACGACCTACTGTGACAAACACGTACCATCACGGAAGTGTATTTTTTTGTAGTGATACTCCAAACACTGATGTATACAGACGTATTTTAGAGTGTAGATTCACTCATTTTGCTCCGTATATAGCACTCTCCCTCGCCCCTCGACCCTCGCCCACATGGAGGATGTGCAGCAATTCATTCGGTCTCATATAGCCAGAACGATATACACCGCACTACCATTATTGCTCGACTTCCCGAAGAGGCGAACAGCCAATCGCAAGGTTAATATTTTGGAGATGCCAGGCGCAAGGTTATAGGAGAACGAGTAGTAGGTGCTGCGTCATTTATAAATAAAGTTTTTTTTCTTCAGTGGCATGTACGCAATATGATAGGTTCATTGGAGACAAAAGGAAACCGCTCCACTATATACATAGTCAGGACGAGCCAGCCTACACGGTTGCTTGCTGGGGTTGCTCTCTTCACACTCTCTCGCACAAAATGACTGCGGCCACATCTCTAATATCTCGGCGGATCACGTCCGCCGGGGGAAGGGGTGGATGCTTAGTGTAGATGCGGTCGCCGTCGCCGACAGCGAAAACCCACTGTCGGCACGTCCCGATCAGGGGTCCCCGCCGTTCTCTCTCAAAAAGACAGTGAGGTTGCCTCGTCCCTTGCTCACTGCCGCAACATGGGCAGTTGCCGCCTCCCGCCACCCTCCTCAAGGTTGAGCTACGTCCCTCAGGTACAACTCCCTTTACAGCCGGCTTGCACCACTGCTCCAGCTGCCCACATCACTCCATGTGGATATTTCTCTACTTCTTTGCCCTGCACATACCTCTACTGGCTTCTACATACTGTATTTGTGATGAGTTTATGTCTCATCAACTAGTCCCAGTAATCTTATTCTAATCACGCTTCTTCAATTTCTTTGCCACAGGGATGCTCATCTCGATTTTGGTGAAACTTCACAAAATGATCCAATGGTCAAAAGGTTGCAAACTTCATTTCTTAGGAAGCTCGAACGTTGCCAGCAAATTGAAGCATGGTTAGGATTCACGATTCAAGGGCTAAGGACTGCATGGATCATTTTTTTCTTTAGTTGCCTTTGTTCCAAAATAAGTGTCAACTTTAGTAGTAGTACAACTTTGTACTAAAGTTTGCATAAAGTTGAGACACTTATTTTGGAATGGAGGGAGTACATATTTGCTATGATCTGTCAATCATTGAGATGCAATAGCATGCATGTTAGTCTCCTTTGTATTTGATGAAATGTTGCAACGGGCAACCTTGGACGCAAGATACATGTAACAGAAGCTGGAAGCTTCATAGCATTGTACAAATTTATCTCGCTGATAAATTACAGTACGTACTATACTAGTACTTCCTCCGTTCCTAAATATAAGTCTTTGTAGAAATTTTACCATGAACCACATGCGGATGTATATAGATGCATTTGAAGTGTAGATTCATTCATTTTGTTCTGTATGTAGTTCACCTAGTGGAATCGCTACAAAGACTTATCTACTAGTAATAGCTAGCCCCCACTACTAGGAATTCACTATCCTCTCCTTGAGCCACATCATTAAAATTAATGTAGCCGTTGGATGAACTAAATCAGTCCATAATAGTCGTCTGATCTAGACGTTGAGAGGCTCCGCACTAAGCCACATGAAAGCATGCAGAAATACCGTGGCATGCATGTGAGTGTGTTTTAAATCACATCAACATGTCTGCACACAAGCATGCACCGGTAGCATGCATGTAAGTGAGATTTTAAGTCCCATTAACATGTCAAAAAGAAAAATTTTAGTTTGGCTACCACATTTGTCATGCAGTTATAGAGTTTTCTTTAGTTCTATGAAATCGATAATTTTACGCAGAGAGATATACGGCTGTTCCGCGGCAACACGCGGGGACTCATCTAGTAGTATTTAGGAACGGAGGGAGTACTATGTAAAGAGTTAGGTGTCGCACGGTGTCCAGAAAATATGGTGATAGTGTGAGGTGGGCCATGTAATCACTGAGCATGCGTGTTTTCACTGCTCTTGCACTCCTCCACTGTAAGAACGGAGAAAATTGTAATCTAGTAGTACCTCCTTTCGCCGAAAGCATGGGACATCCAGCAGTCCTACGACCTCAGTAATAAAGACCAATGAGCCGTCAAATCACATAGACCCAGCAGTAAGTTGGACGGACGAAGCAACCATCACTCTTGCGCCATTCAGAGGTCGTGTCCACTCTGCCCGGGCATGAATGCGGCACCGATTCTTTGGAGTGGCGCTGACCGTTTTGGGTGGGAAGCGCGCGCGGGCGATGGAGGGGCTTTGGGTGGGCCAAGCTGGTGAGGAGCGGGCATGGCAGTTGTCCTCCTATCCCTACCGGACACGCCCGGAAACAAGAGGATGCACCGACTCTCGTGGCTAAAATCGTACACTACACACAATCTCTCTGTAGGAGTAGGTCGATCTGTCGCTCTCTCTAACACACACATGTTGTTAAACACACACACACACACACACACACACACACGCACCTTGGTCCCGCTGCACCTACTAATGTGACTTATTACACCAAGGCGGAGGGAGTAGTAAGTACGAGATACGGTGGCTGATACGTCCATTTTGCAACATGCTTTTATATCGATATTTATCGCATTATGGGCTGTTATTTCACGATATGTCACAATACTTATGGCTATTCTCTCTTATTTTACAAGGTTTACCATGAAGAGGGGGAATACCGGCAGCCGGAATTCTGGCTGGGAAAGGAGCAAATATTGGAGACCTATTCTGCGCAACTCCAAAAGTCCAGAAACTCCACGGAATATCTTAAAATAAATAAAGAAAAATCGTCGCCAAAGATGAAGGAACAGGGGGCCCACACCCTGCTCACTAGGGTGGGGTGCGCCCCTCCCCCCTGGGCGCACCCCCGTACCTCGTGGGCCCCCTGGTGGCTCTCCGACGCCCATCTTCTCCTATATGAAGTCTTTCGATGAGAAAAAAAATAGGAAGAAACCTTTTGGGACAAGACTCCGCCGCCACGAGGCGGAACCTTGGCGGAACCAATCTAGGGCTCCGGCAGAGCTGTTCTGCCGGGGACACTTCCCTTCGGGAGGGGGAAATCATCGCCATCATCATCACCAACGCTCCTCTCATCGGGAGAGGGAAATCTCTATCAACATCTTCACCAACACCATCTCATCTCCAAACCCTAGTTCATCTCTTGTATCCAATTCTTGTCTCCAAGTCCGGGATTGGTGCTAGTAGGTTGCTAGTAGTGTTGATTACCCTTTGTAGTTGATGCTAGTTGGTTTATTTGGTGGAAGATCATATGTTCAGATCCTTTATGCATATTATTACCCCTCTGATTATGGACATGAATATGCTTTGTGAGTAGTTATGTTTGTTCCTGAGGACAAGGGAGAAGTCTTGCTATTAGTAGTCATGTGAATTTGGTATTCGTTCGATATTTTGATAAGATGTATGTTGTCTAACCTCTAGTGGTGTTATGTGAACGTCGACTACATAACACTTGACCATTATTTGGGCCTAGAGGAAGACATTGGGAAGTAATAAGTAGATGATGGGTTGCTAGAGTGACAGAAGCTTAAACCCTAGTTTATGTGTTGCTTCGTAAGGGGCTGATTTGGATCCATATGTTTCATGTTATGGTTAGGTTTACCTTAATATTTTTGTTGTAGTTGCGGATGCTTGCAATAGAGGTTAATCATAAGTGGGATGCGTGTCCAAGTAAGGGCAGTACCCAAGCACCGGTCCACCCACATATCAAATTATCAAAGTACCAAACGCGAATCATATGAGCGTGATGAAAACTAGCTTGATGATATTCCCATGTGTCCTCAGGAGCTCTTTTCCTATTATAAGAGTTTGTCCAGGCTTGTCCTTTGCTACAAAAAGGATTGGGCCACCTTGCTGCACTTTATTTACTTTTGTTACTTGTTGCTCGTTACCATTTATCTTATCACAAAACTATCTGTTACCACTTATTTCAGTACTTGCAGAGAATACCTTGCTGAAAACCGCTTATCATTTCCTTCTGCTCCTCGTTGGGTTCGACACTCTTACTTATGGAAAGGACTATGATAGATCCCCTATACTTGTGGGTCATCAAGACTCTTTTCTTGCGCCGTTTCCGGGGAGTGTAGCTCCTTTGGTAAGTGGAATTTGGTAAGGAAAAATTTATATAGTATGCTGCAATTTTCTGTCACTTGTTACTATGGAAAGTGAATCTCTGAGGGGCTTGTTCGGGGTATCTTCACCCCGTCCAGTAGAGCAAAGAGTTGCTCCTCAACCTACTGAACCTATTGAAAATGAAACTCCTTTTGAATTTCCTTCGGGTATTATAGAAAAATTGCTGGCTAATACTTTTACAGGAGATGGAACAAAGCATCCTGACGAGCATCTACGCTATTTGGATGATATTTGTGATTATTTAAGCTTGCAGGTATGCCCGATGATGTTGTTAAGAAGAAGGCTTTCCCTTTATCTTTGGAGGGAGACGCATCGACATGGTATCGGCTATGTGATGATACGAGATCATGGAACTATAAAAGAGTGAAATTGGAATTTCATCAAAAGTATTACCCTATGCATCTTGTTCATCGTGATTGTAATTATATATATAATTTTTGGCCTCGCAAAGGAGAAAGCATCGCTCAAGCTTGGGGGAGGCTTAAATAAATGTTATATTCATGCCCCAATCATGAGCTCTCAAAATTGACAATTCTCCGGAATTTTTATGCTCGGCTTTCTCATAATAATCAAACCATGCTCGACACTTCTTGTGTTGGCTCTTTTATGATGAAGACTATTGAATTCAGATGGAATTTATTGGATAGAATTAAACGCAACTCTGAAGATTGGGACCTCGACGAAGGTAAGGAGTCAGGTATGACACCTAAGTTTGATTGTGTTAAATCTTTTATGGATACCGATATTTTCCGCAAGTTTAGCACTAAATATGGACTTGACTCTGATATAGTAGCTTCTTTCTGTGAATCTTTTGCTACTTATGTTGATCTCCCCAAGGAGAAGTGGTTTAAATATCATTCTCCCATAGAAGTAAAAGTAGTTGCACCTATTAAAGTTGAAGAAAAGACCATCACTTATAATGATCCTATTGTTCCCACCTCTTATGTTGAGAAACCACCTTTCCCTGCTAGAGTAAAGGATCATGCTAAAGCTTCAACTGTTGTTCGTAAAAGAAATACTAGAACTTATACACCTCCTGAGCAAGTCAAAGTAGAACCTAATATTGCTATTGTTAAAGATCTCTTGTCCGATAATATTGATGGGCATGTCATTGAATTCTCTGGTGAAACTGCTAGAATTGCTAAACCCTGTGATAGAGATAAACATAGACCCGTGGTAGGTGTGGCTGTTATTTCTGTTAAAATAGGAGATCATTGTTATCATGGCTTATGTGATATAGGTTCTAGTGCTAGTGTTATACCCATTGACTTATATAAAGAAATTATGCATGATATCGCACCTACTGAGTTAGAAGATATTGATGTTACGATTAAACTTGCCAATAGAGATACTATATCTGCAATGGGAATTGTTAGAGATGTTGAAGTCTTGTGTGGGAAACCAAATATCCCGCTGATTTTCTTGTTCTTGGTTCTCCACAAGATAGATTTTGTCCCATTATATTTGGTAGACCCTTCTTGAATACTGTTAATGCTAAGATAGAGTGCGAAAAGAAAGTTGTTACTATTGGCTTGGATGATATGGCTCATGAGTTTAATTTCTCTAAATTTAGTAAACAACATCGTGAGGAAGAATTGCCTAGTAAGGATGAAATTATTGGTCTTGCTTCTATTGCTGTACCTCCTAGTGATCCTTTAGAGCATTATTTGCTAGACCATGAAAATGAGATGTTCATGAATGAAAGAAGGGAATTAGATGAAGTATTCTTTAAACAAGAACCTATTCTGAAACAAATTTGCCTGTTGAAATCCTAGGGGATCCTCCTCCACCCAAGGGTGATCCCGTGTTTGAGCTTAAACCGTTGCCTGATAATCTTAAGTATACTTATCTTGATGAAAAGAAAATATATCATGTTATTATTAGTGCTAACCTTTCAGAGCATGAAGAAGAAAGATTATTGAAAATTCTGAAAAAGCACTGTTCTGCTATTGGATATACTCTGGATGATCTTAAGGGCATCAGTCCCACCCTATGTCAACATAAAATAAATTTGGAAGCTGATGCCAAACCAGTTTGTGATCCTCAACGATGTTTGAATCCTAAAATGAAATAAGTGGTAAGAAAGGAAATACTCAAGCTTCTGGAGGCAGGTATAATTTATCCCGTTGCTGATAGTTAGTGGGTAAGTCCTGTCCATTGTGCCCCTAAGAAGGGAGGTATTACTGTTGTCCCTAATGATAAAGATGAATTGATTCCGCAAAGAATTATCACAGTTATAGGATGGTAATTGATTTCCGCAAACTAAATAAGGCTACTAAGAAAGATCATTACCCCTTACCTTTTATTGATCAAATGCTAGAAATATTATGCAAACATACACACTATTGCTTTCTAGATGGTTATTCTGGTTTTTCTCAAATACCTGGGTCGGCTAAGGATCAATAAAAGACTACTTTTACATGCCGTTTTGGTACTTTTGCTTATAGACGTATGCCTTTTGGTTTATGTAATGCACCTGCTACCTTTCAAAGATGAATGATGGCTATATTCTTTGACTTTTGCGAGAAAATTTGTGAGGTTTTCATGGATGACTTTTCCGTCTATGGTTCCTCTTTTGATGATTGCTTGAGCAATCTTGCTCGAGTTTTGCAGAGATGTGAAGAAACTAATCTTGTCCTGAATTGGGAAAAGTACCACTTTATGGTTAATGAAGGTATTGTCTTGGGGCACAATGTTTCTGAAAGAGGTATTGAAGTCGATAAAGCCAAGGTTGATGCTATTGAAAAGATGACATGTCCCAAGGACATCAAAGGTATAAGAAGTTTCCTTGGTCACGCCGGATTTTATAGGAGGTTCATTAAGGACTTCTCAAAAATCTCTCGGCCTCTGACTAATTTATTACAAAAAGATGTACCATTTGTCTTTGATGATGATTGTGTAGAAGCATTTGAAATACTTAAGAAAGCATTAGTCTCTGCACCTATTGTTCAGCCACCTGATTGGAATTTCCCTTTTGAAATTATGTGTGATGCTAGTGATTATGCTGTAGGTGTTGTTCTAGGGCAAAGAGTTGATAAGAAATTAAATGTTATCCATTATGCTAGTAAGACTCTAGACAATGCTCAAAGAAATTATGCTACTACCGAAAAGGAACTTTTAGCGGTTGTATTTGCTTGTGATAAATTCAAACCCTATATTATTGATTCTAGAGTAACTATTCATACAGATCATGCTGCTATTAAATATCTTATGGAAAAGAAAGATGCAAAACCTAGACTCATTAGATGGGTCCTCTTGCTCCAAGAATTTGATTTACATATTGTTGATAGAAAAGGAGCTGAGAACCCCGTTGCAGACAACTTGTCTAGGCTAGAGAATGTTCTAAATGACCCACTACCTATTGATGATAGCTTTCCTGATGAGCAATTAAATGTCATAAGTACTTCTCGTAGCACTCTGTGGTATGCTGATTATGTAATTATATTGTTGCTAAATTTATACCGCCTAGCTTCACATACCAATAAAAGAAAAAGTTTTTCTATGACTTGCGACATTACTTTTGGGATGACCCACATCTTTATAAAGAAGGAGTAGATGGTGTTATTACACGTTGTGTACCTGAGCATGAACAGGAACAGATCCTACGCAAGTGTCACTCCGAAGCCTATGGATGACACCACGCTAGAGATAGAACTGCACATAAGGTATTGCAATCCGGTTTTTATTGGCCTACTCTCTTCAAGGATGCCCGTAAGTTTGTTTTATCTTGCGATGAATGTCAAAGAATTGGTAATATCAGTAGACGTCAAGAAATGCCTATGAATTATTCACTTGCTATTGAGCCATTTGATGTTTGGGACTTTGATTATATGGGACCTTTTCCTGCCTCTAATGGTTACACTCATATTCTAGTTGCTGTTGATTACGTTACTAAGTGGGTAGAAGCTATTCCAACTAGTAGTGCTGATCATAACACTTCTATTAAAATGCTTAAGGAAGTTATTTTTCCGAGGTTTGGAGTCCCTAGATACTTAATGACTGATGGTGGTTCACACTTTATTCATGGTGCTTTCCGTAAGATGCTTGCTAAATATGATGTTAATCCTAGAATTGCATCTCCTTATCACCCGCAGTCTAGTGGTCAGGTAGAATTGAGTAATAGAGGGCTCAAATTAATTTTGCAAAAGACTTATAATAGGTCTAGAAAGAATTGGTCCAAGAAACTTGATGATGCATTATGGGCCTATAGAACTGCATATAAGAATCCTATGGGTATGTCTCCGTATAAAATGGTTTATGGAAAAGCATGTAACTTACCTCTTGAACTAGAACATAAGGCATATTGGGCTATTAAAGAGCTCAACTATGGTTTCAAACTTGCTGGTGAGAAGAGGTTATTTGATATTAGCTCACTTGATGAATGGAGAACCCAAGCCTATGAAAATGCCAAGTTGTTTAAAGAAAAAGTTAAAAGATGGCATGACAAAAGGATACAAAAGCGTGAGTTTAATGTAGGTGATTATGTATTGCTATACAACTCTCGTTTAAGATTTTTTGCAGGAAAGCTTCTCTCTAAATGGGAAGGCCCTTACGTTATCAAGGAGGTCTATCGTTCTGGTGCCATAAAAATCAACAACTTCGAAGGCACAAATCCGAAGGTGGTAAACGGTCAAAGGATCAAACACTACATCTCAGGTAATCCTATAAATGTTGAAACTAATATTATTGAAACCGTAACCCCGGAGGAATACATAAGGGACACTTTCCAGAATGTTCCAAACTTCGAAAAGGAATAGGTATGTGGTACGGTAAGTAAACTGACCCCAAAATAAATTCTAAGGCAATATTTCTCCGTTTTGGAATATTTAGAAAAATAGAAAAATAAGTAGCAGTCCGAGGAGGACACGAGGCCTCCACGAGGGTGGAGGGCGCGCCCTACCCCTCTGGGCGTGCCCCCCTACCTCATGAGCACCTCGTGTGCCCTCCGGACTCCGTTTTCTTGCACGATACGTATTTTGGTCGGTAAAAATTCATTATATATTCTCCAGAAGGTTTTGACGACCCTATCACGCAGATATCCTCTGTTTTTGTTTTGAGTTGTTTCCGTTGCAGATCGGAGGATTCCGGAGACTCGATCATCCTTCTATGAGGGTGGGCCTATGCCATGGAAGGTGGACGACAAGCTTGCATCATCAACAACACCTCCACCGCCAACAACAAAGAAGGAGACATAATCACATGGGTATGGGCACTCCCCTTGGAAACTCCCAAGCTTGAGGGAGGTGCCCCGGTATCGTATCACCATCACAACTCCTATCTTTACCGTTTTTTTAGTTCGATCCTATTAGTAGTATCTTGATTTAGTAGAATAAAGTCATGGCACGATCTAGTTTTGAGTTTTGCTTTATTATCCCTCTATGCAATCGAGTCTGTGAGCTATATATAATAAAGATTAGTGTTGAGTCAAGGGCTTGATTACTTTGCCATGATCTTGGGTGATTAGAAAAAAAAGGAATAAAAAGAATCAAAGAGTTCATATTGATCTTGTTGAAAGTAATGACTTCACATAGAAAGAGTATGATGATTAAAAGTTGTTGGGAGTTGGCAAATATAGCTTTGGTCATCGTTGCAATTAATAGGAAGTAATAAGGAAAGAGAAGTTTCACATATAGATATATTATCATTGACATCTTTTATGATTGGGAGCACTCATTAAAATTTGACATGCTAAAGAGTTGAGGTTGGACAAGGAAGACAACATAATGAGTTATGTTTTCTTACATCCGAGATAAAGTATGTTGTCATGGATCCTCTACCGTGTTGAGCTTGCCTTTCCCCCTTATGCTAGCCAAATTCTCAGCACCAAGTAGAGATACTACTTGTGCTTCCAAATACCCTTAAACCAGTTTAGCCATGAGAGTCCACCATATCTACCTATGGATTGAGTAAGATCCTTCAAGTAAGTTGTCATCGGTGCAAGCAATAAAAATTGCTCTTTAAATATGCATGACTTATTAGTGCAGAGAAATAAGCTTTGTACGAACTTGTTGTGGACGCAATAAAAGCAATGGACTGCATAATAAAGGTTCACATACATGGGGCAATATGAAGTGACGTTCTTTTGCATTAAGATTTTGTGCATCCAACCATAAAAGCGCATGGCACCCTCTGCTTCCCTCTGCGAAGGGCCTATCTTTTATTATTATCCTCTACCTTATGCAAGAGTGACGGTGATCTTCACCTTTCCTTTTTCATTTTATCCTTTGGCAAGCTCCGCATGTTGGAAAGAACATGATACATATATCTAATTGGATGTGGGGGAGCGTGAATTATTATTGTTGACATTACCCTTGAGGTAAAAGGTTGTGGGGAAAAACTATAACCCCTACCTTTCTCTGTGTCCGATTAAAACTCCATAACCACAAGTATCGTGTGAGTGTTAGCAATTATGAAGGACTAAGTGATAGTTGAGTATGTGGACTTGCTTTTAAGCTCTAACATAGACTCTTTCCGATGTTATGATAAATTGCAATTGCTTCAATGACTGAGGGTATAAATTGTTGGTGCTCAATAAGGTTTATGATTCATACTTTGGCTTTGTGAAAAGATCATCACTTGAACATAAGTAATCATATGACAAATCTATATATGTTGTTGTTATGAAAATAATCATGATGCCTTCATGTCCGTATTTTATTTTTATCGACGCCTCTACTTCTAAACATGAGGACATATTTATTGTTATCGGCTTTTCGCTTGAGGACAAGCGAGGTCAAAGCTTGGGGGAGTTGATACGTCCATTTTGCATCATGCTTTTATATCGATATTTATCGCATTATGGGCTGTTATTTCACGATACGTCACAATACTTATGGCTATTCTCTCTTATTTTACAAGGTTTACCATGAAGAGGGGGAATGCCGGCAGCCGGAATTCTGGCTGGGAAAGGAGCAAATATTGGAGGCCTATTCTGCGCAACTCCAAAAGTCCTGAAACTCCACGGAATATCTTAAAATAAATAAAGAAAAATCGTCGCCAAAGATGAAGGCCAGGGGCCCACACCCTGCTCACGAGGGTGGGGGGCATGCCCCCCTACCTCATGGGCCCCCTGGTGGCTCTCTGACGCCCATCTTCTCCTATATGAAGTCTTTCGATGAGAAAAAAAATAGGAAGAAACCTTTCGGGACGAGACTCCGCCACCACGAGGCGGAACCTTGGCTGAACCAATCTAGGGCTCCGGCAGAGCTGTTCTGCCGGGGACACTTCCCTCCGGGAGGGGGAAATCATCGCCATCATCATCACCAACGCTCCTCTCATTGAGAGAGGGCAATCTCCATCAACATCTTCACCAGCACCATCTCATCTCCAAACCCTAGTTCATCTCTTGTATCCAATTCTTGTCTCCAAGTCCGGGATTGGTGCTAGTAGGTTGCTAGTAGTGTTGATTACTCTTTGTAGTTGATGCTAGTTGGTTTATTTGGTGGAAGATCATATGTTCAGATCCTTTATGCATATTATTACCCCTCCGATTATGAACATGAATATGCTTTGTGAGTAGTTACGTTTGTTCCTGAGGACAAGGGAGAAGTCTTGCTATTAGTAGTCATGTGAATTTGGTATTCGTTCGATATTTTGATAAGATGTATGTTGTCTAACCTCTAGTGGCTTGTCCTTTGCTACAAAAAGGATTGGGCCACCTTGCTGCACTTTATTTACTTTTGTTACTTGTTGCTCGTTACCATTTATCTTATCACAAAACTATCTGTTACCAGTTATTTCAGTACTTGCAGAGAATACCTTGCTGAAAACCGCTTATCATTTCCTTCTGCTCCTCGTTGGGTTCGACACTCTTACTTATCGAAAGGACTATGATAGATCCCCTATACTTGTGGGTCATCAGTGGCACACTGACTTAGGTCGAATACAAGTGCCCAAAATGGTGTGCATGTTATAATAAGGATTCACTTAAAATAGTACGTGAGCGAACAGAGGGATCAATTGGACAGTGTTCCCGAGCAGTAGCGAGATGTGTGAGGTAAGATACACCGCTGGCGCTTTTATTTTTTCTTATTAATTTTTTTGTTTCACCCTCTGACTGGTTGGACCCAACGTACTACGTGGAGAGAGGTAAGGTGACTAAGGCTGCATTATTTTTGCACCACAGTGGATAGTCTTACCACCAAAGCCACATGACACGATTATGATTTAAATCCCAATGACTCCCACACACAAAAAAACACGGCATGCTTGTCACACGAATCCAGGAATGTATAAAAGGTTATTTTCCTCTCGTTGAACATAACGGGAGGGTTGTGTAGTTAGTTAGTCTGTTCGCTCATCAAACTTGAGGTCTCGGGTTCCACTCAAAAAAAACTTGAGGTCTCGGGTTCGATAACTACACTTGAGCATAATTTGTGCCAGGAGGATTCTTTGATTGTTCAAAATGGATGGATTCGGAGCTATACGATCTCGTAGTGACCGTATAATCACCTCATCACGTACTCTATAAGTTGTAGCCTCGGCGCTTGTTTTCTAGGGTTTGCACACTTCACACTCTCTCTCTAGTATATATATAGACGCTGGAGCCTCGGCACTTGTAGTTGCTCTCTTCACACTCTCTCACCCTCTCCAGATCTAAACAAGACTTCATTGGCCTCTCTCTCCCCTAACTGCTGCTCAAAGAGCCGACAGGATCCGTCCGCCAAGAAGGGAAGGAGGCTTAACATTGTCGCCGTCAGCGAGGGAGGGAATCCACTACCGGCGCAGCTGTTCACTTTCACCCAGCGGCGGCGCGGGAGGGCCGCCAACCCCTTCTTCTTCGCCGCTGTCCCGACGCCCACCGAACCATGCCCCAAGAACCTTAAGGTATAATTTACTTATTCCACATGCATTGCTCTAGCTGCATGTATACCAGGAATCTAGGACGTGGTTCAAAGAGGAAAGGAGTGTGGGAAAGTAGTGGGAAAGTTGTATCACATAAATCTAGGACGTGGTTCAAAGAGGAAAGGAAGGGGCGAAAGTACTAGTACAGACTGGCTATCCAGCACCTACGTTGGTCGAAAAGGGAAAACAATGACAAACGCAGTACGCACATCTGTAACGAACTGATCTTTTGTTTTGGAGGACAAGGGTGTAGAGTTTGAGCAGGACTAGATTTGTTGCGCTCACATAGGGAAAGGTGTCTAAAGATAACAAAATTAGGACCAACACAAATATGCTCCTTGGTTGTTTGTTCTTTGTTGCAATAGACTGTGCATGACCACAGTACATCGGTAGATGCACATGGTGCTGGTGTGTCCACTGTCCCGTGCAACTCTTTAGTTGTTGTTAATCTAAGGCCCTGTTTGATTAAAAAAACTCCCTAGTCCCTACATGCTTGGTTCCAGGGACTAAACATGGACTAGAGGTTATTAAATGACATGCTAAAATACCATCTTACCCCTAGTAATGAACTAATAGAGACAAGGTGCAATGCGTGGCAGGGGCAACTGTTGGAAAAAGTCCCAAAAAGACTCCCTCAGGGTCTTCTTTCTTTAGTCCCAAAAATGCCCACTTTTAGTCCCTAAAAGTCCATCCTTCTTGGTTTAGATGGGACTAACACGGAGTTTTTTTAGTCCCTACACCAAAATGTCCCTGTAAACAAACACCCTCTAATAATGCCGCTGGAAAATTGATGCAGTGCCACAGTTAAAAGCAAATTACATGTTTAATGAATTTTATTGTTAATATAATCTCTATGTTAATATTAATCAATGCCACCATTTGAGAAATGATACTGTCTTGCTTTCTTTCCCATCTAGATAAGGTAGGTGCTTCTTTTTGTTGGCTTATGTGTCATCCACCGTTATTGACCACTAGTTGTTTCCTTTGCACCTCTATGTAAACAGGGTTATCTACTTGACCTCGTTGCCATTGTGACCTTTTGTTGCACTGCACAAAACACTTTTGTTTTAAGAGTGTTTTGTGCAGTTCAACCAAAATTTCACACCGACAACGTTGCTTGATTGCTTGATCTTAGTGGAACTGCACAAGAGGAGATCTTACTTCCTATCCATGTTGGCGAATTTGGTTCAGATCTTCTTCTTGTGAGTTGTTTGAATTCCGCATCGTGAGAGGTCAGTACTAGCCTTCTTTCACATGATTCTGCAGTGTGCTTTCATATGTTGTGCTACTTGTATGGTAATGTTGCTTGATTTTTGTGAACTGCACAAATGGAGACAAGACTTCCAATTTGTATGTGCACCATAATATCCCATTGAGGTAAGATAAGGATATTTCACAACTATTGGCCTGTATTTTGCCACTTTCATCAGAAAATTAATGTCATTGTTTAGTGCTATACTTCTGCTCCCTAATTGACATGCCAAATCTTACATTGAAGGCGAAGCTTGTCTGTTATTGAACCAATTGATGAAGGGGAAGAACAAGCGGAAAAACAAAAATCAACTCCCGGTGCCGTAATGAAGCACTGGAACTGTGATGACACAAGTAATGATATAGTTTTGCATCTTAATTTATTGCTATGGCTGGAACGAGCAATTGTTTTGCCACTGATTTGATGACACTCTTAATGTAATACGTAATTATCTCTACTTGTGCAAACAGGGATCTTCTTTGAAGATACCATATATTTTAGTGGAACTGCACAAGAAGATGTTGGAAACATTAAACTAATTGAGGAGTATATAGTAAGCATGGCCACCACAGTAGATAGCAACAGATGGTTCCGGAGAAGTGCTTCATCTGTATGCTCTACACAATAAGCTTCATGACAAAGGTTGGTACTCGCCCACTGATTTCATCCACATGATTGAGCTTTGTCATCTCTATTGGTGTTGTGCTACTGTTTAGATACTATCATGAAAAGGTGGTATTGTCCTTGAGAAGTGCTTCATCTGTGCTGTTTTAAATATTTCCTTTCCTTTTTTTCGAGCAAATAGGGATGCTAGCATTTAGTAGTCCTCTTGTCTTTGCACAATAGGATCATCATTCTCTGAAGAAGAATATGGAGTACGTGAAGTGACTAGTTCCGATTATGCCAGGATGAAGAAGCCCTGTCTATCTTCTCATCAGAAGGAGCAGTTGAAGGGTGGTTACATTACTCCCCACAAGACAAACTAACTTCAGCTCAGAAGGACTGACAAATCTCCATTTTTTGCTGTGATGAGCGTGTACAATGTTATTCTAGGATTCTTTCTGGTGAGTTCCATTTTTCTAAAAGTGTGCTCTACATGGACCATGTAGGTGCCTGTTTAAACTATCAATTCATAGTACAGTTTGCTTTATACTAATCACTTTTTTGTATTTGTGCAAACAGGGGTGCTCAGCTTGATTTCAATGGGAACTGCACAAAATGTTCATGAATACATCGAATCATTCATTTCCACCACAAGAAAGGAGGTGCCGATAAGTTCAAGGCGTTGCAACATATAAGGGCGAGATCATACAAGCTACGCGCGAATTTGGTTGATTTTGGTGGAACTGCACAAAAAGAACAACTGGTTTATTTAGCACGAGGTGCCATGTCAATGTCCGAACTGATGGCAAACCCTGCCCATTCCACAATCGTAGGCATTTGATATTTTGGAGTGGGACAACCTTGTCAAATTTTGCTCATTGATTTTAGCAAGACATGCATTTGATATTTTCGAATGGGACGCCCTTTGCTGTCAGCAGGGTCGATCAATTTTTTCTTTATTATTTAGTTGTGAAGTAAATATTGCCTCTGACATGTGAGTCGTTGAGATGCATAATCATCGATTGTTTTGAATGTTCTCTATGAATTTCCAGCCCTGTGTGTTTGATTGCAATGTACAGAAACTCTAAAAAGCTGCTCAAACTCTTTGTACTCCTTCTGTTCCTTTTTACTTGACACATTGTGAAAGTGCATAGTTTTTTGTATAAGATTGGTCAGAGTAGAGATACTTTGACTGCAGACAAAACTTGTATGCAGACTAGAAAGGACCGGAGGGAGTACATGTGAAACTGCTGCAAACGAGGTGATCACCCTGGGAATAATGCTAGTACGTATTGTTTTGCATGTTCATCCAATGCCAGTGATACAGCAATTCAAACTAATCGAAATAAATTCATTCATACATGGTCGGATTTCATATAAACATGCCGGATTTCATTACATTTCATACATTCTTCAACTAAAAAGGGGTGCGCTGGAGGTATAATTAATTAACCGAAGCTACCCAGTTGTGTCCCGCTGAGCCGAACAGAAGCTTCAGTGACTTAACTACAGGTGCAGTTGCATAACTAACACGTGGCCTGTTGGGCCCATGTGTCAGTCAGCCAACTGCACCAGCAGTTAAGTAGAAGCAGTGTTCTTCTCCAGCACAGCTCTCTGACCCCACGTCACCGCCAAGAAGCTAACCGACCGTCAATGGTCAACCCTCCTAGCTTGGCTTCAACCGGAGGATAGCAGCGGTGGCCTTGCTTGGACCCGAGCGGCGGCGACATACCGTGTTCTACTCTTCCTTGGTTTCTGTGTGGCGCGGCCTCGTTGGCAGCGGGGCGGGGCCTCGGTGGAGCCGGCGATGTCCTCTATCTCATTGCCGGCGGGCGGCGCCTCAGCGGAGCAGTGGAAATCCTCCCCCTCGTTGCTAGTAGGGTGGGGCCTCGGCTGAGCTGGCAATGTCCTCTGCCTTGTTGTTGGCGGGGCGGGGCCTCGGCGAAGCCGGCGGTGTCCTCTGCCTTGTTCTTGGCGCCGCGGGGCCTCGGTGGAGCAGGGCCTCGTCGACGCCAGCGGAGCGGGCACTCGTCGGAGCTGGCATTGTCCTCTACCTCGTCCTCGATCTCACCAAACAGCGCCTTGCCCACTTCATTGCCCTCTTTGTAGGCGGCCGCAGCCTCCGCCACCCGCATGCGGTACCGCCAGCGCTCGAGGTGGCCCTCACGGGTGGAGCGGTACGAGTCAAGCAGCGCCTCCTGCTCCGCCTGCTTCGCAGCGATCTGCTCCTCCGCCTGCGGGTGCTCCTGGAGGAGATGGTGGTTGTAGGCGGCATCGGCCTGGGCCTCCCAGAACTACTCCTCACGCATCTGCCTCACCATGTCCATATATTGGGCACGGGCCTCGCTGATGGTCATGGTGCAATGCACCGGCGAGGATGGCGCGGAGGAGGGGGTTGGCGCCGGATCATCGACTACTATGTTCTCCATTGGGACGTCGTCGTCCTCCGGCTGCCTGCCGGCCATCCGGTCGGTAGCAATGACTGCCATCTCCTTGTGGTCCGTCGTCCGCCCGTCCTGAAGAGCGCTTGGGCGCGAGGAAACCATGGTGGGCAGTAGTGGTGTGGACAAGAGAAAGGGAATGGATGCGGATGACTGCGGCTATGGCCGGCGCAGCAGTTTATATAGCAATGGTGGGCGGCGGAGGGACGGACGTGTGGCGCCGGAGTAGCCGCCTCGGCAACCGTATATCATTAATGTGGGCGGCAGATGGACGGACGGACGGCACTTGTGTCGTTTGAAGGCAGAGCAATCGCCTGCACCGGGAAGCGAGGGGGCAGCGCTGACTGTTTCGGGCGGAAAGCGCGCGCGGGCGAGGAGATGACTTTACTTGGAGAGGATGACAATGGGGACCCACCAGGGCCATAGCCTAACGTACGCAAGTGCCTCCTTATTATATATATATATATATATATATATATATATATATATATATAATTTATTTTGCTTCCTCTTGGTTTCCTGACATCACGGTCCCACACCATTGTCAACCTATGTACTCCCTCCTTTCCGGTTTATAGGGCTTATCTCAAAATTTTAGTTTTTCCATTTTATAAGGCTCAATTTGATTGTTTTCCATCACATGTTCAGATTTCAAGGTGCATTAAATCATTGCATGCAAGTACTAAAAGAAAATTGACCAATGCATGTACTTTATGCATGCATGCACTGCAATTAATGCATTGATAAACATGATTTTTGAGGATAACAAGAGCATTAATTAGGTGCTTTTGCAAAACTACAAAAAGTATGCCACCACTCGCCATCTACCTTGACTGGTGAGATTTTTGAATTGAGCACTATAAACCGGAAAGGAGGGAGTAGTCAATAAATGAGAGAATTGCACAAGAAGCGGCCGACAGCTGGGACCAAGCAGCTCGAGCAGTATTTGTGTTTTTGAGGTGTGAGCACTGCAGAGTTTTTTGAAGTTTAGCCCAGATATTAATTTTTCTCCTCTGAACAACAATGAAAACATCGCTGCAGGTATTAACTGGGCGGGTTGTGGCCCGTCTAGCCCAGGCCAGATATCCAGCCCAGATATTAATTTTTTTCAAGCTGAAAATGGCTAGCCCAGCTATACTTTTTTTAGGAATACCCAGGCAAGGTCAAGTTGTTATTCTCTGCCCCGCTGGGCTACAAATCTTTCCTAGGAGGGATGCATTAGGCTTAACAAGAAAATGGGCTTTAAGAAATAATAAATGGGATGTAATTATAAAAACAGGGCAGTAACTATAAAAAATGCACCAAACACGTATTTACTTTATAAAATATTATTTTTGGATATTGAAAATTTTAATTTCATTAATTGTTGCAAGCGCAATGTTTCGTTGGATTTTTACGTAATATAAATTTATATTGAAATTGTATTTAATCTGACTAGAAATTTCGGCATAAAAATATTTCGGATCCCATCAAAATGTGGGAAATTTTATTGAATTCTTTTTTGAACGGTTGGTTGAAATGGGTTGTACTTTTAACAAACTGTAAATGGGCTGTAGTAAATTCCATTAGAATTCAAAAATGGGTTGCACATTCTTACAAATCTCAAATGGGCTATAAGTTCTCTGCCACACACTTTTGGCCTTACTAAGTTGATGCATCCCCTAAAAAAAGAGAGTTGACGCGTATGCAAGGCTTTGTCAACTTATAGTCAACACATGGTTCTACCAGCAGTGGCCGTTGGATGTCCATCCAACGGATGACGTGCTTCTTCTTCAATCTCGAATATTCTATCTTCACCCCCCTCCCCCCAAAAAAATGATTCCTCCCCCTGACATCTGGGGCGCACCATTTTGGAAGCTGACCTATGGGCCTACTAAGTTGACGTACCAAGGGCTTTGTCAACTTAGTCAATATAAACGATTCTAGCTGCAGTGACCGTATGATGTCCATCCAACGGCCGTCGTGCTTCTTCAACCTCTGGTCTTCTTGATCCAGCCGCCCAAAGCAGCACCGGTCGTGCCGCCTGCTCCTGCCTCCTGTGGTCGGCTGTGCTGCCGCGGAGGCCTCACCGCTCCCTACTACTCCCACTGCTGGCCAGGCCATCCCTCCACTCACCCACAACCCCTGTTATTCTGCGGCGACGACAGCCTCACACCGCAGCCGAACCAGTGAACCCTCGTACTCCTCTCCGCATGTGCATCCACTGCCGCGTCTTCCCCGGCTCTGCGTCGTCCCCTTCCTAGGCCTCGCCGTCGTCCACCGCCGTGGTGCTCTCGGCGCGGCGTGGTCAACGTGGTCAAGGAACAACTTCCATCGGACGTGGACTGTACGTGGAGAGGCTGACAGCTGGGTCCACGACCGCAGCAAGGAAGTGCCTCCTTATTACGCGGAAAATAATGATTCCTCCACCTCAGCTGGGACCCACCGGACGGGCCACTGTAATTCGCAAAAAAACGTTTCCCCCTGACTGCTGGGACCCACCAGCTACATCTTTGCACACAAGGAAGTGCGTCCGAGAAAATGATTCGCCCCCCTGACTGCTGGGACCCACCAGCTACATCTTCGCACGCAAGGAAGTGTCTGACAGTCGGGACCCACCTGGTCAAAGCGTACGTAGCGTTGTCATTCTGATCGCGAACGTGTACGTACATACTGGTGGATGTAGAGGCATGCACGTGTCATAGTAGAGGCACGTACGTGTTGTAGTAGAGGCGCGCACGTACCATGTACTCGTACGTACAGCGGTCAGTGTGCAAGAAAGAAAATACGGCCACATATGTGTACATACGGGCGGGGTCTCGAACGCCTACTCGCGCATACGTACGGCCAGGGCTCGTGTACATGGCTGGGTCGGAACGGAGAAATAGTGTCATCGCCGTGTTCATGGGGAGCCAACTGACTGGGTCGGAACGGAATGCGTCGTCGTGTTCATCTGGAGGGCTTGGACGGAACATGCGATGGAAACGAGGCCTGGCGTACCGCAGAACGGAGGAAACGGCCTTGTGTTCGACCGGCCATGTTCGAAACGGGATCCTGTTCATCGGGAGGGGTCTGGCGTACCGCAAAACGGAGGAAACGGGCCTCCTACGGTCAAAACAGGGGTCTTGTTGATCGGGAGGGGTGTGGTGTACTGCAAAACGGACGAAACGGACTTGTGTTGGAGCGCTACCATCGAAACGGGGGTTCTATTCATCGGGAGGGGTGTGGCGTACCGCAAAACAGGACTCCACGGGATACTGTTCATCTCCACCATCGACCTCCTCCAGCCTCCACGGACTACTGTTCATCCACCGTCGACCTCCTCCAGCCTCCACGGGCTCCTGTTCATCCAGCCTCCACCGCATGCTACTCCACCAGCTACTGTTCAACCACCCTTCCACGGGCTCCTGTTCAACCACCCCTCCACGGGCTCCTGTTCATCCACCCCCTCCACTGTCTACTATTCATCCAGCCCTCCACGGGGTCGTCAAGTTTATCCAGCCCTCCACGGGGTCCTATTCATCCAGCCCCAACTGGCTCGATCGATCGGAGTCCTGTTCATCCAGAGGCAACGCCAAGGGGTCC